>NW_023270855.1:10297383-10580252 GCF_011800145.1 Mirounga leonina
CATTGGTCTCTGCTTGTAATTATATACCTTTTGCCCCAATCATCTGACCATCTCTCCCTGACTAGGCCACAAGCACCAGGAAGGCGGGAACAAGCGTCTGTGGTGCATCATTGTGTCTGCAGTGCTGACAAACAGGAGGCACTTACATAAACACGATGGAGGAGCTCACTTGTTCGTGTAATGGGTGTCTTTTTCCTACCTGTGATTCCAACAGTCTTTCTCTAAACATACAAGTATTTCGTCAGAACTATTGGTTGCCTGGATACTTCTGTATTGTATTTCAAACTGAGGCTCTGGGAAGAAATTAAAAGAGACTTTGCCATCTCACGTGGAAGGAATACAGTTTTCTAACAAATGTTATTTTGAATGTGCATGTCTTTGAATGGTTTTAAGGAACCTCCAGCGGCTAACTGTATAATACGTAATGAATGTAAAATAGAAAGACAAAACAATATTGAATTAATGATCCTTTTGGTTGTGAATCAGACTGTATTTTAAAAGCTTATCTTCTCCTATTGGAATACTTTCAGACTTTGAACTCCTTTCCACCGTGCTAACCTACACCATTTAAGAAAGGCTTACCATGGTCACAAGGCTTTAAGGACCTAGGCAATGTTGCTTCCTTCTTTCATGATCCCTGCTGTCATCCTACTAATGAGACTTTGCAAATCATGGTTTAGCAGTCCAAAAAAGAAAATGATATAATTTGACCTATGGTTTTGTTTCTGTTTCTCTGTTCATGAGCAAATTCTACAGTTGAAGAAATCATCCACAGTTTATTATTTAAACATAACTATAAATGATATATGTACATATGCTTCTGTATGTGTGTGTCTCTGTGTATGTACACACTTTTTCTTAACAAAGACTACTTAGCAATTTAAGACCTCAAAAGCTATGATGTTCATTTTATGGAGTGTTTTATTTTTATTTCATTATTCTCAAATTAGAGCCCATTGAGACTTGATATTTTGTGTTGAAACTTTTGCAGTCTCTGGTGAACTTCAGAAGTATGTGAAAACCAACATGAATGCCACTGACCAAATTCCTACTCCCACATTTCCTCTTTATACTGCATGGTGTTTAAGAATGAATGATCTGAAGCTCATCTGAGGTTCGATTCCCATTTCCTAGTTCTCTGACCTAGGGCAAAAAATTTGGCCTCTCTGTGCCTCAGCTTTTGCATCTGTAAATGGGGATGATAACAGTACCTACCTCATAATGTTGTGTTGACAATTAAATCAGTGTTTGTAAAGTATTTAGGCTCAGACCCAGCAATACTATAAAAGTATTTTGGAATAAGTATATAGGTATAAAGATAGGAAGGCTTTAGTCTACAGGGATTCCAGAGGCATTGGTCCACAAAGCTTCAAACCCACCAAGCCCCAGGAGAGGACCCAAGTCACTGTCTCTTTGGCCTTTGGTGGGAGGCTCACCTTTTGACTGTGTTTATTCTAACATCAGCTTTTAGTATATTCTTTATAACAAATTATAACCTATTTATTTTTAGTCTTGAGGCTATTCTTATTTTACCTGCTGCTTACTGTAAAATACATTACCCTGTTTATTTAACCTTGGGTATTTGACAATATTTTATCTTCTTTATAATTTCTTTAGCAAGGTCAAGGCATTGGTGATCACTGTTGGTCCTTTTCATCAAAACAAGAGGCCCCTGACACATGGTTTTACTGAGATCAAGCATCTCCCCAGGGCTGGCATTCAACTAAACCTCATCCCATTCTGGCTGTCTGAGGATAAGCCCCAGGGGAGCTAAGTCTTCCCACCTTGGCCAATCCTCCATGACTCAGGATGCAGATTGCCTTGGAAATTCCATGTGTTTTGATAATTAAGCTTTAATTTTATCATCACTCTAAACGAATTTCCAGAATCTAGTTTCTGCTCCTTGGTTGAATGTGGCTTTTCCAACACCCACCATATATAATTCAGCTTATATAACCAAATAGCATTCAGGCAAGGAATTTACAGTACATATATTCTAGAACAGTGTTTATTTTAAAGTCTAATCCATGGAATTTGGGGCTATTATTCTCTCTGTCAGTTTCCTCATTTGTAGAATGAAGACAATAATGATTCCTACCTCATATGGTGGTTTTGAAGATCTAATAAATATATGAAAAATGCTTAGCATAATGCCTAGGAAATAAGTACCCATGAAATGTTAACTACTTATTATTATAACTACTTTTTATTAAAACTATTTATATTCTGCTTAATATTTATTTAGATTAGGTTGTTGGAGTGCAGATCTCAAGATGAAGGCTCAACCATTTTCATTTATTTAAATAAATGTCTTTTTACATGTCTTTTTTTTTTTTTTAACATATGTCTTATTGATTAACTAGGTTGTAGTGTCTAAAACACGAGGCCTATTCGTGTCTGGTCTGACTGAAATGTACCAGCAAGTATACTGTTAGGTATATGCTTAATTTAATGCCAGACAAAGCCCACCTGAATCTTTTTCATCTTGGTCTAAGTTCATTATCAGATAAAATGCTAATCCATATTACGAGATGCCATTATTGTTTTGTAAGATGGTGTAACACTACGGTTACTTGAGTTCTCTTTGTCTAACTTTTTATTGCTAAGATACTAAGAAATTTGAAAAGTGGTCAGATAGTGCTCATGAGCAACTTTGAAATTTGCCAATTCTTCTGTGTAAATTTATTTTGAGAGATTTCAAGGCAAGCTATTGAAAGTTGTAATAGTGACAGGCTTCAAACTTTGAACATCATAGTATTTGAGATACGATCCAAAGAATAATGAGAAAAAGTAAGAAGTAAAGAAAAAATTTGTAGGGCACAGAGACAGATACAAAACTGGATCAGGAAAAACTCAATTTCAGGTTTTTGAGTTCATCAAAATACTCTCATCATTACTACTGCTGTCCTTAGAAGTAAATACTACACAAATGAACTCACAATATATTTATACTAATGAATTACCAGCTTTATCTGTAAAAATACTATATTAGAAGAAGAGTTCTAGGACTATTTGATGGTGTCAAACCACTGATGTAAGAGATTATTAACTCATGACCCATGCTGTAAATTCACTGTTAGTTCTCTTTTCTAGATAGGCTATGTGAAAGACTTACTTTTCCACTGTTGGTGCATTCACCCATGTACTGGTTCTGCATTTTCCTGAGATACTACCAAATGCCTGCACTGGCCCAAACACTAAGTACACCATTGTGAAGATGATAGACATTCTCCCTCCATCAGGGAGCCATATTCTAGTGGCAGGAGGAAGGCAATCAAGAATGAACTAAGTCTTCATGCATCAACTAACTGTTCATCAAGTCCTTTTTCCCACAATGTATATTGGCCCCCATTTCTCCCTCCTTTTCTTATCTCCTTTGCTGACCTGTTGTGCCTCTGACACCTTGTTTATATTTGATGCTTCATCCAGTGGCCCCTTCTACATAAAGCCTTCCCTATGTCCCCAGTCAGGGCAATTCCCCTGTTGGCCCCTGTCATAGGTATAGCTCCAAAGAACACTTAACCTGGTCTGCTCAGGAGAGTATAGCCAGTTAGTTGTGATTTAACCTTTGCTTTGAAAATGCAAATAAATCCCTAGCAGATGGATGTGTTAGGGAACAATTTGAGTACAACACAAAGTTGTGTTTGCACGTGTATGATTTTTTTCCCCAAGAAACACCAGATGAGCACAGTAAACTACCTCCAGCTGTACCAAGCCATGCAGCAACACACAAAATGCACACACACACACACACACCTCAAACATCTGCCTTTGTCCCCCTTGCACAATTTTATAATAAATCACAAGCAGCAACACTCCTGGCACCTCCTTCCATGAGCAAACTTTACCTCCTTTTTCTTAAGGTAAAATGCCATATTTATTGTAACATTTATGCACTGCCTAGTCATTTAACTTGTGTAAAACCATGCCACCATTTTTATTAGATTTTTTTAAAAATGTCACTGGTGATTTTTGATTTTTGAGTGTTATGTCCCTAACCCAATTTTTCCCATAAATCTTGTGTTTTTATTGCACAATTTTGCATAGCATGGTGATTTTTAAGAACACATATGTCACATTAGAGCAGAACCGACTGGATGATAAACACAATGTCTGCTAAAAAGTGTACACTTATTAAATTCTGGTTGAATAAAAAGTTCTACACTTGAAGCAGGTATTAGGTACCATAAACATCCTTGGCATTCAACATTGTTTTGGGAAAAGCTATTATTTATAGTCTGTTAGTATTATCACTATTATTTTTGTTATTATTTTGTACCTCTGTTTCCTTATTTCTAGAGTAGAGATAATAATAGTACCTCTCTTAGCAGGTTGTTGGGACCAAATGGGTTGACCATGGTGGCATGCAGCAACCATTCAGTCAAGTGTATTAGTACCCCTGATTTATTAATTGGCTATAACACTATGCCACTTTTCTTCATATTAGTACATTTCATAATGACAATCTTTCTTATGAAATCTGAATCATAGCCTTTTTGAGGAACAGGCATTTCATTAAGTTTGCTTCTCTTTTGTTTGAAAGCATTCTCAAACCCCTATTTTATCTGTCATTGACTCTTTTATGAGAAATAGTAAATTCTGTGCATTCCCATGTGACAGTTGAGAATTGGGACAAGAAGGCCTTAATGGAGTCTTCAGGTGGGAAGAGAGAAGTTTTATAATCCTCAGGACATCCCGAAGTCTGTGTAATAAAAATGAAAAATGTGTCTGATGGGGTCCCAGAAAAGAAGTGTTCATTATTACCTGACAGATGGCTGGAACATTCATATGACTGAATTAAATGGAATTTCCTGGCAGTTAAGACCAGTGTTTACCATCCTCACCACCTGCACCCCTTGCTTCCTAATTAGAGTAGCCACGTTTTTGAGAAGAAAAAATAATGACATATATTTGTGGATAGGACAGGATATTTGCAATTGGGACTTCCTCAGTCATCTGGAGGGTCAAACATACTGAGGACTCTTGGCTTAGTTATCAAATAATGCATGATGATGAAAGGATTCAGTATAATTATGGGGGAGAAACAATTGTTTTTCGGGGTAGAGTTGCATCTTCTAGAAGAATGGCGTAATGGAAAGAGTAAGGTCTTTGTTATTAGAACTGATTTCAAAATTGGCCTCAGACTGTTGGTTGGTGACATTGCACAAACTACTTCATCTCTGGCAAGTGACAGACTCAAAGTTCAGACCCTAGCAATTAGTTACCAGAGTCTCTGATATATGACCCCACCTCACTCTACCACTACCATGGAGATCTTCTCACCATTTGTAGTTTAAAGGGTATCATGTGTGAAAAGTAGTGCACAGTGCCTAGAATATGGTGGGTGCTCAGGAAATGCAATTGTATTTATTACAGTTGATGGCCCCATCATCTGTAGATAATTTTCATACTATTCTATTTAGACCTCCTATCTTTGATTAGGTAATAAAGAGGGAGGGAGGGATGGAGAAAGGGAAGTGGGACATACATAAAGAGATACCCACACCAAATATTATAGGCCACACTTTGTGGATAGGTGTCTGAAATAGAATTATAAATAATGAAGGCAACCAGATGACTGTTGGACAAGACCTAGTTTTACTGTGTTTTGTTTTTGTCATTTAGTATTTCTAGGCAGACATGATATTACATCTAAACACCATTACATTCTTTATTTGGATGGACATAAGACAAGCACTCCAGGTGAATGTAAATCAGTTTCTAGAGTATGAGATAAGTGAATGTGTCATGCTTGAAATCATCTACATCTCAGTTCTTTGCTCTCCTGAGCAGAAGCCTGGTGCTCTGTCTATTCCAGTGAGATGCTATTAGTACAACTGACCATATACGTGGGAAATTCAGTGTTTTGCTCCCCACGACACCCTCAAGAGCCTAGGCCACCTCAATAGCCAGTTCTTCCAGGTCGTCACTGCTGATTTTGCTGGGCATAGGAATTTATTTCCTCCACCAGCCATCTGACTTAATTTTGATTTCAAAATATTTTCCCCCTATAACCACAAGGCAGATTTGCTCTTTTATATTTGGCCAGTACTGGCACTGTTCACTCTGTTGTGTTATCTAAAAGGATATTTACCATTCCTGCTGGGTTGAGAGCCCCACAACTGTTAGGTCACTGCCTTGCAGTGATTTAACACACAAAGGCAAAGCATCTCTCCACAGTCAGCCTGGAGAGACACACTTCTGCCAGATTTCATTGGCTCCCTTTGAACCTCTGGCCACATTCATCAAGAGTACACCTAAGAGCCTTTTGTAGGGAGCAAACTCAAATTCTTTCTCATAATATGAAAATACTTGTTTGTACCTTGCTAGGGAATATATTAGGTAATAGACGATTATGTTCTATATTACTTTGCAAATAAAGCAAGTGGATTAAAAAAAAAGCTGTCTGACTTAACGTATTCTTGTTTCTTTAAGAAAGAAATATTTATTCTGAGGGGGGGAGGAGTATAGGAAGAGGGAGAGGAGAATCTCAAGCAGACTCCCCACTGAGCACAGAGCCCAAGGACGGGCTCGATCTCAAGACCCTGAGATCGTGACCTGAGCCAAAATCAAGAGTCGGATGCTCAAGTGACCCAGCTACCCCCAAAGTATTCTATTTCTAAAGTTGTCATTTGGAATACTCCATTTCTGTAAGCACAAAGCTGTCTAATCTTGCCAACTTTTAAAGTCAGCTTTATAGTTCTAATGAACATAAAGAGATAGAAGTCAAATGAAAAAATTGATGTCAAATTAATAGCTAAAAGAAAGAGATAATCATTGCATTTCTTAGGCATAGTCAATGTGTTTTCAGTTGGACTTTTGAAGTGTTCATTGAAATTGGACCCCAGAGTGTCATTGACAAGAAGACAAAGTCAGGCTCTTACTAAAATAAAGTGCATTCTTATCTGTTTTCAAAGCCATTGGCAATGGCTTTCTGTTGAACTTTGACAAACTTTGATCATCATAATCATACAGCTTTCTCCTTTCTCTTTTTCGTTCTGGATGTTATTTTTGTTGATCTTCCTCTCTTCCTTTTGGACCCTCTCTTTCCCATCTTCCCGCTGAGCTGCGATACCTTTCTTTCTGCCCTTGAAATTCATTTCCCCTTCCATTAACTTAAAGTTTTCCATATATCATCTTTACTCCCCTGCTTTTGCACTGCCCGCAGTGTGGTGGTGTGCATGTGGGTGGATGCAGCGCCCCCCTCCCCGCCACGAACCGCTGCGATGCTGGGTAGTGTGCTGTGGCACCCATTAGTGATTGTGCCAAGTGCTGCCCCTGGCTGATGGGCAAAACACTTCAACAGCTAGAACCCAGTCCAGCTGAATTGCCCATCCAGGGGTAACTTAGGCTCTGAACTCATTAAGGCCCTTAGCTGTTTAAGCCCATGGTTTAAGCCCCAAAGGAGCAAATAATTGCAATGAAACTTTACTCAGAAAATTGTCCACAAATAGGTGCTCAGCCTATGGCCCTCACTGTTCCCAGGGTGGCTCTGAGATTGAGCAGGAAAATAATACCTATCCTGCCAAGAGAAATTTAGTGAAAGGGAGGGAGCTGGGCTAAGGAGTAGGGGCTGAGTGGTTCATGATTTTAATCCTCACTTCACAGGATCCCTTTGGCTTTGCTCTTGTTTGCAAGGTCTTATGTCAGGGATCTCAAAACTGATATTTCCTACCCACTCAGTCTCTGAGCCTGTAGTCTGGCCTCCATCAGCATCATCACCTGCTCTGAATGTGTCCTCTAAACCTTCCTAGACTCCTTGTCAGACATAAGAGGTGTTTTGTTTTGTTTTTGTTTTTTCCCTTCCAGGTATCATTTCTTTTTACAACTCAATGCTGAGGACAGTATTTTTGGGAGCTTCTGCTATCCTGCTGCATTTGCTCAATTTCCCATCACACTTGGAATGAAGATAAAATCCCAACATGGCCCAAGGAACTCTGCAGGTACCCCTTCTGTCTTCCCTCATTTTCTCTAAGTCCTTCAAATGTGCAATGCTCTGCCCATCGTCAAAGATTCTGTACATGCTATTCCCTCTGCCTCAGATGCTGTTCCCACTTATCTTTACCTGACTACCTCCTACCTGCTTTTCAGGTCTCAGTCTTACCTCTCTGACTCTCAAATGTAAATTGTGACCTCCTTCTCTTGCTTGCTTGTAGAACGCATCATGCCCCTTCATTACATTAATCACGATTTGTGATATTTCATTCAAGTATTTATTTCATAAGTATCCTGTCACTAGACTGCCCCCCACCACCGTGACAGCATGAACCATACCTTTCAATTTACTGTCTGTAGGTCCTGGGATATAGCAAATGCCTAATTCATAGCAGCTGAACAAAGGAATGAATACAGTCCAGGAGACAGATACTGTGCAGCCAAGAGCAGTAAAATGTATGACCAGTGTGCTGGAATTGCAGTCAGGAATTCTGCATTTGGATATAGGCTCTGCTGCTTATTAACAACGGGGGGGTGGATCTTGAGTACCTCACTTAGCCTTTCTAAGCTTGAATATTGTTACTTATAATATGAGGTAAGTAATGGCATCTACCACCGCTGTGACAAGGAAGAAATGACTTGTAAGTGGTCATACTTCTTCAACTCTAAAGCCCTGGTCAAAGTGCTTGCTGGTAAAATTTATGTCTGTATAGCACGGGATAATGTAACCATGTCCTGAGGCTCTTTGTCTTTGAACAATCATAATTGCTTCCCATTTTTTCAAGTACTTTTTCCTCTAGCAATTTCAGTGGCTTCACTTCTTTCTCTACTCCTGGACCTGGGGCACTTCTGTGGCCCAGGCATGGCATTCAGAGCTAATAAATAGAGGAGATAAAACATAAAGATAAATTGTCTCATATAATAGGGAGAGAACAAGAATATTTTGTGGAAGTCAGGGAGGAAGAGAAAAGTTAGAAGTGAGAAAATCAAAGGCAGGGACCATGTTTAATTTACCTTTGTACCCTCATGCCTGGCATAGGGAACAAGTTCAATACATGTTTGATGAATGAGATGGTCTTCACTCATTTCACAAATCAAGGCCAATTTCAAAGGCATTTATTCATCTTTATTTTACAACTCATCATATCTCCCTGTCCCCTGGCCTCTTTCATATCTCTGAATATGGCATGCTCTAGTCTGCCACAGGGCCTTTGCATATGCTTTCCCCTCTTCCTGGAAAGTTTCCCCACCCCACCTACCTTGTTTTCTTTATTCTTTAAATCTCTATGCAAGCATCACTTCTTCAGCCAAGACTTTTCTAACCAAAACTAGGTAATACCACCCTGTTAAAAACTCTCAAAGCAATCATAAGATTCATACTTAAGTGTGTGTGTGTATGTGTGTGTGTGTGTGTGTGTATGATAAATATCTTTCTCCCCTACCAGGAAGCATGTCTATTTATCTCATATTGTATCCCTGTCTAGTACTGTGGTGTGTGTGTGTGGGCCAATACAGATGACTTAATTGATACTGATATTGTTAGGGAAGTAAGTCTTAGTGATACAGAGGTAGACAGTACATTTGCAGTCTTTGGCTCCATCCTTGTCCTCCTTCTGCAGAGCAGTCAAAAGGGTACCTGGCAGGAAGGAGTAAATGTGATGTTCTCATGGACTTACACTGCCTGTAAAAAGTACTTTCCAAACTGGCCCAAGGGAGGATAGGACTGTATTGTCCTGGGCGTTGCCACCTACATTTCTTAAATCCTCTCCCATGTGTTCACCAATAAATAAGTAAGTAAAATAATTACCAATAATGACTCCTTTGGAGCCCGAAGTAACAATGAAAATCAACAACACTGCCCCTTTTGGAAGAATGAGATTTTTTCTTTGAAAAAGCTTGCACTGGGCGCCTGGGTGGCTCAGTCATTAAGCATCTGCCTTGGGCTCAGGTCATGATCCCAGGGTTCTGGGATCGAGCCCTGGGTCAGGCTCCCTGCTCGCAGGGAAGCCTGCTTCTCCCTCTCCCACTCCCCCTGCTTGTGTTCCCTCTCTTGCTGTGTCTCTCTCTCTGTCAAATAAATAAAATCTTAAAAAAAAAAAAAAAAAAGCTTGCACTAACACCCAGGTTAGCACCTAATCATCTCTTTACAAGGAAAAATGAAATGGTTGCTATGACAATGCAATGAAGAGTGCATTTTGGTTTTGTTTTTATTTGACAAAAAGCTGCTGACTTTGACTTAACTGAGGCCATATATGCATTTTGGTTTTGCAATTCTGATCCTTCCTGGAAATTTTCAGAAGCATCACTAAAGATAACTTAATGAATCCACCTTCTTTAGACAGCGTAAAAGCAATGAAGAGGGAAAAAAAAAGAACAGGTGAGAAATAATATTAGGAAGGAGAAATGAAAGGACACAGATGGGTTGGGTGGGAGGAAGTAAGAGAAGTAAGGAACCAAGGGATCATTTTTTTTTTTATATTCTACCTCATTTTATGCAAACCCCAGGAGAGTACTATCCTAAATCGGATCAACTCACTCAAACCCTACAGTGAGTTTGAGCTCTCCTAAAAATGTCTCCCTCCCTGGTGGTGGGTATTGAGGAGGGCACATTCTGCATGGAGCACTGGGTGTTATGCACAAACAATGAATCATGGAACACTTCATCTAAAACTAATGATGTAATGAATGGGGATTAACATAAGAATAAAAAAAATGTCTCCCTCCCTAAGTAAGAGTGGACTGGCTAAAAATTTTTCCAAAAAATTTTTTTTAATTTTTTTAAGGATTTTATTTATTTATTTGACAGAGAGAGAGAGAGAGAGAGCGCGCGCACAAGCAGGGGGAGCAGCAGAGGGAGAGGGAGAAGCTGATCCCCCACTGGGCAGGCAGCTGGATTTAAGCTTGATCCCAGGACCCCTGGATCATGACCTCAGCCGACCTGGGTCAAAGGCAGACACTCAACCGATGGAGCCACCCAGGTGCCCCTCCAAGAGATTTGAAGTGATATTAGCCTAGTGAGATCCTGGGCCCCCTTTGGGAGTGCTGGGACCCAGGCATTTATACCAGCTTCATCTCTCCCAATACCAGTGAGCTCTGATCCTAATCTAGTTAACCATGCAAAGCCAGTCCTTCACCCTCATTTATTTTTATGGTTAAAATTTCCTCTCCAAACCTCTACCCTGCATTTATTCTTGCTTGGAATTCCTAAACCACCCATTAAAAAAAAAAAATCTACTTGTTTAGAAAGTACAAAAGAAGTCCATAAAAGGGTAAGCAACCAGCATGTGAGTAGATTGCTGTCTCTCTACACCCAAAAAATATCTAGGTTCATGTATAATAATTTAAGAAAAAAATAATTCTTAAAGGTCTATTGTCTCATCTGAGTCTTGAAACCATTCCACAGTTTGATTATAATTCTAAGAAAAATGGATGAATGAGTCTTAAAACATAATTTTAAAGGCAAATTCTCTATTCAGTCTTGGCTTATGGAATCACCATATGCTATTTATGGGAAGAAAGATAAGACATGAAAGGTCTTCTCCATAGTTTATTCAATGATGTCTACAGAGATTTCAGGCCCACATGTCAGAGTACCCTGCAGCAGAAGGTTCGGAGAAGGTTATTCTCATTTATATGCAACTAGATGTTTATTATCTTTAGTGTAGGGATCATTACCTTTGCCATCTTTTTAGGGCTGCTGACACAATCAAACAGACATCCCAAATAACATTAAAAATGGAGATTTCCCTGCAACCTGCCTCTGCACTAATTTTCCTCATCTCAGGAAGTATTACCCCCATTGACCTGGTTGCACAAACTGGAACTTTAAAGGTTATATCTTGAATACTTGCATTTCCCTCATACTGTATCCTTTATATTCACGCCATTAGCCAGTTAGCTAATATTATCTGTAAGGTATTTCTTAAATCTTTTCCCTTCTCTTCCCCCTGCACTCCCCCCACACACCTAAGTACGGAGAACAGTAGCTAACATTTGTAAGTTCTCAAATTTAGCAACGATAATGATGATAATGAGGATATGATGCACTTTTACATTGTTCCTGGGGTGCTACAATAGCATCCCAACTGGTTTTACTACACCCATTTTTTAAGCTCCCTTTAAGCAGCTCTGTGCAGACTAACCAGAATGATCTTTATAAAAAGTGCAAATCAGCTCACATGGGCCCCCCTAAAACATCTTTCAAAGACTTTCCATTGCCTTATGGTATGGTATCTGGCCTGGCTTATTCCAGCTTATTAGCTAGTCTCTCTTGAATATGATTAATCTACACTGGCATTCTTGAGTGCTCCAAGCTTATGTCCAGCAAAGGGACTTAACACATACCATTCTCCCTACCCAGAATTTTTTTTTTTTGTCTGAATTCTTCACCCAGATAACTCTTAACCCATCTTTTAGGTTCAACTTCCATGCATTTTTCTCTGACAAACTTTCTATGACTACCTGCTGCTCCATGAACTTGAGTTTTCTCCTTCCGTGATTTTCTCTGACTGCAGTTTGTTCTTTTTATTCATTGTATGTATTATAATCAGTAATGATCAACATAATCATGGATTCATTGATCCCAACTCTTAATCTCCTACAGAATTTAATCTTTATGATGGCAGGAATACACCTGTCACACAAAAAAGGATTTCACAAATATATTTTTTTAATTAATGAAGAAGGATAGCAGTTAAAATAATTCCAGGGGCGCCTGGGTGGCTCAGTCATTAAGTGTCTGCCTTTGGCTCAGGTCATGATCTCAGGGTCCTGGGATCGAGCCCCGCATTAGGCTCCCTGCTCTGCGGGAAGCCTGCTTCTCCCTCTCCCACTCCCCCAGCTTGTGTTCCCCCTCTCACTGTGTCTCTGTCAAATAAATAAATACAATCTTTAAAAATAATAATTCCAAAGTAAGGTACAAATATAAGCACCCAAATGAGTAAAGCTGTTTTGGAGCTATAGATATATTTTGGGTAGATATTTGTTCTTAGAGTGAATATTCTCAGAGAATATTAAGTCAAAATCCTGAGTTTCCAGAGAGGTCATATGTATAGGGTATCACAGTAAGGAGGAACAAAGCTAAGATGTAAGTTGAGGTCTTTTGACTCTAAAGCTCACTCTACTATATTCACATTCAACTAAAAAGTCTGTTTAATAAAAGAATGGATCATAGAACTGTTTAATTTTTTATTCCCCAAGGTTTTAATTGTTAATGCTTAGAAAAACAAACAACTAACTATTTCTAAAGGGAACTGACAGAAGCCTTCCATTCTTTACCACAGATTGCATATTTGTGTGTGTTTTATATTTAAGTCCATATTCCCTACCAAGAATAATGTGTAAATATCCCCTGCATGTGATTGAAACTGTGTCCAATTTCCTTGCCAAATCCAGCTTCTTGTCAAGAGGATGCAGCATTGCTGTCTTTTCTCCAACTGTGCAGACACTTACACCCAGGGAGATGCCCCAAATGATAAAAGGTTTGCTTGAGCAGGCAGAAAAACAGGATGAAGAATAAGTAATATGCAAATGGCATGTAAATATTATCTGAAGCAGGAACAGGTTGCAATGTCTGATGATTCTGCTGACATGTGTTTATTATGTGATTGGCTGATTTGAGAAGGTCTAGAGTAGACCAAGGAAACTGCATAGAAGAGAGGAAGGGAATTATCAGGAAGGTAAACTGGAATTCTTTGATTTTCAGGCAAACACTGAATGTCCCAGTGTCTTTGTTTTTTCCTTCAGTGGTAGGACAGGACTCCTTCTCCCTCCCTTCACTTTCTAACTGTTTAGCATATCATAGGGTGGAATAAATAAAGGGCAGTTAGGGATTCCCCTAAGGGCAGGGGCCCTGTGAGTAATAACACAAAGAGATAATGCTAAAAGGAGACCCAGCCCTGCAGTGGGAAAGGTGTGATCCCTTTAGGGACACATGGCCCATACCAGAGGATAGGAACCAAGAAGTAACACCTTGGTGAAAATGAGCCAAGGAATTAGGAAGGGGACAAAAGGGGATTTATTCCCCAATGACCACAAGAAAGAGGCAGTCTTCTGGGTGACCTCCAATGGAAAGACCTCCCCCTGTCAAGAAGTTGAGGGGATTAGTTGACTAGGAGAGAGGAGACTTTGCTTGGGTGAAATACGGCTAGAACCTTAAGGTATGGGCTATGTATACATCTCTCTGGACTCTGGGATATTTGGCTGGCTGAATATATGGTGTCTCTCTCTGTCAAATAAATAAAATCTTTAAAAAATAATAATTCCAAAGTAAGGTACAAAGATAAGTTGAATATATGGTGTTTAATAATGAACTATCCCACCTGTTCCTTCCATTATGAGCTATACTATGGGTCTTACATACACTGGAGATATTTTGGGACAAACTATCTTGTGCTTGCAGTTAGAAAAGTGATATTCTTTGTCTAAGACTTAGGGCTACCAGGTTTATTAATGGTGTAGGGATGAGGTCATTGGACTCAGGTGTCAGCAAACCTGGATTCTAGTTTCTGCTCTGCCACTTAGTAGTTAACAGATTTGGACAAGGCCATTTGTAAATATATTTGTGACAGTGTATTGTTATCTTTACCTCTGAACCTCAGAAACATGTGTCTACCCTCTTTAACTACATTAAAAAAACAAAAACATAGTCTCTATACCATGCCATGAACTGAGGAAAGTTAAGCCATAATTTGAACAAAGTTAGAATTTGGAAATCATTTGTATACTCACAATGTATAAAAGTGATGAATGATTATGTGTCAGTTACTTTATAAGCATTATAAACAACTAGTCATGTATGACTTGTACAAAAAGTATGAAGAACTTTGAAAAGAACCACAAGAAGCAGGTTGTTGTGGATATCATGCCGCACTACCCAAAAGGATTCCTCTTCAGGACTGAGGGATTTATTCCCCTAGATGCTGGCTGAAGAGGCTCCCATTGCTAAGGTTCTGTGCCGCAACCACTGGGAGATGCTGGGGTGTAAAAGCTCATCTCCCTTGCCCCAGGAGGGGACAGTTCTGAAGGGCAGCTTCAGAGCTTCTCAAAAGGCATCAGCTGAGACCTTGTTGATTCTGCATCATGGCCCAATTTTTCCCTTATTCCAGTGTTTCTTTTCCTCTACCTATGGTTGTTGATACCAGGCATACTCTGGGATAAACCTGCACTTGGGCTCCCAAGGAGGTCAACTTGAGAATTGTCACACCAGTTAGAATTCTTCTGGGCATCTCAGTTCCAATCACAATCAAGAATTGTCTCAAAAAAATTTGTTCCATAGCCCCTTTTGCAGCATAGACCTCAAAGTCTGACCGAGCAGCTTACTGCATTTATAGCATGCACTAAGAGAAGCTAGCGGATCTCAGACAAAATGTATCCCCATGCCCCAGAACTTGTTCCTCCACTTTTATTGTGTATCCATGAACTGAAAATTTTCCCTCTCTCACTTTTCACATCCAGATACATGTAATTACATACACTACCTACGTTGTCCCCCAAATTTTATTTTAAAAACTTCAAAATTTTCAGAAACTTTGATACCGGACAGACTATCTGTACAGTTCTCACTGAGGTCCACCACTTGTTAATATCCCACCCATTGTTTCCTTTTTCTCTTTGTGCCAAACACTTACTTCTGTATGTATCACCTAAGGAAATGAACATTTACCACATAACCACAATAAGGTTATCACACCTAAGAAATTTAACAATTACATTGTATCACATAATACATGATAACAAAGTCAAGTTCCCCCATTTTTCCCCCAAAAAATCTCCTATGATTTTTCTCCAATACAAAATTCAACCAAGGTTCATGCACTGCATTTGGTTATGTTTCTTCAGATTCTTACAAATTAGAGCAGTGTCTGTGCCTTTGTTTTTTAAATAGCTTTATTGATGTAAACAGTAAACTGCACATATTTAAAGAGTAAAATTGGATGTTTTGACACATGTAAAAACCAGTGAAATCACTACTACAATCAAGGTAGTAAACACAGGCACCAGCTCCAAAAGTTTCCTCCTGCCCCTTAATCCTTCCCCTTCACTCTTCCCCATCCCGAAGCAACCACTGATTTGCTTTTTGTCATTGTAAATTAATTTTCATTTTATAGTTTTATATAAATAGGATCATATAGTATGTACTCCTCTGTCAGGCTTTTTAAATTCAACATAATTATTTTCAGATTCAACCAAATTATTGAATGTATCAAGAGTTCATTCCTTTAATTGCTAAGTAGTACTCCACTGTATGGTTACATCACTGTTATTTAATCATTCATCTGTAAGTGGACAACTGGGTTATTTCCACTTTTGGCTATTACAAATAAGGCTGTTAGGAATATCATACCAAAAACTTTGTTGAATACTCTGGTTTCTCTTCAAAACGCATAAATCTTTCGCCTTTTACAAAAAACTTGAACACATTTTCCACTTTATTTTGGGTATATAACTGAGGAATGTGTGCCATATATAGTAAGTATATGATTAACTTTTTAAAAAATTTCCAAAGTACTTTCTAAAATGGTAGTATCATTTTACTTTATTGCCAGCAGTGTATGAGAGTTCTAGTTCTCAAAATCCTCTCCAACACCTAGTGTGGTCAGTCTTTTTTAATTGTAGCCATTCTAATAGGTGTGTAGTAGAATCTCATGGTCAATTTAACTTGCATTTACCTAGCAGCCAGTAATATTCACTAGATTTCATAGAGTTATTTCCTATTTGTATATTTCTTTGGTGACATGTTTGTTCAAATCTTTTGCCTATTTGTTTTTTAATGGGTTGTTTTCCTTTTTTTAAAAAAAAAATTTTATTATTATATTAATCACCATACATTACATCATTAGTTTTTGATGTAGTGTTCCATGATTCATTGTTTGCGTGTAACACCCAGTGCTCCATGAAGTACGTGCCCTCTTTAATACCCATCACCAGGCTAACCCATCCCTCCACCCCCCCCCAGAACCCTCAGTTTGTTTCTCAGAGTCCATAGTCTCTCATGGTTCGTCTCCTCTTCCGATTTTCCCCCCTTCATTCTTCCCTTCCTGCTATCTTCTTTTTTTATTTTAAACATATAATGTATTATTTGTTTCAGAGGTACAGGTCTGTGATTCAACAGTCTTACACAATTCACAGCGCTCACCATAGCACATACCCTCCCCAATGTCTTTCAGCCAGCCACCCCATCCCTCCCACCCCCAACCACTCCAGTAACCCTCAGTGTTTCCTGATATTAAGAATTCCTCATATCAGTGAGATCATATGATACATGTCTTTCTCTGATTGACTTATTTTGCTCAGCATAATACTCTCCAGTTCCAACCATGTCGTTGCAAATGGCAAGATTTCATTCCTTTTGATGGCTGCATAATATTCCATTGTGTGTGTGTGTGTGTGTGTGTATACCACTTCTTTCTACATTCATCTGTTGATGGACATCTTGGTTCTTTCCACAGTTTGGCTATTGTGGACATTGCTGCTATAAACATTGGGGTGCACGTACCTCTTCGGATCCCTATATGTATCTTTGGGTTAAATACCCAGTAGTGCAATTGCTGGGTCATAGGGCACCTCTATTTTCAACTTTTAGAGGAACCTCCATACTGTTTTCCAGATGGCCGCACCAGCTTGCATTCCCACCAACAGTGTAAGAGGGTTCCCCTTTCTCCGCATCCCTGCCAACATCTGTCAATTCCTGACTTGTTAATTTTAGCCATTCTGACTGCTGTGAGGTGGTATCTCATTGAGGTTTTGATTTGGATTTCCCTGATGCCAAGAGATGTTGAAAACTTTTTCATGTGTCTGTTGGCCATTTGGATGTCTTCTTTGGAAAAATGTCTGTTCATCTTCTGCCCATTTCTTGATTGGATCGTTTGTTCTTTGGGCATTGAGTTTGATAAGTTCTTTATAGATTTTGGATACTAGCCTTTTATCTGATATATCCTTTGCAAATATCTTCTCCCATTCTATTGGTAGTCTTTTGGTTTTGTTGACTGTTTCTTTTGCTATGCAAAAGCTTCTTATCTTGATGAAGTCCCAATAGTTCATTTTTGCCCTTGCTTCCCTTGCCTTTGGCGATGTTTCTAGGAAGAAGTTGCTGTGGCTGAGGTCGAAGAGGTTGCTGCCTGTGTTCTCCTTTAGGATTTGGATGGACTCCTGTCTCACATTGAGGTCTTTCAACCATTTGGAGTCTATTTTTGTGTGTGGTGCAAGGAAATGGTCCCGTTTCATTCTTCTGCATGTGGCTGTCCAATTTTCCCAACACCATTTGTTGAAGAGACTGTCTTTTTTCCATTGTACATTCTTTCCTGCTTTGTCAAAGATGAGTTGACCATAGAGTTGAGGGTCCATTTCTGGGCTCTCTATTCCATTCCATTGATCTATGTGTCTGTTTTTGTGCCAGTACCATACTGTCTTGATGATGACAGCTTTGTAGTAGAGCTTGTAGTCTGGAATTGTGATGCCGCCAGCTTTGCTTTTCTTTTTCAACATTCCTCTGGCTATGCGGGGTCTTTTCTGGTTCCATACAAATTTTAGGATTATTTGTTTCATTTCTTTGAAAAAAGTGGATGGTATTTTGATGGGGATTGCATTGAATGTGTAGATTGCTCTAGGTAGCATTGACATCTTCACAATATTTGTTCTTCCAATCCATGAGCATGGAACGTTTTTCCATTTCTTTGTGTCTTCCTCAATTTCTTTCATGAGTATTTTATAGTTTTCTGAGTACAGATCCTTTGCCTCTTTGGTTAGATTTATTCCTAGGTATCTTATGGTTTTGGGTGCAGTTGTAAATGGGATCAACTCCTTAATTTCTCTTTCTTCTGTCTTGGTGTATAGGAATGCCACTGATTTCTGTGCATCGATTTTATATCCTGCCACTTTACTGAATTCCTATATGAGTTCTAGCAGTTTTGGGGTGGAGTCTTTTGGGTTTTCCACATAAAATATCATATCATCTGCAAAGAGTGAGAGTTTGACTTCTTCTTTGCCAATTTGGATGCCTTTTGTTTCTTTTTGTTGTCTGATTGCCTGTGGCTAGGACTTCCAATACTATGTTGAATAGCAGTGGTGACAGTGGACATCCCTGCCGTGTTCCTGACCTTAGGGGGAAAGCTCTCAGTTTTTCCCCATGGAGAATGATATTTGCTGTGGGTTTTTCATAGATGGCTTTTATGATATTAAGGTATGTACCCTCTATGCCTATACTCTGAAGAGTTTTGATCAAGAAAGGATGCTGTACTTTGTCAAATGCTTTTTCTGCATCTATTGAGAGGATCATATGGTTCTTGTTCTTTCCTTTGTTAATGTATTGTATCACATTGATTGATTTGTGGATGTTGAACCAACCTTGCAGCCTAGGGATAAATCCCACTTAGTCATGGTGAATAATCCTTTTAATGTGCTGTTGGATCCTACTGGCTAGTATTTTGGTGAGAATTTTTGCATCCATGTTCATCAAGGATATTGGTCTGTAATTCTCCTTTTTGATGGGGTCTTTGTCTGGTTTGGGGATCATGGTAATGGTGGCCTCATAAAACGAGTCTGGAAGTTTTCCTTCCATTTCTATGTTTTGGAACAGTTTCAGAAGAATAGGTATTCTTTAAGTGTTTGGTAGAATTCCCCTGGGAAGCCATCTGGCCCTGGGATTTTGTTTTTTGGGAGATTTTTGATGACTGCTTCAATTTCCTTAGTGGTTATATGTCTGTTCAGTTTTTCTATTTCTTCCTGGTTTAGCTTGGTAGTTTATACATCTCTAGGAATGCATCCATTTCTTCCAGATTATCTAATTTGCTGGCATATAGCTGCTCATAATATGTTCTTATAATTGTTTGTATTTCTTTGGTGTTAGTTGTGATCTCTCCTTTTTCATTCATGATTGTTATTTATTTGGGTCATTTCTTTTTTCTCTTTGATAAGTCTGGCCAGGGTTTTATCAATCTTGTTAATTCTTTCAAAGAACCAGCTCCTAGTTTCGTTGATCTGTTCTACTGTTCTTTTGGTTTCTATTTCATTGATTTCTGCTCTGATCTTTATTATTTCTCTTCTCCTGCTGGGTTTAGGCTTGATTTGCTGTTCTTTCTCCAGCTCCTTTAGGTGTAGGGTTAGGTTGTGTACTTGAGACCTTTCTTGTTTCTTGAGAAAGGCTTGTATTGCTATACACTTGCCCCTTAGGACTGCCTTTGCTGCATCCCAAAGATTTTGAATAGTTGTGTTTTCATTTTCATTGGTTTCCACGAATTTTTTAAAATTCTTCTTTAATTTCCTAGTTGACCCGTTCATTCTTTAGGAGGATGCTCTTTTAGGAGCCTCCATGTATTTGAGTTCTTTCCGACTTTCCTCTTGTGATTGAGTTCTAGTTTCAAAGCATTGTGGTCTGAAAATAGGGAATGATCCCCATCTTTTGGTACCACTTCAGACCTGATTTGTGACCTAGGATGTGATCGATTCTGGAGAATGTTCCATGGGCACTAGAGAAGAATGTGTATTCTGTTGCTTTGGGATGGAATGTTCTGAATATGTCTGTGAAGTTCATTTGGTCCAGTGTGTCATTTAAAGTGTTTATTTCCTTGTTGATCTTTTGCTTAAATGATCTGTCCTTTTCAGTGAGGGGGGTGTTAAAGTCCCCCAGTATTATTGTATTGTTGTCAATGTGTTTCTTTGCTTTTGTTATTAATTGCCTTAAATAATTGGCTGCTCCCATATTAGGGGCCTAGATATTTACAATTGTTAGATCTTCTTGTTGGATAGACCCTTTAAGTAGGATATAGTGTCCTTCCTCATCTCTTATTACAGTCTTTGGTTTAAAATCTAATTTGTCTGATATAAGGATTTCCACCCCAGCTTTCTTTTGGTGTCCGTTAACATGGTAAATCGTTTTCCACCCCCTCACTTTCAATCTGAGGCTGTCTTTCGGTCTAAAATGAGTCTTTTGCAGACAGCATATCGATGGGTCTTGTTTTTTCATCCAATCTGATAGCCTGTGTCTTTTGATTGGGGCATTTAGCCCATTTACATTCAGGGTAACTATTGAAAGATAGGAATTTAGTGCCATTGTATTGCTGTAAGGTGACTGTTACTGTATATCGTCTGTGTTCCTTTCTGGTCTATGTTACTTTTAGGCTCTCTCTTTCCTTAGAGGACCCCTTTCAAGATTTCTTGTAGGGCTGGTTTCGTGTTTGCAAATTCCTTTAGTTTTTGTTTGTCCTGGAAGCCTTTTATCTCTCCTTCAATTTTCAAGGACAGCTTAGCTGGATATAGTATTCTTGGCTGCATATTTTTCTCATTTAGTGCTCTGAATATATCCTGCCAGTCCTTTCTGGCCTGCCAGGTCTCTCTGGATAGGTCTGTTGCCAATCTAATGTTTCTACCATTGTAGGTTACAGATCTCTTCTCCCGAGCTGCTTTCAGGATTTTCTCTTTGTCTCTGAGACTTGTAAGTTTTACTATTAGATACTGGGGTGTTGACCTATTTTTATTGATTTTGAGGTGGGTTCTCTGTGCCTCCTGGATTTTGATGCCTGTTTCCTTCCCCAAATTAGGGAAGTTCTCTGCTATAATTTGCTCCAATATACCTTCTGCCCCCCTCTCTCTTCTTCTGGGATCCCAATTATTCTAATGTTGTTTCATCTTATGGTATCACTTATGTCTTGAATTCTGCCCTCGTGATCCAGTAGTTGTTTATCTCTCTTTTTCTCAGCTTCTTTATTTTCCATCTTTTGGTCTTCTATATCACAAATTCTCTCTTCTGCCTCATTTATCCTAGCAGTTAGACCCTCCATTTTTTATTGCACCTCATTAATAGACTTTTTGATTTTGACTTGGTTAGATTTTAGTTCTTTTATTTCTCTAGAAAGAGTTTCTCTAATATCTTCCATGCTTTTTTCAAGCCCAGCCAGTATCTTTAAAATTGTCATTCTGAACTCTATTTCCAACATCTTACTAATGTCCATATTGATTAGGTGCCTGGCAGTCAGTACTGCCTCTTGTTCTTCTTTTTTGAGGTGATTTTTTCTGTCTTGTCATTTTGTCCAGAGGAGAATAGATGAATGAGAGAACAAAATGCTAACAGGGTAACAACGTCCCCAGAAAATATAAACTAAAGAAATCAGAAGAGACCTTCCAGAAAGTGGTTGCTTTTCTGTTCAGAGTTGCTGCTATTCTTTTCTTCAATCTCCTGTTGAGGTCGTAGGTGTTCAGAATGGTTTGATCCCTATCTAGCTGAATTCCTGGGACCAGATGAATTTAGGTCTCCTACTTCTCTGCCATCTTGCTCCTCCCCCTGGGTTGTTTTCCTATCCTTAAAAGAGTTTTGGATTCTAGATACAGGAACTTTGTCAGATATATGTTTTGCAAAGATTTTTCTACTAGTCTGTGGCTTGTCTTTTTATTCTCTTAATACTATCTTTTGAAGAGTAGAAGTTTTTAATTTTGGTGAAGTATAATTTTTAATTTGTTCTTTTATAGAATGTGCTTTTGGTGTGATATCTAAGAAATCTTAGCCTAATCCAAGGCCACAGAGACTTTCTCCCTATCCTAGAAGTTTGAGAGTTTTGGGTTTTACGTTTAGATCTATAATCCATTTTTCATTAACTTTAAAATATGGTACTATGTATAGATCTAAGTTCATTTTTGGGGGGGGATATGAATATCATTCTAACACAATTTGTTTAAAAGGCTATCGTTTCTCCTACATTACCTTTGTACCTGTGTCAAAAATTAGTGGTCTATATATGTATGGTTTTGTGTGTGTGTTTTTTTTTTTAATGGACTCTCTATTCAGTATCATTGATCTATTTGCTTTTCTTTACACTAATATACTATACCTTTATAATAACTAACTCTTAACATCATATGGTGCCACCCCTTCAATTTTGTTCTGTTTCAGAGTTATTTTAGCAGTTGTAGGTTCTTTTGTATTTCCATATGGATTTTAGAATCAATTTGTCAACTTCTATAAGAAGCCTTTTAGGATTTTGACTGACATTGGATTGAATATATAGAATAATTTGTGGAGAACTGACATCTTAAAAATTTGAGTTTTCCAGCACATCAGCAACATATATTGCTCCATGTTTTAGGTCTATTTTAATTTCTTTCAGCAATATTGTATAGTTTTCAATAGATATGTCTGTCAAATTTTGTTTTTCAAGACACTGACTTTTTGGAAGATCCCGCTCCCATGCCAACATCTTATAAAATGCCCCACATTCTGATTTATCTTTTTTCTCATAATTCAATTGAGGTCAGATGTCAGGGTGTTCTGGTGATGTTGTTTGATCATGTGGTTAAGATGGTGACCCCCCAATCTCACCATCATAAAAGTACAATTTACCTTTGTCATTGGAAAATCATTTATGAGTAGTACATGGAGACAAAATTGTTTAGAAAAGTTAAATCATAAGGTTTTATTTAATAGTTATGCTCTGACATGTGATAGTTTCTTTTTAAAAGATCTTATTTGCTTATTTGAGAGAGAGAGAGAGCAGGGGCAGAGGGAGATGGAGAAGTAGGCTCCCTGCTGAGCAGGGAAGCCTGACAGGTCATAGGGCTTGATCCCAGGATCCTGAGATCATGACCTAAGCTGAAGCCAGAAGCTTATTAACTGACTGAGCCACCCAGGCACCCCTGGCATGTAATAGTTTTTATTTAATATTCCTTCTCAGTGAATGAACTCCAGTTTTCTCTCTAGGAAAAGTATTAGAAAGGAGGCCCTAATATGTTCCTTATCCTCACTCTCCTAAAATAATTTACTACCAGAAATAATAGGCCACTAGGAAAGGTTTGCCTGGCCCCAGTACCAAAAGCCCAATAATGGATCAGGGGTGGGGTTAGTCTGTATGAAATCTGAGATAAGACCTCAAGACTTGAGGATACCACAAAAGAAAATCTTTATCGAAGTGTTGACAATACAAGTTCAGTTCCTAGCTTGGTGAGATCTTGTCACTATGGAGTCAGCCAGGTTTTGATCAATTCTGTCGGTTTATAAGCCCTGAACCAATTATATAGGTCCTCAAGTGTCTTGCATAATGGTGTGCACTACGTGTGAACAGATGGGGTTTCCAGTAGGTGATCCCTTTCTTTTCAGACAGGGTGTATCTTATATTCTGTGAGGAGAATTCATGTTATTGATATTCTACTTTACATCAGGCTTGGTGCTATGGGACATTACATGTGTGATTGCTTTAAAATAGTCACAAACTAACCATTATTGGAGTCACAGAAATGGACATGACCTTTAAATGGACATTGGACTCTGCTTTCATCCAATGCACTTCTCTCCTTCCTCCTCAAAAGACCTCATTTCCCACAGCTGGAAAGTATATTTCTGTAAAATACACAGTATATTCTACTGTGCAATGTTTCCGCACTCCTTTGCATCCATGAAAACCTGAGTAAACAGGTGTACTGAGATTTATGGGGAAGCAGCAATATTTAATTTGCTCATGGGGAAAATTGCCAAGATTCAGCAAGTTACAGTTAATGTTCACCTCATTTGGCTTGGATCAGAGCAGGTCTTGAAGGGAGATGGCTGCACAGAAATATGAACAATTCAGACAAAAGAGCATCCAGTTACTGGGTTGGAAAATAGTAATTACTTTTACTATTTTAAAAGCCAGTTTGTAAATGCAAAGACACGTTTGACATGGAATACCCTCAATACTGAATTTATTTAAAATGTGAGTGCTAACCCTTATAAAACTTTCATGCCTTCCTTTCATAAAGGAAAAAGCTGAAATGCCTATAAACAAAAAAATGGATGGGAAATTGTTAGAATTGAAAGACGCCCTAAATTACTTTGCTGATTTATTTGGGGTTTGCTATTCTGTGCACTATATTATAAACAATGATAGGAATCATTCTAAGATATGTATTACTGTTAACAAAATACCCCCCCTCTAAAAAATATTCTTTTTAAACTGTTTGTTTATACAGCATTTATCACCAAGGGCATCGTTAACTTACTTTACATCAGCCAGCTCTCTAAAAATTGACTGTGGGTCAATTTCACTGGATTACAGACATTTTTGTTGTTGAGACCCCTTGCTATGGCTAGCTTTTATTGAATGTCATAGACCAAATGACTTGGCAAGATAAGCAACTTCTGTCTAGACAAAAGGATACAAAATAATGACAAAAGAACCAGTCTTCATTTCCCAAAACCAAACAGTTCAAGTTTCACACAATCAAATGGTTTTCGTCCCCTATTTTTTGGTATAGTCCCTATTTAAATGATGTATTGTGAGCATTTCTTGGGGATTTTGCTACTGTATTCTCTAAATTCATTAGAAATTTATTGAACTACATTTATAAAATTCACCATAAACCCCAGCAAGGTTTAACACCTCAAAGATTCATTTAAATTTTAGGGTGTGTTTATATGGATATGTACACACATACTCATTCTTCCTGCATGCATTTATAAGGAATGCCTTTTGATGCACATGAACCTGGGAATTGTAGAGAAATGTAAGTCATGTTTTTCATCCTTAACAACTCTGGCTCTGTCATCATTTTTTGGTTAAAGTCCTTAGTGATCTAGCAGAGACATGTATCTGGGAGCAGAATATTTTCCCTAAGCCTCACTTAGTTGTGTAGTTGGAGGAATGAGTATTTGCTGTAACTTCCAGCCTCATCTCTATATTGAGACCAGTGCTCCTGCTCTCATTGAGTGTGTCCCTCAAGGTTTCCTAACATTCCCTGGCAGAGTAAGGTGCTCCTTCTACTATAATTAGTATAATTAATAGTTTATGTATTTGTCTTTCCCCTCCCAGACACTACTACGCTGGGCTTTGAGGTTTTCTGAAGTATGTATTATTCACTCTGCTAGCCATTAGTGTAAGGGGATGGACTTTAAAAGTGATGGAGAGAGAGCATGAGTTGGGGGCAGAGGGAGAAGACACTCCTTGCTGAGCTGGGAGACATGCTAGACTTGATCCCAGGACTCTGGGATCATGACCTGAGCTGAAGGCAGATGCCCAACTGACTGAGCCACCCAGGCACCACTGGAATGAAATTCTTATGACTGTTTTCTTTGTCTTGATAGTCACAAACTCTGCCTCAATGGAAATTAACATCAAATGAAACCTTTTCTCCTCTTCAAAAGCACGTTCTAGCTGCTTTAGTACTTTTCTTCTTCTGTGGACTGGGTACATAGCAACACAAACCCATCACAAATGAGCCCTGCCTAGACATTTATATCTGATAAAAGATATACCATTTCCATTAGTTTGTACCCAAAATGTTCTGACACCAAAAGGTATGGCCAAAGTAAGCAGTATTCCTTGAATAGTATAATTCCCTCCAAGTCTGTTTTTTTGTTTTTTTTTCTATTTTAACATTTTTCTTATTTGTGGGACTCCAGACCAGCGCTGTTCACACAAGGGGATTGTGAACTCTACAACCACATATTCTGGTCATTGTTTCTGTTGACATATGCAGAGAGCATGGAAAACAGGCCTTATGTTCCTGAGCACAAATGTGCCATCCTTTGGCATACGTTACCTCATTAGTTCTTATAAAAACACTGAAGATTTTCCCCTGTTGATTTCAAAAGATCTTCACCCAAAGTAAACACTTATTATGTTTTCAGTTGCCTAAGTGTTCAAGTGGCATTAGGTAATATGAATTCACTTACCAGCTCAATTGGTAGGGAATTATGCCCATTTTAGGTGACCTAATACTTCAGTTGATAGGGATGTCCTGATATTTTAAGGCATAGTCTGAAAGCCCCAATTATTTCATTTGTTTTTCTAGGACCTCTTCTTGACCATCTTTTTTTGGATGCTGTAATTTGCACTTTTAAGAGTAGGCATCAAAGAGCTTGACTCAAGTATAAATGAATGCTGATGCTCAGAGAGACAGAGTTTAACCTGGCTGTCCCAGAGTATCCTGCTTCTTCTCTATCACCATACACTCAGTATATGTCATTTTGTATGTTCTAGGAAATGCACAATCACACACACATTTTATCTTGTCTGTAAATGGACAGGATACAAAGAAAACCTAAAGCAAAAACATGTACCCATCACTGGACAACCACCAATTTCTTTGGGTTGCTGTCATATGCCAAGGTGCTAGGAGCTTTTACGTTATTGTCATATTATAGATTGTAAGTCAAGTACTTTATGTAACATAAATATGATCATATCACACATAAGTGTTGGAACCCAGATCTGTCTTGCATATGGTTCCTTTATAAAGAAACCCTGAAAACGGATGTATTTATTTTTGGATTTTTCCACATGTCCAAAATTTTCGAAGAGGGCAAGGATGAGCAGATTTCTATTCAGGTTGAGAAGTTGTTCCCACTCTTAGAATCCATATGCTGCAATGGGAAAGGAGAATTACATTCCTAGTCTCTTTCTCATTCTGAAATCTTCAGTATCTAACAGTCATGACAACTAGCAAACCTAAACTGAGGTGATAGTAAGGGAGAAGTCTCACCCCTAAATCCCATTCAGTGGGTATTGACCTTTTTCAATGATTTCCAAAGTGACAAGAAGTCATTTGGAAGTTGGTCATTGTAGTGAATTGAATATGTAATATATATATGTGTGTGTATATATATATGTGTGTATATATATACACACAAACACATACATATAATGTCTCTCTGGAGCTTGTGAAAGTGACCTTCTTTGGGATAAATGTCTTTGCAGAGGTTAACATTAAGGATCTTGAGTTGAGAATACCTCAGATCAGGGTGCCTCACATCCAATGACAAGTGTCCTCAGAAGTGAAGAGCAGACAAGACATAGAGGAGGTGCTGTGAACGGGACAGCAGAGACGGGAGTGATGTGTTTATGAGCCACAGAAGCCAAGGATTGCTGGCAGTCCCTAGAATCTTGGGGACAGGCTTGAAATAGACCCTCTCTAAGGAGCCAACCCTGCCCACACCTGCATTTAGAACTTCTGGACTCCAGAACTGAGAGAGAATACATCCCTGTTGTTTGAAACCACCAAGTTTCTGATAATTTGGCAGCCCTCGGAAACTACTGTAGCCAGTCTGGGGGCCAATGGAAAACCAGTTTTATCTTCCCTCCTCTCACCCCCCGACCCCTTCCTTTTTTTTTTTTTTCTTTGTCAGTGATGGGGCTATCATAACAAAATTCCATAGCTTTAGTGGCTCAAACAACAGAAGATTACTTTTCACAGTCTGGGAAGTCCAAGATCAAGGTGGCAGAAATGTAGGCTTTGTTCCTAGAACTCTTTTCTTGGCTTAGGTGGCCTCCCTCTCACTGTATGCTCACGTGAACTATTCTCTGCATGCAGGGAGAGGGAGTCAGCTCTCCGTGCTTTTTTTTTTTTTAATATTTTATTTATTGACAGAGAGAGTCACAGTGAGAGAGGGAACACAAGCAGAGGGGGTGGGAGAGGGAGAAGCCCGTGCATCTTCTTATAGGACACTAATCCCATCAGGATGGCCCTACCCTGGTAACCTCATTTAACCCTTACTACCTCCCAAAGGCCCTGTCTTCAAATACCAACACATCGAGGGTTACAGCTTCAACATGTGAATTTGTGAGGAGGGCCCAAACATTCAATCCATAACCCATCCTTCCTTCTCTCCTGCTCCTCTAGGTCAACCTTACTGAGGTAGAACTATATACCATAAAATTCACCAATTTTAAATGCATGCAGTCCTGTAATTATTATGACAATCATGGTATAGAGTATTTCCATCACCCTACAAAGTTCCTCCACGCCCTTTTGCAGTCGAGTCTTTCTCCCTACATTCTGGCCAACACTGATTTGCTTATCTTAATCACTACAGTTTTGCCTTTTCTATAACTTGATAGAAATGGAATCACGCAGTATGTTGTTTTAGCATCTCCTTATTTAGCATGATGCTTTTGAGATTCATCCATGTTCTTGTATGTAGTCAATT
Organism: Mirounga leonina; assembly: GCF_011800145.1. Taxonomy (NCBI): domain Eukaryota; kingdom Metazoa; phylum Chordata; class Mammalia; order Carnivora; family Phocidae; genus Mirounga; species Mirounga leonina. The sequence goes on from NW_023270855.1 coordinate 10,326,203, forward strand.
CTAGATCAGTATTCCACTGTATGGATATCCAACCATCTGTTTATCCATTGAACAGTTGGGTTGTTTACAGTTTTTGGTGATTAGAGCTGCTATGAATATCTATGTACAACTCTGTGAGGACATATGTTTTCATTTCTCATGAATAAATACTTAGGGGTGGAATTGCTGTCACATAGTATTTAATTTTTATAAGAAACCACCAAACTCTTTAAGTGGCTCTGTATTAGTTGCTCCATGTTCTTGCCAACACGGGGATTGTCAGTGTTTTAAACTGTAGCCATTCTGGTGGGTGTGTAGTAGTGTCTCATTATGGTCTTATTTTGCATTTCTGAGACTGATTTTATACTTCTAATACTGCATAGCTTCTCCCTCCAGTTATCTCAATGAGCTGAGCTACACGTTTCATTTCATTCTTAGATTAAGAGTTGATAACTTGGGACCCTCGGACAAAACAGTGTAGGAAAATGGATGTACCAACCATCGCACATAAGGTCTGTGTGCTTAACAGTGCTTGCCCACACAGTCATCTTGGGAAAATTTTTTTCATATTTCAAGTTAACCTTAATGTATGCTTCTGATTCTCATGAATAAGGGATGTTAGGTAACAGGCCTTTCTCCTTCCTAGACCTTAGTGTCCCTAACATGAAAAGTGTGGTCCACAGTGGTGGTTCTTAAATCTGAATGCATACATTTCATCCAGGAACTAAAATAAAAATGAAGATCTACTCTTGGCCTTCTTTAATTGAGCAGGTCTGGAATGAGACCTGGAATTTTGTACTTTTAACTGTCTAATTTCTAGACCGGTGGTTGTTTAACTGGTTTAACCGGTTGTTTAACCAGTGGTTGTATTTTGAAAGAAGCTTGCCTAGATGCTCCCAGGTTTCTTCTAACTTTGACATCCTATACAGAACATGAGATAACCTTGATCTGTGACTCAGGCCTTTCCTCAAGGTTATAAAAAAAAATCTTTGTAAATAGTAGGTGCTTGATAAATAAAGGGGGAGAGAATTCAGTGATGGGGAATCAGTTTTAGTAATTCAATTATTGCTTCCCCTGGTTTAGAGCAGCCAACCCCAAGTGTCCAGAAAAGAGAGGTCTCCCATTTCTTTTCAGTCAGCCCTCTGATTTTCACCTGCTACCTTTTACCCTGCTCTACCACTGTCTTGCTGTTGGGCTGTGGCCAAGTGCTTTATTTCTCGGAGCCTGTTTCCTCATTGTAAATGGCTGTGGGGAGATCCTTCAAGGGTTGTTGGTTGTGAAATAATACAGATGGAAGGCTGAATATAGCACTTGGCATTTAGAAAATGGTCAATAAATAATAGCTATTGTTGTTTTGGTTACTATTATTCAGAGAAAATGATGGTCTCTCCTCTGAGCTGTGAAAGCTGGCTTCCGCACTTCCCCTTATGCTCTCCTGGAAGGATTAGAAACAGAGAAAAGAGATGGCCCAATTTAGTCTGCAGATGGCCAAGGCTTTGAGATGCAGAAGGGGAGGAAGCTAACACAGCTAGGGGTGAACTATGATGCCACAGACGTGGGGCTCTGAGATTCACTTCTTGGAAACAAACTTTCAGCAAACATTGGGCGATTCATTAGAGAAGCTGAAGGAATAGACCCACTTTTCTCAGCTTTGGCGATGTTACATAAAATTTCCTGCTCTTCTGTATCCAATTGAGGCAAGGCAAAGCAAAGCTACTATATTTTTTTGTGACAACAATCTAACAAAAAGTCCACCTGCTTTTCTATTTTACTGTGAAATAATGTAACCTGAATCACCTTTTAGTTGGAGGGTCGCAAGCTGGGCTTTAGCCAACTTATTTTGTTTAATAAAGCTGATAAGAGGTTCCCTATGCACGTTCATTGATATCCTGCTACACCGTAAGAAGAGAGAGAGACAAAGGTGGGAAAACGAGGCAAATTTCTGTGAGTAACAGTGATGACCATAAGTAGAAAACAATCCCACAGGGTTGCCCACATATATGTTCTAACACAGAATTAGGAGTCCAGACAGGAACAACAAATAATTCATGGCTACTGTGTTTGAGCATTTACTATGTGTGATTTATACAGTAGCTCATTTCAGCACCACGGTATCATCTCAGGTATAGACTCAGAAGGTGGGACCCATCTCACACAGCTGTCTGTCTAATGGAGGAACACAGATTGAAACCTGGGGCTTCCCCTTTCCAAAACCCAGGTCTCAACCTCTTCACCAACCTAAAAACAAGCCTAAATCATGAAATGGAAGTGTTCTTTATAAAACAGTGCCACTCCAGTAACTAATCCAGGAAAGACAGCTTCTGGTTCCATTAGATATCTTATTAAGAAGAAAAAAAGTTTCTAGGGTGAGTCAAGTAGAAATCATGATTTAAGCTGATAATGCTTTGTCAAGATCACACAAGGGCTAAAGATGTCACCCGACAGATGTGGGAGTGATAGATGAAGCTCGTGCCACCTGCCTTTATTGAGTAGCCAGGTTTGTGCAAGGGACACACTGAAATTCAGGTTCTGGGGCATTCTCTGAGTATCAGTTACCTTGCAACTTATTTATGTGTCCCCTCTATTTCCACAAAGGTTTTTATCAAAGACATTTTTAAGGGGCTTACCATAAAACCAGATGAGCTCAGAGAAAAAAAAAAAGAACAGCAAACTCAAGGAAGGGAAGAGATGGTTTGAAGAGGTACCTAAGAGATAACCGCTACTAGCTATGGATTTTTTAGAGCATGATTCTGAGTTTCCTGGCAGGGAATGAAGGCAGACAGAAGCAATGTCACATCAGGATGATTTAAGGCAGAGGGACTGGGGAGCACTGTCAAAGCCAGCAGTACCTGGAGACCACACTGCTCTTGACAGCCCTGACCGTATCTTTTAGGTGCGTCATTTTGTCTACTTATATATAGTCAGAATAAGTCAGCTGCTAGGCACTAATTTGGTACTCTAACCTAGACCTCCACTGGCTCAGGTAAATGTGCTGCCCTCCAGGATTTTATATTCTTTTGCCCAAATGTTGGTCAAAATGTCCTGTTAAGATCTGATCCAGTTCCAAAGGGATGAGGCAGATGTGATATTCAAACTATTTACCATTGTAGGGAGGGGCCCCATAGGTTCGACCGTATGCCATGTAGGTATGCTTGGGCAAAGGAACAGAATTCCTCTCCCTCCCTCTTCTCTTAGTTCTGTTGGCTGGAGCTTTGTTCTGCCATGAACTTAACAGAAGCTTCTTCCTGCTCTGAGTTGCTGCTACTTCTGTAAAATAAAGAGTTGGACTCCTATCTCTAAACGCCACCGCACGGCATATACACAGAATGAGCACATCTTTGGACCAAATGTCCTTGGTTGAAATTCCCCCCGTGGAACCAAATAGTGATTCTCTGCACAGAGCCAGGACTGGGGATCCGTGCCCCAGAAGGTCTAATGAGATGTATGTAAATAGCTCTCCCTGCCACCAGCCTCCTCAATTACAGAACCGGAGCTTTGCCAATTCACCCGACTTCTAGAAATTCACCTCTCCAGTCCAGCAAAACAGGCATTAAGAAGCCTATAAATAATCATCTTATTCCCACATCTCTGCAACAGCAGAGAGGCTGGTGCTGCAAACAAATTGGCAGTTCATAGACAATGCAAATGAATACTGAAGGGTGAAGCTTGCATAATGTATTTGGAAGCAAGCAGCAGGTTGGGGAACAAAAGACAACCTCCTTCCCTCTGCCCGTCCTGTTTCAGTCATGGCTTTAATTCCTTCCCCAGCATAAGGTCCATGGCTAGGGTCTCCATTTCACATGTTGAAGCTAAACTTTAGGAAGAAGAAAGAAACCCTCTGGATCCCTGAACTGGGGGACCCTGTCATTTATCAGGAGCAGATGTGAGCACCCTGTGCTATGAAGTTGCATGTGTTGAATGATAAAGAAGTTCCCCTTGTTTTTTTTTCTTTTTTTTAAAGATTTTATTTATCTGACACAGAGAGAAGAAGCAGGGGGAGAGGGAGAAACAGGCTCTCCGCAGAGCAGAGAGCCCGATGCGGGACTCGATCCCAGGGCCCCGGGATCATGACCTGAGCCACCCAGGCGCCCCCGCCTCAGTTTTCTTTTAAAAGACAGGACCTACAGCCAGATTTGGTGGCTGGGGTGAGATCAGGAGCCTGTTTTCATGAATTTTCATTAGCACCCTTGCTGTAATGTTTTAAGGACCCTCTGACTCTGTCCTTTTGATGAGGAGGAATTACTGTGCGCTTGGAGTTTTCGCATTCCCTTCTAAGAAAATGACCTCTGCTTACTCTCAGTAAGACAGGAATGAATGCCACACTTCACACTCAGTGCTACAGTAATTAATAATCTTACACATCTGAAACCAAATTAGGGCCAGAGCCTTCACAGGTGACAAGCAGGATGCCTTCTGCAAGGTGAAAGGGATACTTTCTTTGCCAGCAGAAAGAATTATTTAGAAATTTCCATAGGGACTGATGTGAAGAAGTGTCATCTTTTTGGTATAATAGCCAATGGTAGGCTCAGTGCTTTATATACAGTGTCTCACTTAGTCCCTGCATACCTTAGGTGCTGGGCAGATGGGTACCATCATTCTCACCAGATGTCCAATAAGAAAGGAAGGCTCAGAGAACTCATATCCTTATTCAAGGTCATATAGCCAGGGAATGGCAGAGTCAGAATCCATACCTGAGAGTATCTTCACTTCATAGCTCATGTATTTATAGCAATAAGGTCTTGAGAAACACTAATGTTACTTAATGTCACGGGCTTCAAAATATCATAAAATCATTTTTCAAATTGCCCTCTTTTCCTTATGCAGTATAAAAGGTTCCCTCCCCTTACTGAATAAACTGGATTGGCAGATATAAGCATTCAAATCAAAATAATGAAGGAAAGAACATAAAAACAAATAATTCACCCTCTAATTAAGTCCTCGAATTTTCCATTTGAAGTCTAGATAATGATGTGGTGTAATTATTATAAAAATAACAATCTATTATCACTGCTATGAAATTACCAATTATTACAGAATTCATATTGGCTTGGGAATATTCCCCATTTTTTTTTACCTGTAGTAGAAATAAATTTGTGTGGAAAATTACATAGGCCGTATTATATAATGAGAAAGAGTTTTGAGAAGGAGGATGGTAAACACTTGGATTTACTCAACAATCATTTTTCACCTAAATGTCAATGCAGCTTATCTTCCCCAAAGAAAGACACATAAATCTGTTAAAAATGGAGTGCTGTTAAAATCCTCTCATGTGGGGCGCCTGGGTGGCTCAGTCGTTACGCGTCTGCCTTCGGCTCAGGTCATGATCCCGGGGTCCTGGGATCAAGTCCCGCATCAGGCTCCCTGCTCCGCGGGAGACCTGCTTCTCCCTCTACCACTCCCCCTGCTTGTGTTCCCTCTCTCGCTGTCTCTCTCTGTCAAATAAAACCTTAAAAAAAAAAAAATCCTCTCATGCAAGTAAGGCAGGTGGGGGTGGGGGAGATATATGAACAAAGTGGGTGAAGGGGCCTTGTAGTATCTCTGCTACCTTGAACCACTTAGCAAAACAAAAACACCTGCCTCTTAACCAGAAGGCAGGAAATGTGTCTTTGGTTTTACCACCCTGGACCAAATGAAATATATAGTAACTTGAAAAGAATCTTAATTTCATCAGAGGCAGTCCCTTTCCTTGCAGGGTCAGCTTGGCCCAGTCAACCAGATATGCAGTACCCCGTGGCTGGGGTGAGAAGTGCCTCTTTTGGTTTGTTCCATTAACCAAAGAGCAAACTTTGAATTGTACCTCTACTTTGAATTGTAGGGCACTCTGGCATGAGGCTGAGCAAACCCTATAAACACCACCACTGACTCTTACCAACTCCCAGAAGACCTACTTTTTTCTAATATCACTAAGGCTGTCACCTTGCAGGAAAGCACATTTTACATGAAGTTTAGCTTAACCAAACCTGAAGAACTGTTACCTTGGCAGCATGAAACTTCTGTGCTTTGGCTATTATGGGAAATCAGCTTCTTCTTGATCCTCATTGTGTCCCAGATCTCTACGTCTTTATTAAGCATTTTCCTTCCTTTCTATCCATCCCTCCACCACAAAACCCCAACTATTTTCCTATTACAAACATCAAAAGTAAACTATGGGACACCTGGGTGGATCAGTCGCTTAAGTGTCTGCCTTAGGCTCAGGTCATGATCCCAGGGTCCTGGGATCGAGTCCCACACCAGGCTCCTTGCTCAGCCTGCTTCTTCTCCCTCTGCCTGCCACTCCCCCTGCTTGTGTTCACTTGTTCTCTCTCTGACAAATGAATAAATAAAATCTTTAAAAAAAAAACTAGACATAGTAATTTAAAATCATAGCCACATTAAAAAAGGATTCTCATTTCTTTCTTTCTCAAAACCTCCTTTGGGAGTCCAAAAACACTTATACTCAAAGGATACAGGAAGATCATACATTGCTTTGGAGATCCTGCCATACAATTAAGCTTTGTCCCAGTTTATTTCTAGGTTGGTTAGTGAACTACTAGGGCAGTATTATAAAATGGCAGTTATGCCCAGAGCTTCAAGGGCCAAATAACTCCCGTTGTGCTGAAATTCTCTTTTTGTAGAGATAAATAAACAAAAAGCAACACAGAATAATAATCTCAAGTAGACCTGAGTACTTTTAATTTGTCCTCTTTCCTGCTACCTCCCAAATCCATTTCTTCCTTGATCTACCCCATCTCCTTCAATAGCAAGGTCAACTCCTGAAGCCAGTGATGGTCTTTCCACTCACCCTTTCTCCCCTTCCCCACCTCTAACCTGTAGCATGGCATGGCTGTTGATTCCAAATCTATGTCTACCCATTAACTCTATCTCAGTGGCCATCATCATCTCTCACCTAGAGAATTAAGTGGTCTTCACTTTCACTCTTGCTCCTACTATAAGGCAAAGAGGATTTTTTTTTTAACTTTAAATGAAGTTATGTAACTCTCACGCTTAGAATCTTCTATCTGCAATAAACTCCAGACTCTTCAACATAGTCTACGCTGCCTCTGCACAATCTGGCCCTAGCCTCCTTGCAGTTTCTTCAAAAATTCAGTCTTTCTTCTGGTTGAATTAGTTGGGCAAGGAGGCTCAGGTGGATGTGTTGTGAAAAAACTGTTTTCGAGACATGGGGAGGAGAAAGATAGGAAGAATAGGTGCATCCTCATCTCTTAAGAGCAAGGAAGGGGCTGGTTCAAAGCTGACCAAGTCGGAGGTCATAGTCAGGCAGAGACACTTTGATTTGGAAACAAGAGAGGGGAAAATAGGTTTTCTAGGCTGATTATTTTTTTTAAAATTATTTATTTATTTGAGAGAGAGAGAGAGAGAGAAACAGCATGAGAGGGGATAGGGTCAGAGGGAGAAGCAGGCTCCCTGCTGAGCTGGGAGCCCAATGCGGGACTCGATCCTAGGACCCTGGGATCATGACCTGAGCCGAAGGCGTCGCTTAACCAACTGAGCCACCCAGGCGCCCTAGGCTGATTATTATAGGTAGCCACATTCATCTCATCATACCTACTTGGGGGTTTTCTTTTAGTCCATCTATGTAACCACACTTCTACCCACTTAGCAAAATCTCATGGAGCACAAACTATAGTCAGACAGAATGAAAAGCCAAGGAAACATTAGGACAAAAGAAGAACGCAGGTGGACAGCACTTTAGCTGGACCCCGCTTATCTAAAAGTACATGCTGGGGATGCAGCACCGAGACTTAGGCCCTTTCCCAGCCCTTGAAAATGAACTCGAGAATACAGACTTCCCATGACTCCTTGATTAAACAGTCAGATATGGACTGAAACTTCTTTAGCCTAGTAAAGGGTCTTTTTTGACTAAAAAAAGGGGGGGGGGGGTTTCCAATCTCGAACCATTTGCTATCATCAGAGATTCTAAGCCCCTCCCACTTATAATATATGCACTCATATACACACACCTTACCCCCGCCCCCCAAAATCATGAAGCAGCGAGAGATACGCAGCTGGTTTTGTTGGGCCTGGTTCCCCAGGCCCAGGCTGTTGACAAAAACAAATTACAAGCATGTCTTTGGCCCCATGTGTGACACTAACAAGGCCCTTCAAAAAGTTGGATATTGGATCTAACAGGACCAAGTGGCCTGTGATGGCTTGAAAAGAGACTGTGGCCCACCCAAGCACACACAGTGGGAGAAGGGAAAAAGCAACCAGTGTGACAGCTGCGGAACACGGACCCTGCACTGACACAAAGACTTTTCTTTTTTCATTAGATTGGGAAACCGGTCATTAGATTTAAGTCAAATCCAAGAGAGAAAGAGAAAAAAAGAGATGTGATGTTCTGATAGATTTTTGAACATGTTTAGGAGAGCTCAGCAAAAAGACCTTCTCATTTAAAACAACCAACCAGATGCTCCCCAGACAATAACAAAATAAAATAGCTTATTTATGCAAGGACGAGGTGTGGTAAATTCTGTCTCCACGTACTCCTAAATAGCAGGAGGCTTTGGACACCGAAAGGAAAATTGGGGTCAGATTGGGGAAGATTACCACCTGCAGAGGCTAAATGCAAAGTCTGATGGCTTAGTCATAAACAGGGCCATGGGGCTCATTTTCAATTCTCCTTCCCAGCAGCACCACAGTCACGGCTGCTTTTTCCAGCATTATACTTAGGGGAGCCAAGTTAAGATTGCCTATCTTAAGCCTTGAAGCCTTGTAGAGACTGGCTGATCAATTGGCCTTCATGGGTCTAGAAGACAGAGAATGTAGACTTCCTAATGATTCTTTCACCTCTTTAGGGGTTGGCAGCAAGGACTTCACTTTCTATAGACTCTTTGATCCATCTATCTCAGTTCAGGAAGTAGACCAGTTCTCGAGGCAAGGTCTGAGTTATTCCTCTCACCTAATGCTATACAAGATTCATTTGGGAGAAACTTGACAGGGAGAGCCAGCCTTGGGGAGGATGCAACCTCAGGGACATGGAACCTTGCTCCTTTTCATCCTCCTCTTCCTGGCTGAATCCATAGATGAACAGGGCTTCTGCAAAAAGGTGCATCTGGTGATAATGAGGCTGAGGACAGCCACGGGGGAATGGAAATCCAGGCAGGACGTGGATCAGTGAGAAACTGAGCAAGGACCAAGAGGAGGTTTCTACCCTCTAGATCTGACCCAGAAGGGAGAGTTAAGTCCATGTGAAGTCCTCTGGAATAAAAAAGTAATTTTCCTTGCAAGCCAACAAAACTATACAGACTGCTTGTAGAATGCTAAGTGGTGGGAGCAATTTTCTACATTACATGGGTCTTTATCAGAGTCCACACTGTACTCACATGGTTAATACATTCCTATGACCCTGCCCCTTTTGTAGTGGCCCTCAAATATTCAGATTCACTTAACTAAAAGTCTTCTTTTTCAAAAGCAACTCCAGGATTTCATTTTCCAGACAATACATTAAAAAAGTAGGCAACTGCTCAAATGCCAACTTTTAACTGTAAATATTTCACTTGTTTGCATGAGATTGAGAATAGCTATAATATTTGTTCTTGTCTATGAGTATATAAAGATGTGTATACCTAAATTATGTTTTACATACCCCTGACCATTTTTTTTTTGAGATTCTTAGAGAAACTAAAGATGAATATAAGCTCTAGCCCTCTTTAGAATTCTGAAAGTTGACTAAGTCCTTGTTACTGAAAATGTGGTCCCAGAACCCACTGTATTAGTACCTACTGGGATTTTACTCCAAATGTAATTTCTTAGGCTTAAATTTACATTTAATAAGATCCCCAGATTACTTCTATGTACATTAAAGTCTGGCAACTGCTGAGTTAGATTCCTTGTAACATGAGATACCGTGTTGCAGTCTTTAGCGTGGTGAGGAATAAATAATTGTTCCTCCGTTTCTGTACCTTTTAATATTCTGGGAACTTGTCTGGAAGGCAATTGAATTATTTAAATAACTTGACAAAAGGAATAAAGAAAATTCATGTTACACTCTGACATAACGTATATCAAATGGCGACCAGGAGATAACTGAGGGATTAGGTCTGTGCTATTAAAACTAGCCATTTCTGCAAATTACATTATTGGGAGATCTGTAGTCATAGAAACATGTTTCAGCATGTCTATAGCTTCATCTGTATTCTTTCTTGTGTTCTATCAGTATCTTGGCCCTCATAATACTTAACTGTACTTTAGAACCATAATAAGGGTCATAACTGGCATATTTAAAATCTGCCGGGCGCCTGGGTGGCTCAGTTGGTTAAGCGACTGCCTTCAGCTCAGGTCATGATCCTGGAGTCCCTGGATCGAGTCCCGCATCGGGCTCCCTGCTCTGCAGCTAGTCTGCTTCTCTCTCCGACCCTCCCCCCTCTCATGTGCTCTCTCTCATTCTCTCTCTCTCAAATAAATAAAATCTTTAAAAATAAAATAAAATAAAATCTGCCAATTTTCTCTTAAAGGCCACATATAGAAAGACAAGACCATAGAGTGGCCCTGCCCCTTTGATCTCCATCCAGTCACTTCTCACATAGGAAGGATGGATCTACTGCATCTACTGTCAGTGGGTAAATGGACTTTAAAAAGAAATAGCCCTCTCTCAATTCTTAATCTCAGAAAAGAAACTGAGGGTTGCTGGAGTGGGAGGTGGGGTGGGAGGGATGGGGTGACTGGGTGATAGACACTGGGGAGGGTATGTGCTCTGTTAAGCGCTGTGAATTGTGCAAGACTGTTGAATCTCAGATCTGTACCTATGAAACAAATAATGCAATATATGTTAAGAAAAAAAAAAGGTAGCAGGAGGGGAAGAATCAAGGGGGGGGAATCGGAGGGGGAGACGAACCATGAGAGATGATGGACTCTGAAAAACAAACGGAGGGTTCTAGAGGGGAGGTGGGTGGGAGGATGGATTAGCCTGGTGATGGGTATTGAGGAGGGCATGTTCTGCACGGGGCACTGGATGTTGTGCGCAAACAATGAATCATGGAACACTACATTTAAAACTAATGATGTAATGTATGGGGATTAACATAACAATAAAAAAATAAAAAAAAAATAGCCCTCTCTCTCTCCTCATCAACATGTAAAACACTTAGGCACTGGAGTACAATGCTTAGGATGATGATGATGATATTAATAACCTCTTACTTCTATGCTTTATGATTTATAAAGTGCTTTTCACTTATATTATCTCTGACCCCTGCCACACAATCCTGCATAAGTGTCATTAGCCTCATTTGACAGTTAAAAAAAAAAAAAGACAAGTCTTTAAGACAGAGTCCATAACCTGGTAGCCACTGGACAGCTCCCAACCCATGTGGCAGAATGGTTAAAACTCATGACGGAATCACATTTAAAAATCACAGATTTTCATGTAAAACTCTGGATTTCCAATTTCTCTTTAAAAATCTCAAGATCTGGCCACTATTTTTTGATACAGCTTGGTGGGGATGACCGTCCTTAAGCAAAACATGAGTGCTTTCAATTGTCACAGTCCCCACTGTGCCCTGTGGCCCATGACTGCCCTGTTTCTTCATTAGGGTCTCCACACAGTTCCTTTAGACACTAGAGTTGGCAACCAGTTCTCCAGAAGGCTAAGAAATGTGTTCAAGAGCAAATGATCAATAAATGGTAAAAGTGAAGACTGAAATCAGAGTTCTGATACTAAGCCTATCTCTACTTCTGTTTCTATGGAGTTCCTCTCAAGCAGAATGACCTGATTTAGATTTTGGAATCCCAGGTATGGGGTCCAATAATCTGAATTTTGAAAAATCATCCAAGATGTGATGTGACTGAATGCAAGGAGCAACATCCTAAGGAGTCTGAAGACCTAGGGATCCCCCTTGGTCCTTAGACTAAACTAATCTGCCTCTCTGTCCTTGAATCATTAAGTCTTTGGACACCCACAGAGTGCTGTGCTCTCTGGCTCTGGATGATGTCATTTTTTTAGGACCTTAGCTTCATTACTTACTTATAAAATGGGTTGATAATATTTGCCTTCTCGCTGCCATCAAATATTTACTAAATGCCTACCTTGTGATATGAACTGTGCTTGGCTGTGGGGATCCAACATCACAGTGTAGAAGTGGTTATTTAGTTGAGCTTTCCAACTGTTAAACCCAATGAGACTGAGCTGTGGGTGTGGATTATACAAACGGCACTTCAGTATTTAACTCATGTTAGTAGGCAGAGTCTTCATCAGAGTCCACATTGAACTCACGTGGCTAATACATTCCTATGACCCTGCCCCTTTTGTAGTGGCCCTCAAATATTCAGATTCACTTAACTAAAAGTCTTCTTTTTCAAAAGCAACTCCAGGATTTCATTTTCCAGACAATGTATTAAAAAGGTAGGCAACTGCTCAAATGCCAACTTTTAATTGTAAATATTTCATTCACTTGTTTGCATGAGATTGAGAACAGCTATAATATTTGCTCTTGTCTATGAGTATATAAAAATGTGTATACCTAAGTTATGTTTACATACCCCTCACCATTTTTTTTGAGATCCTTAGAGAAACTAAAGATGAATATAAGCTCTAGCACTCTTTAAAATTCTGAAAGTTGACTAAGTCCTTGTTACTGAAAATGTGGTCCCAGAACCCACTATATTAGTACCTACTGGGATTTTACTCCAAATATAGTTTCTTAGGCCTAAATTTACATTTAATAAGATCCCCAGATTACTTCTATGTACATTAAAGTCTGGCAACTGCTGAGTTAGATTCCTTGTTAACAGTTCCAATTAACCTCACTGTGATAATCATTTCCATATATACATATATCAAATCATATACTTTATATATGAATTATATATATACACACACACGGAATATATTTGATATACATGTATCAAAACATATACATATATTGAATCATCACATTGTACACCTTAATGTTACACAATGTTGTAGGTCAGTTGTATCTCCAGAAAGCTGGAAGAAAAAAAATAACAAACACTTCCCAAGATAGAGATGTTTTGGTATGTGCATTTATATAAGGACCTTTTAGATACAGAAAGCTAGGCAATAAGTAGAAAGTGTTACGAGGTATCTACAGACTGCCCTTTCTAGAAAATGTACATGTTTTTAAGGACATTTTTTTATCATACTGATTTTAAGTTAACATTTTGGGGAGAGTGTGGGCACATAGAAAATTAAAAGGACAATGTGGAAAACTGTTCCTTATAAATTTGTATTCCGTATGCATTGAGGATATTAATATGGTATGTTTTATATTTATGTTTATCAAAATTTTTCTTTTATGTAGTCAAATAATTAGACATTACTTTATTATTTTTATTATGTTGAAAACAGTGGATCTCAACTTTGGTTGCATAGTGGAATCACCAGGGAAGCGTTGAAAACTACCTTAACTTGTATTCTATCCCTTCTCTCTTACCCCTGATGTCTTGATCTGATGGGCATCAAGATTTTCAAAACCTTCCCATGTGCTTCTGTTATGCAGTCAGGCTTGAGAGCTATTGCCTACAAGTCCTTCCATATAGCAAGGTCAGATAACATTCAGCTATGTCTTATTGTTTCATGGTATTATTCTTTACTTGTTCCTCTCTTTAGTTAGTCATATGGTGTGATTTTGGGCTCAAGCCAGGGCATATTTGCACTCTTTGAACACTCTCAGTTCTCCTCTTTGTCTATAATTCCTCTTATATTTTTTTCCTTTTCATTTCAACATATAATTGGCCTCACAATCAAACTGGAGAGGACTTATTACTGCCGTAGTAAAGGGTCAGAAATTATAATCAATCACACCAATATCCTTGATGAACATGGATGTAAAAATTCTCACCAAAATACTAGCTAGTAGGATCCAACAGTACATTAAAAGGATTATTCACCACAACCAAGTGGGATTTATCCTTGGGCTGAAGGTTGGTTCAACATCCACAAATCAATCAATGTAATACAATACATTAATACAAGAACATTTCCAAAGAACAAGAAACATATGATCCTCTAAATAGATGCATAAAAAGCATTTGACAAAGTACAGCATCCTTTCTTGATCAAAACTCTTCAGAGTATAGGGATAGAGGGTACATAATATCATAAAAGCCATCTATGAAAAACCCACAGCGAATATAATTCTCAATGGGGAAAAACTGAGAGCTTTCCCCCTAAGGTCAGGAACACCGCAGGGATGTCCACTATCAATCACCACTGCTATTCAACATAGTATTAGAAGTCCTAGCCACAGCAATCAGACAACAAAAAGAAATAAAAGGCATCCAAATCGGCAAAGAAGAAGTCAAACTCTCACTCTTTGCAGATGATATGATACTTTATGTGGAAAACCCAAAAGACTCCACCCCAAAACTGCTAGAACTCATACAGGAATTCAGTAAAGTGGCAGGATATAAAAATCAATGCACAGAAGACAGTGGCATTCCTATACACCAACAAGAAGACAGAAGAAAGAGAAATTAAGGAGTTGATCCCATTTACAACTGCACCCAAAACCATAAGATACCTAGGAATAAATCTAACCAAAGAGGCAAAGGATCTGTACTCAGAAAACTATAAAATACTCATGAAAGAAATTGAGGAAGACACAAAGAAATGGAAAAACGTTCCATGCTCATGGATTGGAAGAACAAATATTGTGAAGATGTCAATGCTACCTAGAGCAATCTACAGATTCAATGCAATCCCCATCAAAATACCATCCACTTTTTTCAAAGAAATGAAACAAATAATCCTAAAATTTGTATGGAACCAGAAAAGACCCCGCATAGCCAGAGGAATGTTGAAAAAGAAAAGCAAAGCTGGCGGCATCACAATTCCAGACTACAAGCTCTACTACAAAGCTGTCATCATCAAGACAGTATGGTACTGGCACAAAAACAGACACATAGATCAATGGAATGGAATAGAGAGCCCAGAAATGGACCCTCAACTCTATGGTCAACTCATCTTCGACAAAGCAGGAAAGAATGTCCAATGGAAAAAAGACAGTCTCTTCAACAAATGGTGTTGGGAAAATTGGACAGCCACATGCAGAAGAATGAAACGGGACCATTTCCTTGCACCACACACAAAAATAGACTCCAAATGGCTGAAAGACGTCAATGTGAGACAGGAGTCCATCAAAATCCTAAAGGAGAACACAGGCAGCAACCTCTTCGACCTCAGCCATAGCAACTTCTTCCTAGAAACATCGCCAAAGGCAAGGGAAGCAAGGGCAAAAATGAACTATTGGGACTTCATCAAGATAAGAAGCTTTTGCATAGCAAAAGAAACAGTCAACAAAACCAAAAGACTACCAACAGAATGGGAGAAGATATTTGCAAATGACATCAGATAAAGGGCTAGTATCCAGAATCTATAAAGAACTTATCAAACTCAACACCCAAAGAACAAATGATCCAATCAAGAAATGGACAGAAGACTCGAACAAACATTTTTCCAAAGAAGACATCCAAATGGCCAACAGACACATGAAAAAGTGCTCAACATCGCTTGGCATCAGGGAAATCCAAATCAAAACCTCAATGAGATACCACCTCACACCAGTCAGAATGGCTAAAATTAACAAGTCAGGAAATGACAGATGTTGGCTGGGATGCAGAGAAAGGGGAACCCTCCTACACTGTTGGTGGGAATGCAAGCTGGTGCAGCCACTCTGGAAAACAGTATGGAGGTTCCTCTAAAAGTTGAAAATAGAGCTACCCTATGACCCAGCAATTGCACTACTGGGTATTTACCCCAAAGATACAAATGTAGGGAGAAGGGGTACGTGTACCCCGATGTTTATAGCAGCAATGTCCACAATAGCCAAAGATGTCCATCGACAGATGAATGGATAAAGAAGATGTGGTATAGGGCGCCTGGGTGGCTCAGTTGGTTGGGCAGCTGCCTTCGGCTCAGGTCATGATCCCGGAGTCCTGGGATCAAGTCCCACATCGGGCTCCCGGCTCAGCGGGGAGCTTGCTTCTCCCTCTGACCCTATCCCCTCTCATGCTGTTTCTCCCTCTCTCTCTCAAATAATCTTAAAAAAAAAAAAAAAAAAAGATGTGGTATATATATACAATGGAATACTATGCAGCCACCAAAAGGAATGAAATCTTGCCATTTGCAACAATGTGGATGGAACTGGAGGGTACAGTGCTGAGCGAATTAAGTCAATCAGAGAAAGACATGTATCATATGACCTCACTGATATGAGGAATTCTTAATCTCAAGAAACAAACTGAGGGTTGCTGGAGTGGTGGGGGGTGGGAGGGATGGGGTGCTGGGTGATAGACGCTGGAGAGGGTATGTGCTATGGTAAGTGCTGTGAATTGTGTAAGACTGCTGAATCACAGACCTGTACCTCTGAAACAAATAATACATTATATGTTAAAAAAAAAAGATAGCAGGAAGGGAAAAATGAAGGGGGGGAAATCGGATGGGGAGACGAACCATGAGAGACTATGGACTTTGAAAAACAAACTGAGGGTTCTAGAGGGGAGGGGGGTGGGGTGATGGGTATTAAAGAGGGCACATTCTGCATGGAGCGCTGGGTGTTATACGCAATGAGTCATGGAACACTACATCAAAAACTAATGATGTAATGTATGGTGATTAACATAACATAATTAAAAAAAAGTATAATCACAGAAGTAATACATCCAAGAACGTTCTGGTCTCAAAGAGTTTTAGGAAGAAGCAGGAAGGAATTAGGGTTATTGCTTCATTTATGAATAGTCACTAATGGAAACTTAGGTCTTCACTGACTAAATTGGTTAATGATTGAGTAAGATTCAGCTACAGTCTTGTCAGTAATCACCAGAAAGGCCCAGAAGCTACTTCCTTTTCTGTCATTCCAGAGGCTCTAAAACTTGAACAGTTTCTCTATAATTAGGATTCCTCTACTGAGTCTAAGATGGTTTTTGAATGGACAAAGAGGCTATCAGAGGCAGACACATCTCGTGATAGTCATTGTCATGGCTTAAAGTCAAAGGTCTTAACATTGTATTGGATCATCCTCACTTCAGCTTAGAGACAAAATTATATGCCTTTTTTCTCCATAAAAGCAGCTGACATCACTGCAGAAGGCTTTACTGCCTCAGCATAATATCCCCCCGTTCCATAATTTTTTTTTTCCCTGCCCCATTAAATTGGCACTCAGTCCTAAGACTTTAGGAGCTTGCGGTACCAGGCTCTAGTCATTGCTATAAATAATATCTCTCTCTTTAGATTCACTTTATACATAAACTAAAAGGGCAAACAGAATATGTATTCTCTCAAAATATTTGCTTGACTGACATTCAGACTTTGAATTCTTCAACTTCATCACATTCTATGATTTGAGAAGAAGTAGAATTTTTGACATTTTTTACTTCATCACATTCCATTATTTGAGAACAAGCAAAGTTTTTGACATGTTCATTTGAAATTTGTGGTTATAAAGTCCACGGAATCCAGGGCATGGTAACCTGTCCCAGGCATATGGTCATGTCAAAATGCAGAATTTCACTTCCCAACACATTGCATATTTGATCAATTCTCACAGAATATCATAAGGTGCTGTAAGTATTGCTCTACCTCCTGCTTTACATCATGCCCCATAAAACCATCCTGCTTACATTTGACCTTTTCTGCTGAAGTCATCTCATGACCCAAGGAAGGAATTGATCATTTGCTCAATTTAATTCAACAAATATGTATCCTGTATCAAATATACTTCAAATCCTGTGTGGGGTATTGTGGGAGTGGGACCAAAAAAAAAAAAAAAAAAAGATAAAGGCAAGGATTTTTTATAAGATGTGGCAACAAAGTGCTCCAGGAGTTCAGAACTGCATATATACAAAATTGAATCTTAAGGAAAGTTTTGAGTAAAACAATGTATACACAAAAGAGCCCATACTGTATAAATTTATCTATGTGATGTTCAAGAGCAGGCAGAACTAATCTATGATGATTGAGTCAGAATAATGGTTATTTGGAAATTGGTATTAACTGGAAAGAGACAAAGGGAACTTTCTGGGCAATGGAAATCTTTATCTTGATGTGAGTGATGGTTATACAAGTGTCCACATTTGTCAAAATTAGTCACAAATACACATAAGACCTGTGTATTTCACTTTGTTATTGAACAGTCATATATTTGTGTGTGTGTGTGTGTATAATTAAAAATAGAAATACTGTTGTACCAGAGTATCAGAAAAGCCAAGATATCCAAACACTAGGTCCATTTTTTACTCAGAAAGAAAAGGAGGTTATTTCCCTGGGAGGCCTCCCTGCACTGGGGTGGGTTGTGGGGGACAGTAAGTATTTGAAGAACTGGTGGGAATCCCACCTCTATTATCTTCAAGTTGTGACCCTGAGGCAATCTTTTAATCTGGGCTTTAGCTTCCTCTTCTGAAAAAGATAATGATGTCTACCTTAGAGAGTTATTTTGAGTATCAACTCAATTAGTTGGTGTCAAAATGCATTACAGACTGCAAATCATTGAAGAAAATTGAGTAGCTGTCATTCCATTTCATAATGGTGAAGCGCCTCTATTTGGTGGAGCCTCTCCTTCCTCCATCATTGAATGAATGCGTTCCCAGGATACTTTAAAGTCACATTAATCTTTGTAAAGATTAATTTGTGATTCTGGAACTTGACCTTACCCCCTGCCAAAAGGGTGTGGGTCTGTTAGAGTGAGGATGTGTGGAACTCATAACTGCATATGCTTTCAGGGCAATCTTCTTTTTCTTGGTTTCTTATCCTGTGTCTCCATTCTCTCAGATATGCCAGAGAGAAGTTATCAAGTTTGCTCAAGGGGACACCCAGTCCCTGGACACTACAGTGCCGACGGTGGACAGCTTTTGGACTCTTAGGAGGCCCATGTCAGAATTGTCAGAGCAGGTTCTGTGACGGTGGCCCACCATAGAAGAGTGCCGCGAAGCCTCCCACGGGAGAGGATGCGCAGCACCACAGCCTGTCAGTCTGTGCCTCCAAGTTTCACTGCTGAGTTTGCATTAGCTGTTGCTGTCACTGTTGTATCAGGTTTACATGCTGCAGTGACAGAGCAACACCACCACTCAGCTTGACAACCCTGTCGCCACAGCGAGTGCTCTGCCATGAGGGCTTCCCCAGTTAGGTGCCTTTGTGTCACAGGACTTCAAGCCCTGTTTCAAATCCCCGTGTGCCTCCTTTCTAACCAATGGGTGACAATGTTCTGCCAAGCCCCAGCAGAGAGAATGTCTGCAAAGCAAGTTCTACTTCCCCACTCACTGAAAGGCTTGGGTCTGATTTTTTTTTTATTGGGGGGTGGCACCTGGCATGTCAGATTGCCATTCTCAGGGACATGTACACAATAAAGGAAAAACATGTATTTTTTTTTTTTTTAACTAAATGGCTGGCTGAATGCAATCAAGTCTTTTGCAAAAGAACATATCCTGACAAAGAAACCTAATACATCTCTTCTAGAAGTTGAGATCCTCTTGTTTGGAGGAGTCATGTCTGCAACTGTTCCTCTTCCTAAACTCTGCATCCTCCCCACCCCCAACACATGCATTTCTGCTAAACATTCTTTTCTTTTGAAACCATCTGAAAAAAAATGGAGCAAAACTTTGGGATGTCTCAATTTATCTGGAAAATTGCCATGCCATGACCACTAAGTTACAGGCTGCTTCCATAACTAAGGGAAAAGATCATTTTGGAGTATGGTCCTTGAGGAAATTATCATGTCTTCTAGAAACCATTGCTTTTAGTACATAGAATGTTTAATGTTTTCATGATTTGCCAGAAACTCTGACAGGTTTGCAACTTGGAGTAGGGTTTGGCATTTTGCCACAGTACACTGGTGAATCTTGGGCATTTGGATGTTTGTACATGATCCCGTCCGTCTGTACATGAGTGAAGTGATTAGCTGGCACTCCTATCACCATGAATCTGGGCTTGTCTCTGCAGCTACAATATGTGTGGAAATATTCTTTCTATACATTAGACCCGTGGCATTTAGGTCCAGATGCAATCACACATACCCTTTTAGCAATTAGACTATACAGGTTCTTATAAAAACTATGTCTCCAGTTGCTGTCCTGATATAGACAGGCATTACCTTCACTGAGACCTGACCCTTGGAGTTGTTCTACCATACTTCATGGAAATGCTCTCATACCTTTTAGAATGAATATGTATTTATCAAATATTTGCAGTGTCTCTACTATGCCCAGGCCTCATGAGACATTCAGAAAAATAAAGGTGAATGGGACAGAGTCTCTGTATTCATTTGGTTGAAGTCCAGTGGCAGAGAAAGATGAGAACACTCACTCCTACAATCTTTGTTAATGTGACTGAAGTAAAGCGTAGGACCTGGGAGGTGGGGCAAGAAAAAAACATTGTAAAGTAAGTGAGGCTCAAGCTAATCTTGAAGGATGAATAGGAGTTACCCAAGTAGACAAGATAAGAAAGGCTATTTCTGGCAAAAGTTAAGGACACATGAAGATAAACCATCTATAGTTAAAATTTGCCATAAACCAATTTTGAAGAAATCCCCTTCCTAAAATTTGCTGGTTGTAATAACAGCATATTTTTAGAATGATGAATAAGTCAGATGTACTTTTTGTGGCAGGGTGAATTAGCTTATACAGGTTTGCACCAAATTTGGCTTTGGATCACGATAGTGTTACACAGAGGACTCTGGGCCTTGGATCAGTGTAACTCCCAACAAGGATCAAAGTAATTATCTACTAAAGACGCTACATGCAAACGCAGCAGGGCAGTCTATAGCATTCAGCTGAGAAATAATGAATTTCCTCTTAAACACTAGTGACGATATCATCTAGAAAAGTTAATTAAAGATGCCATTTCATTAAAGAATTAGGCTGGTGTGACAGCCCCATGCCTCAAAGTTCTTGATGAAACAGACACAGTGTTTAACATCCCTCAAGTTCTGCTTGACTTCAACCAAAGTTTTCTTAAGTCACTGGAGAGATTTAGTCCATGTACATCTGCTGGGTCCACTTTTCAGGATTTTCGAGTCCCATCTACTCACTAACAGTTGTTGTTTTAGGAGTTACAAATTCCTGGCTTCTTCCTCTTTTACTGCAGGAAAATCTCTATAGTTGTGCTATGCTACATGGTAGCTAGGAGCCAGATGTGCTATTTACATTTAATTAAAATTAAGTATTTCATTCCTCAGTCACACCAATCACATTTCAAGTGTTCAATTACACCTGAGGCTCTGGTTACCATACTCAGCAATGCTCATATAGAACTTTTCCATCATCACAGAAAACTCTTTTGGGCAGTGCTGATCAATGAATACCCATGATTAATCCAACTTAGCCATATTACAAGAGTATTAGGTAATGCTCTTCAAGAGATCTTTTAATGAAGTTAATGTTATTGCTCTTGATAACAGTAATTAAAATTATGTTCATATAGAATAAGGCTTTAGTTAATTATCTCATCTTCATTAATAGATGTTTAATCCATTCTATTTTGATCCCCATCTTACAGATTGGAAAATAGTCTTCAACACATTTCCACACATCTTATCACTTAGCCATTTTGATTTTGTACCATCATCATTTCTTTTTAAATAAAATAGATCAGATTTGGCTGCAAATTAATTTTGCCATATTGATGGGGTTCTTGCCATATTGTCCATAGGACTCTGTCCGTTTACTTTGTATCCCTTATAAGCACAAGTCAAACATGCAGAGGGCCTTCACACAATAGAATGACTAAAAATGCTAATTTATCCTCTATTCTACTCCATCACCACCAAATACATTTTAGGAACAGCAGATTTCCCCCTATAGTACAGACAATGTAAGTAAAATAATGTTATCTTCCATGCTTGAAATTCTCCAAAGCCTTCCCACAACACTTATAATAAAATCCATTAATCCTATCACCGCCCCCACGGCCCTCTATGATGTGACTTGTTCTCCATCTAGTCCCTCCACTCACACTGGCCTGCTTACGTTCCATGGATCAACATTTGCTCCAACGAAGGTCTGGGGATTGCTCTTTGCTCTTTCTGGAACACTCCAGTATACACTATGATTCTTCTTTAGGTCTGATCTTAAATATCACCCCCTTAAAGATATACACATATATTTTATTGGAGGGACAAGGGCAATTTTGTCCCTCCACTTAACCTTGGGGTAAAAAGGTCTGGAGACCTTTTTTATTGTTCCAACCAGGTAAGGGGGCAGCTACTGGCATCTGGGGGTAGAGGCCAGGGATATTGTTAAATATCCTATAATGCACAGGACAGTTTTACTCCTCCCCACCCCCCAAAAGAATTATCCAGCATGAAATGTCAGTATTACTGAAGTTGAAAAACCCAGATCTAGTTCCACCATTATCCTGAAAGCTTCATGAAGGCTGTCTCTTCTCTGGCTTGTTCATCACTGTGGTCCCCAAACCTAGCAAATCATCCTATTGAATGAATTAGTGAGTAATATAAAGAAAGGGGCAAAATGGGTCAAGTTTCAAACATCTAGAGGCTATCCAAATGCAGAGAGCTCAGATTGCACCAGGAGTCCCATTCCATTGGGATGGTTTCATTGAAATAAGTATCCTCAGCTGGATCCTCCAGTAATCATCATTGTAGATTACTTCTACTGGAGACACAAGTATTCCTCTGTTGGCTCAACATCACACAGTATCAGGGAAATCCAAATCAAAACCTCAATGAGATATCACCTCACACCAGTCAGAATGGCTAAAATTAACAAGTCAGGAAACGACAGATGTTGGCGAGAATGCGGAGAAAGGGGAACCCTCCTACACTGTTGGTGGGAATGCAAGCTGGTGCAGCCACTCTGGAAAACAGTATGGAGGTTCCTCAAAAAGTAGAAAATAGAGATACCATAGAACCGGCAATTGCACTACTGGGTATTTACCCCAAAGATACAAATGTAGGGATCTGAAGGGGTACGTGCACCCTGATGTTTATAGCAGCAATGTCCACAAGAGCCAAACTATGAAAAGAGCCAAGATGTCCATCAACAGATGAATGGATAAAGAAGATGTGGTATATATATACACACACACACACACACATACATACACACACACAATGGAATATTATGCAGCCATCAAAAAAATGAAATCTTGCCATTTGCAATGACGTGGATGGAACTAGAGGGTATTATGCTAAGTGAAATAAGGATGGGGTGGCTGTGTGATAGACATTGGGGAGGGTATGTGGTATGGTGAGTGCTGTGAAGTGTGCAAGACTGTTGAATCACAGATCTGTACCTCTGAAACAAATAATACATTATATGTTTAAAAAAAAGAAGAAGAAGAAGATAGCAGGAGGGGAAGAATGAATGGGGGGATTTTGGAGGGGGAGATGAACCATGAGAGACGATGGACTCTGAAAAACAAACTAAGGGTTCTAGAGGGGAGGGGGTGGGAGGATGTGTTAGCCTGGTGATGGGTATTAAAGAGGGCACGTACTTCATGGAGCACTGGGTGTTATACACAAACAATGAATCATGGAACACTACATCAAAAATTAATTAATTAAAAAAAAGAGTGAAATCCGCCTGATGATGGGTATTAAAAAGGGCACGTACTGAATGGAGCACTGGGTGTTATACGCAAACAATGAATCATGGAACACTACATCAAAAACTAATGATGTAATGTATGGTGATTAACATAATAAAGTGAAATCCCATAAAAGGTTGAGAAATCAGTTACATAATATATGATTATTTGTTTAAAAAAAAAACAAGTATTCCTCTGTTGGAATCTTTGTCATGTATAAAGCCAGAGATTTGTAGCAGAAACAGATTTTCCAATGGTCAGGTTCACAGGGAACAAAGAGAAAGCACACTGGGTCCAAGCCAGCTGATTGCCCACTGGTGGTCTGGTGCAGCAGAGCATCATCCACCTTCTACACTGTATGGGTCATTGGAGGGGCCAACTGTATTCCTGTGGCCTGCTCCCTACAGCTGAAAAAATAAATGGTCTCTGACCCAGAGGTCTGAATGTTTGGTAAGCAGTCAGCTATGAAACAGACCACTGATCCACAGGGGACTAAAATGAGGACTTCACAGTAATTTCCTCTTTTTTAACATCTAAGTGTTACAATGATGATCGTATTTGACATTTCTGGAAAAGTCACATCATTATTAAATAAGAATTCCTCCTTCACCTATTGGATTAGACACTTGGTGGCAACATGGATAATCAGACAAAAATTTTAAAGCATGCAACGTACATCAAATGCCACAGAATCTCAAATAATGTCAAATATGCAGCTACTCTCTGAGGGTCAGCAGTTTCATCCCAAAATCATATGTCTATGAAACTGGAAAATGTGACATAAACTTAACTGTTCTCAGTAAACTGCTATGCTTTTCTCCTATAAAGGAATTGCTTGACTTCACTGATAATGTCAAATGTCACTGGAAACAGAGGTCAGCTCACCAAAGTATGGAAGTAGGATGAGGATATGAATGAATTGTAAGAGACCAGCCAAACCTGATCCTTCCAGTTCCAAGTGATTTCTAAAAGCTTTCGTGAAGTGAGAGAATACATTTTTGGATAGTAACCATCCACCCCTTTCCCACCGTTATCTTCCCTCCATCTGGTCAGGAGGATGTATATCTGGCAATGAGGTCTGTGTGCCGGGTGAGCTCAACAGAGATGCAGGTCACCACCAAAATCTGATTTGGCAACAGACGGTCTTCTGTAAATTTGCACAGCAGTGGCCATGTGCTAAAAATATGAGGTAGCTCAGTGATTCTATTGTCATACTTGTTTGTGGCTGATCAAACATCTCAGGAAAGATGACATAGTCTGATAGAGAAGGTGAAAATTCTTATTCCCCTACCATGTAATCTGTGTTCCTAAAGGGACTTTCTTTCATGAGTCTTCTCCCACCCTCAAATTACTGAACATTGATATTGGAAATCATCCTAGTCATTAAAGATTTGGGGGCAAAAAAAAGTACAGATTATCAAGTATACATACAACTGACTGCACCTCAGGCTAAACTTTAAGGTGTCAGATTATACTAACAATGTAACTTGCTTTAAATACCACCTCATTTCTAACTCTGAAGAGAGTCTAATGATTAATTCAAATTAAACTACTCCACAGCCAAAGTGGTATGTGTTATAAAACACGAAAGCGAGCTGGTGAAAATTTTTAATTTTCCCTACTTATTAGCTATCTGTTCTGGGAATAAATTGAAGGTGTTAATTTCCTGGGTTTCAAATCTATTTTAAAATGTGCTAGGCTGAAAAAGAGAAAAAAAATGGAATGTAGAATAATCTTATCTTTGAGACAGAATTAAGAAACTTAGTTATCTTTTCAGAATTGTGCTGGCTTTTGAGATACTATTTTAGAGTTTGGATGACAAGCTTGGGTTGCCTGGTCCCCATGATGCTTAGCATAAGATAATACTTAAAGCCCTTTATCAACTTGTTATGGATTGAATTGTGTACCCCCAAATTCACACGTTGAAGCCTTACCCCCCCACTGTGACTCTATTTGCAGATAGGGCCTTTGAGGAGGTAATTAAGGTTAAGTGAAGTTATCAAGGTGGGTCCTAATTGGATGGAACTGGTGTTTGTTTTTTGTTTTTTTTTTATAAAGAGACACTGAACAGTTCTCTTTCTTTCTAGGCACATTCAGACTTAAGTCTGCATGAGGACCACGGCAAGAAGATGGAACCTACAAACCAGGAAGAGAGAGACTGCACCAAAACCCATTGCTGCTGGCATCTTGATCTTGGAATCCTAGCCTCCAGAACTGTGAGAAAATAAATGTCTGTTGTTTAAGCCACCCAAACTATGGTATTTTGTTATGGAAGCCTGAGCTTCTCCACAACTCTACCTAATTCTCTGCTTTGGTCATATAGTACTATGTGTTACTGTGAAGTCTCACAAGGAGATCTGTTTCTTGTGTAATTTCATCTAACTGGTGAACCCAGTATTAAGTAATGAAATCAGCTATCCCAACATCCATGCATTTTGAATTATGATAGGTCACTTGCTTCCTTAACAGAAACTTTATAAATAATATCCACTGGCTACTAGGATCATCCTGCTTTTTCCATATCATTGCAAGTTTTAGGTACAGGATAGGTGGAGATGCAGATATATATCCCCATGCCTACTCTAAACAGGATAACATTTGAAGGGGAATAAACAGAAAGTACAACCACTACTTAAAGGCCAGTGATCTAAGAGGTCAATGGTGACACACAGCCAATTAATCACTGTATAGTCTAAATAACGTCTCTGCATGTTTCTAGAGGTTCAGACTTGGGTTCAGCTACCCATGTGGCATCCAGAGGAGCACTCTAGGATTGCTGTCACATCCGTTCCTTTCACTGCCCAAAATGCTCCTCCACCAACTCTCATTTATACTTCACGATGAAACTCAAATGCCCCCTCTTCCAAGATGGCCTGACTCCCCAAACCTGAGTTAGACATAGAATTATTGAACTGGAAGTGCCCTTAGAGATTTCTGTTCCAAAACACATTATTTTACAATTATAGAAATGAAGGCGGGTGAGGTTGTTGGCATAGGACCAGGACTCCTAGACAACCCTTCTTTTACATTACACATTAAAATACTTATGTCTAAAATAGTTTTTAAAAGGTAATTGAAAGAAGGAAGGGGAGTAGTTTGTAACTAAGTGCCAAGCACTGAAGATACGGAGATGAAGGAGAAATGGCTCCAGCGATTTCTAAAGTCATGGCCTGGGCAGGTTGTGAACGAATATACTGGGGGCTGTTACAATAAGAAATTGATCTGAAGATGCTGCCACAGCCCCTGGATTGGCACCCAGTAGGCCTTCCAGAGAAGGGTGGTGAGCGAATTAGCTAATATCTATAATTTAACTGAAGTATACACCACCTATTTTAAAGCAAAGGAAAAATAACCCTAATATCTTATTATTTCAAGGAAAAAATGCCTCAGTTTTAGTAAAAATCTTGGGAGCTATGCTTTAGAGTTCTAAAGTAAAATGGTAGATCTACATTGCCCGTGAGCAGGACATGAATCTGGTGTGATCAAAGGGCAGAATGTTATGGGCTGAATTGTGTCCCCCCAAATTCATATGTAGAAGCCCCAACCTCAGTGCCTTAGAATATGTGACTGTGTTTGAAGATAAGGTCTCTAAAGAGTTAATTAAGTTGAAATTAGGTCATTAGGTGAGCCTTCATCTGTTATGACTGGTATCTTTGTTAGAGGAGGAAATTTGGGCAGGACATGTGCTGCATAGGAGGAAGACCATGTAAAGACAAAAGGAGCAGATGACTATCTGCAAGCCAAGGAGGGAGGCCTCAAAAGAAATCAAGCCAGCACCTTGATCTTGGACTTCTAGCTTCCAGAACTGTGAGACGGTACATTTCTGTTGTTTAAACCCCCCAGTCTGTGGTACTTACTTTATGGCAACCTAGCCAACTCCTAGAGTAGAAAACACATACCTTGAGATACAAGGATTTTCCAGCAAGCTACAGTGACAAGTTTTCAACTCTGACTATTGAGATTTTGTGGTTCTAATGCTATGCAAATATCTGTCATGCTGACCTTTCTACACCTATAAAGGAAAATTTCTTATTGTCTTTATGAGTATGAGATGCTACTCTTCCAATGGGGAATAATTATTTCTGAGATATCTAACCTTAATAAGCTAACAAGAACATCTGAAACAGGGACATGATCTCTGTTCTACATCCACAGAAAGCTGGAGTGTTAATTTGTACTCCAGGTAAAGTTTTTGAGACTAATTTGCCACCTAAGGCCATGTGCTTGATTTCAGACATTTGTTGATCAATAAGAGGAAAAACAAAAATGACTAGGTTTCTTCTTGGTTTTGTATTTATAAACTTGAAATGATAAAAATAATGTTGAGTGTACTTTATAGCTCTTCTAATCTCTTTGTGCATTTTATTTGATTTGAACCACAATACCCTGACTTGGAAAGATGAATTTCTAATTTATAGACAAGCAAGCTGAGGCTCAAAGACTTATCACAAGATGAACACGGCCTGGTAACAGTTGAGGTGGGACTGCAGTCCAAGGATCCTTCCTCCCTACCCAACTACTGATAATTTAAAGGCAGCCAAAGGAACATAGCTGTTATTTCAGAGTTTGTAAAAAGTACAAATGAAAGGAGGTGCTTGTGTAGGCTTCTGGACCTGAACTACTGTAAATAAGATCATGGTAATGGCAGATTCTGACATAAAGCCTTTGGTACTTCTGAATTGTGTCTCCCTCACCACAGATTCACATATGGAAGTCCTAAACCCCACTACTTCAGAATGTTACTATATTTGGAAATAAGGTCTTTGTAGATCTAATAATTAGTTAAGATGAAGTCCTACTGGAGTAGGGTGGGCCCCAATCCAATGTAACTAGTGTCCTTACAAGAAAGGGAAATTTGGGGGTGCCTGGTTGGCTGTTGGTTAAGCAGCTGCCTTCAGCTCAGGTCTTGGGATTGAGCCCCTCATCGGGGCTTGTCCCTCTCCCTCTGCTGCTCCCCTTGCTTGTAATCAATCTGTCAAATAATTAAATTAAAAAAAGGGAAATTTGGACACAGATATGCATACAGAGGAAATGCCATGTGAAGATGAAGGCAGAGGTTGGAGTAATGTTTCAACAAGGAATGTCTGGGATTGCCAGCAAACCACCAGAAGCTTTGGAAGAGGCATGGAAAAGGTCATTCCTCACAGCCTTCAAAAGGAACCAACCCTGATGACACCTTGATTTCGGACTTCTAGCCTCCAGAAATGTGAGACAATAAATTTCTGTTGTTTAAGTCATCCAGTCTGTGGGCCTTTGTTACAGCAGCCCTGGCAAACTAATACATTCCTGTTACCACTGCTGCCCATGTGATGATTTTAGAGCCAAGAGAGGATCTGCCAGTGTCTGGCCCAGGAAATCCAGTGGCTTTCTGGACATTTTATCTTCAAGGATCCAATTTATTCATTTATTCCATAAAGCTGTTATTTCCTACCAAGTAGAATGGTTAGCTTCTATCAACCACAAATTTGTGAGCTATACTGTCAAAGTAAGACCCTGGGAGGAAGGGAACAGGGCTCAGACTAGAGGAGCCTCATTCAAAGTAGGCTGCCTAGGAAACAAGCTCCTGATTTGGGCCCTCCTTTACCTCTTGTGGTCTAGCCTCTGGACCTTCCATTGCCCTAAAACAGCTCACCTTCTCCTTAAAAAATAGCTGCATGATGCTTAATAACACGCTTTCCATGTTGTTGAAACCTTCCCTTTTCTCAGCTGTGAGGACAGTATGTAACCAGCATGTCTTCTCCCTTCTTGGGCCACTCCTTGTTCTCTTTTAACCCTGTGTCTTTGCTCATCTTTTTCTCTACTTTTTCCCTTTGCTGATATTATCCGCAAAATGCTCAGATGTAAATGCCTCTGTCCAGCCTGGGCCTCTCTTTGATAGTCCTAATATTTGAACTATCTACATCACATTTCCATTTGGATGTCCAATCATTACTTCAATCTGAACCTTTTATAAAGGCAGGCTGTACAGAAGACAGAGCAGACAGAGGGTATCTTCCTGCTCTTATTTCTTTACCACATGAGTTGTGTAACCCTTAACCATTTCTGAGCCTCAGTTTTCCCATCTGAAAAAGAAGCAAAAGATTTATAAGGGCTTGTTCAGGTATAAATATCAGAGATTAAAAAAAAAATCTATCTCCTGTACAAGTTGCCTTGCTTTTTGCTAGAGTTCCATTATTTTTTTTCTTCCTCTCCAGACTATTGGCTTTGGATTCTTTTCATTCCTGCTTTCTCCAGCAAATCTTATTTGTTATTTATTTGCTAGGTCCCTTACAGGCATCTGACTCAACATTCCAAATGCACCATCTCAGAGCTGGTCCTTATCACAGTATGATAGCTATAAGAAACCTCTACAGAATTTCTCTGTCCTGGAAACTTGTTTCTATTGCCCACTGTATCCAATGTTGTGTATAAACTGGCCTTGCTAAAGCTTTGCTTTCCTTTTCTGCTCAAATCCTCCCAAATGGCTAGGCAAGTGAAGTTCAAACTTGGGAAAGACAAAGTAGAGCCACCAAGAGATTATCACTAATCTCATCTATTGTGAGATTTCTAAGACAAATTAATGTTTGTTGAACCTCTAAAACTCCTTAGACCCTGAGTTAGGTATTTCCAGTACATTATCTCATTAAATATAACAACTCAGAAACAGTAGATTGTATCACAGTTAATAGAGATAATGGTTAATAGCTAAATTCATAGAACCCACTGTGAAAATTAGTTAAGGGAAACCTCACTAACACAGAGTTGGAAGGCTTACCATGCAATTTCAATTATAGGAAGAACTGTCAATTACATACCCAACAGAACAATCAAGAGGGAAAAATCATCTATTAATTATAGGTCCCAGCAGGGAGAGATGTACCTTGCATCTCTTGAAAGAAATTGACTATCCCTACAACTCAGCCAGTGAGAAACTGTCATCCATCCTGAACTCTTGCTTTTCTCTAGTGGACTTTCATTCAAAACAACCCTTCCCTGGACACCTGGGTTGCTCAGTAGGTTAAGTGTCTGACTTCGGCTCGGGTAGTGATCCCAGGGTCCTGGAATGAAGTCCCGAGTCAGGCTCCTTGCTTGGAGGGGAGCCTGCTTCTCTCCCTCTGCCTGCCACTCCCCCTGCTTGTGCTCAGTTTCTCTCTCTCTCTCACTGACAAATTTTTTAAAAATCTCAAAAAAAGAAAAAAAGAAAAAAAGAAAAAACAAAAAAACAACTCTTCCAACTTTGTCTTTCTCCTCCATAAAATAATGTCCCTCTCCTTTGTTTGCTGGACTGGTCTATAGTTTTTCTAGTCCTTGCATGTGGCTCAATTACAATTCTATTATTTTCAAATGAACCCACTTTTGCTGGTAAAATAATTGACGGTTTTAATTTAAAGGTTCACAAACTGTTCTAGCACTTTCTATACACTAGGATTTCATAGTGTTTGACAAACATTATATAAACTGAACTCAGTTAAACGTCTGACTTCAGCTCTGGTCATGATCTCAGGGTATTGGAATCAAGCCAAGCACTGGGCTCTGTGCTTAGTGGGGAGGCTGCTTCTCCCTCTGTCCCTCTCCTCACTTGTATGCTCTTCCTCTGTCTCTCTCTCTCTCTCAAATTCTTTTTTAAAAAGTGTCACTAGAAATTCCTGTGTTATCAGATACTACAGGGCTAATATCCAAATGTAACTGCATAGTTATTCCAGAGCCAAATGTAAATGATCCGTAGGTTTGCAGTTCCTGAGTGTATTAAATTTGTACAATTATGATTTCCTATGTAGAGTTCTACTTCAAATCCTTAATTCCTGAAGTCCACATGGTATCTCTCCTGCTAAGATGGCTTCTTCTGGGAGAGGTTTTCCTCATCCCATATATGAGACACCAACAATCCCACTCTGATCCCCCAACTTGCTTTATTTCTCTTCTTACCAATCATCATCAGTTTACTTTCTATATCTTTGTTTGAAAGTAACCTCTGAGACTAGTTACTTTGTTTAGTTCATCATTATACCTAGTCCTCAAAACAACCTGTCAGGTAGACAGTATTACTGATAGAGTAGGCGGTTAGCTAGATACGAGCTGGAGGCAAGGGTGGTGGTAAACAGTTGTTTTGTGGTTTCGTACCTGCGGCTATCAGACCAAGAACAACAGGTGCCAAGCATGCACTGTCCTTTCCAGCCTGTGTCCTACAGGAACCTATAACTTCATTATAATATATTTACACTGCAGTTTCAACCCCCACCCCGACCCCCCCAGGGAGGAAGATGGCTAAGACAGGTCTGGCAAGAACCTCCTAAGGCCCAAACTCCCCCTCCCAACTGGTAGGAGGAGTCCCTTAAATGATTGGGAACAACCTCAGTTGGAGTCAACCCTGGCTATGACCCATAACCTATGCAAACATAAAAAGAAAAAACATCCCTAACCCTGGTGCAGTTGCCACCTTTGGGCCTGCCTGCTCTGCCACCTTGAGAGTGTACTGTTCTTGATGAAATGCTTTGTGCTTGAATACTTTCCTCTGACTGCCTTTACTGGAGCACAGATCCTCATGTAAATCTTTCGTGGGGAATCCAAGAAAGAGCACTCCATTCAAACAACTCAGACTCTCCCACTAGTAACATTACCTCTATATTATAAAGGGCTGAAGCCCAAAGGGCTGTAGTGACTTGTGGCAAGATTCTAACCCCAATTTGATAAACTGGACCCATGGATGCTCCTTCTGCTGTCCCTTAAGACAGTCTGACAAAGTCAACATGTTCTGTTCCCAAAATTCTAGCCAAACCAGTCTCAACTGAAGTTGATTAGCTTCCTAGGTGGGAAATTATACATCAGCTCTGACAGACAGAAGTGAATCAGCACTATTTCTTAGTTCCTGTCCACAGTTATCTTCTGAACTTACACCCGCCCCCCCTTTTCCTGGGTCCTCCTTCAGCTTCTTTGACTCAGGGGCAGGTATGTGTGTGCTTTTAGCTCCAGGGATGCATTGTCAGGTCAGAGCACACACTGACAGGTTTCAGTTGGCCTTTCAAGGCTCCAGGTTGTCCTTGTTCTCCCCATTTTACATCCTTCTTCCCTCCTCAAGTGCCTGCCTTGCGGGCTCCAAGTTCCAGCATCAAACGCCAGGATGATAGTCTTACAGACTCTGCCACCAGCTCCCACAGCACCCTAGTAGTTCTGCCTGTCATACTGAACCCTGGCTAAGTCTTCAGATATCAGCTCCATTCCTGCTTGAAACTGGATCAGTTTCACCCTAGTCTGTGCCCCAAAGCACAATATCCTTTCTGGAAGCACTTACCATTGTTGCAATTTCCCACTTACTTGTGGGATTGCATAAAGGATCCCAGGAGGCCTGGGTGTCTCAGTCAGTTAAACATCTGACTCTTGATTTCAGCTCAAGTCATGATCTCAGGGTTCTGGGATCGAGCCCCACCTGGGCTCCATGCTCAGTGGGGAGTCTGTTTGAGGATTCTCTCCCTCTCCCTTTGCCCCTCCCCCTGCCTCTCTCTCTAAAATAAATCATCTTAAAAAAAAGAAGGAATGGCTACCTCCCCTACCTGACCACAGTTCTTAAAAAACAAGGGCCATGTCTGTTTCATTCATTGCTATATCCTTTGCACAATGTATATTCATTCAGCTGGTATTTCTGTAATGTATAGACATTGAACACATTTGTTTAAAGCCAAGGTGGCCTGTTGCAATTTGAAAGAAAGGGCAACTTGGCATAGGCAGGAAGTTTCATGGAAAGATTTTACTCACTTTTTTTTTTTTATCCCACATGCCTACTACAGAGTGGGTGCCTAATAATTAAGTTCATTGAATGTTTCAACAAACTGACACCCTAAAATCCATCCCTGAGCTATTTGTGAAGCTCTCTTCTACAGTCTTCAGGATAAGAATGGCCCTGGCTTAGTGATTTGGGGAAAATCATCTTACCTCTCCAAGCTTTAATTCTCTCTAACTGAAAAATGGAGATTACATCACTTTCTTTCCAGGTGAGAGAATATTAAGAGTGATATGAACAAACATTTACAATGTCTGATGAGGAGAGAGCCGTTGTTCTAGCATTTCCCCAGATTCATAAGCAGAATTTAACAACCCCATCCTACTTTATTTCAATCCAATCTATCATGTTCTTGCTTCTCTGCGTGAAGAGCCTACCAGGATTGCAATGATGTCAAAATATAGCTGGGTTGCCACAGTTATTCCTATGTCAGCGTTTTCCATTACAAACTCCTATTAACAGGAGCTCAGTGTGTTAGTGGAGACTCTGTGGTTTCATCATTTTCTGTAATTGCTGTGAGCTACTGCCTCCCTCCATGTGACATTTCACATATTTTCCTGATATGAACAGCAACAAAAAAAACCATGTTTCATTGATCAGTGCTGTTGTATTTCATTTGAGAACATATTTTAAAAATAAATTACAGGTCTTGTAATGGGATAAGGCTAAGAAAGACATATTTAGAATACACAAGCACCTCAGCTGACAGGACTTACACAATACACATTTTACAGGTGCATTCCAATGGATGCTAATTTCATCCATAATTCTTTTGGCAAAGTCCAAGTTTCTGTTTAATTAACTAAATGACTTGAACCATCCAATTCTTGTTGCTACTAATGTATCACAATTAGAGCAAACAGTAGCCATGGAAACCGATGGCTTCATCATAATTCCTAAAACAAGGATGGCTTTCCTTTGAGCCCATCAAATTCACAGCTCTCTGCAGCATACGTTTATGGTTATCGCTAAATGGGGATGTGGTCACTCTGGAATGCAATGTGGAGCTTCTCGTTACAAACTATGTCATTATAAGGAGTCTGTCATTTCACTTATATTTGCCAAGTTCCAATCATTCCCAGATCCCTCATATTTATGTTCAATTAGGGAGATGTTGCGGTCCGTAAAAATAGATATGAATTCACTGTGGGGGTGGGGAAACACAGCCCTTGTTCTACAGTATAAAAAAGGCAAAGATAAAAATGTGTGTTGGGCTAAAACTGTGACAGTCTTGAAATTAATCGTTCACCTCCTCCTCTAAGATGGGTTGTTCTCCCCACTCCATATTACTTTCCATAATTTTAGCACCAGGGTCTGCTCCACCACTAGAAAAATAATAAACAAAACACCAGAGGTATGCCACTGAAATTCTGGACAACGCTGCTCCAACCTAACAGGCAAGGACATGGAATCTGCTATTGCCGAATAGGAGTTGCTAAATGGTAGTTTACGATTTGGGTCATCTTAAAGCTATTTCTGTACTCTGTAACTGGCTATAAAAATGAAGAGAAAAGTAACATGCCACATTCCTCCACCAGAATGTAAAAGTCATTTTTGAAATAGAGCCACATATGTATATTTATGGGTAGCACAAGTGCCCAAGTGCCACTGTATTGCTTGCTATGCTGTAAATATAAACCAAGAGGACGTGCTGTTCTATTCATTTCCTGCAGTTCTGTTTCTGAAAATAAACTGTGGTTTTAAGTCATCATAGTTCATTGAGACAGTCACTTAATACTTTATGTCTCAATTCCTGAAACATCACCTTCTTTCTCCCAAAGATGTTGTATTTAGCTGGGCAAATAGAGTTGTCAGATAAAATAGAGGATACCTACTTTGATTTAAATTCCAGATAAACAACAAGAGGTGTTGTTAGTATGAGTATGTCCCCAATAGTACATGTTTTATGCCAAAAATGATTCAGTTTAACTAATATTCAAATTTAACTGGGCATCATGTATTTTTATTTGCTAAATATTACAACTCTAGAAGCAACATGTTTGTAATTTTTTTTTTTCAGTCCTGAAACACTATTAATGATGTCAAAGGTCTCTCTCCTTTTCCACTTCTTCAGACTAGTGATGAATACTCAGCTCCCTGCAGAGGCCAGGGGAGTAGGCAATGAGATTAGGTGAAGAGAAAGCCTCAAGAGCAGAGAGGGTCCTTGTGGTTTATATTCAGTTGGCTGCCATTTCTTTCTTTCTTTTTTTTTTTTTTAAAGATTTTATTTATTTATTTGAGACAGAGAGAATGAGAGAGACAGAGAGCACATGAGAGGGGGGAGGGTCAGAGGGAGAAGCAGACTCCCCGCCGAGCAGGGAGCCCGATGCGGGACTCGATCCCGGGACTCCAGGATCATGACCTGAGCCGAAGGCAGTCGCCTAACCAACTGAGCCACCCAGGCGCCCAGTTGGCTGCCATTTCTAAAAGAGGGCAAAGACAGAATTTTTTAAAAATGGCATTGGATGGCTGAGACATTTTGCCAACAGCTGTCTCACTCATTATGGACAACCGAGGCCAGAAGTGATGAATGCTGAGGAAGGTGAACTTTTAGAGCAGAAGACATAAAATGTCATGACACAGCTTACAAAACACAAGGTGTTGTTAAGCATTAGTCTAGGACTCCAGGCCACCTGTTCTGAGGGAGAACTTTCTGATTAGAAGTTGTGTTCTTTAAATCTAGCTTGAGTAAGCCCTCCACACTCTGAATCCTGCCATAAGTAGACACGTGTTTCATGGATAGGATTGCCTCCATAGAAAGAAATCCCTGGATAATGCCCGTGTTTTACTGTGCTTCTCAGAAGACATATGGGCAACACAGCAGCTGACAACGATCCCTGCAGGATGGACCCTCTCTCAGCAACTTTGAAGCCGTCTCTGAATCTTTTACTTTGTTCCAAAAATGAAGTAATTCAAGTCAGATTGTTTAGTACATAGGCCCTTCATGTCTTGCTTTTGGTCTTCACTCAACCTACTGAGACCAGGCAGATCTTTCTATGTAAAGGCCAGTATTTTCCTGAAATCCATGCATTTCTCTCTTCTACGGCCCACCGGATGACTCAGAGCCATTGCACTGTCCAGTGTAGACTTTTATCGACACCTGACATTTGAGTAATATCCCAATTCCTCAATTTCATCATTTAGGGCCAATTTAGTGTTCACATTGCGTTGATAACCTAAATTATTAGCCGAAGCTGTGCCACCACTAGTGAGGAGAAACTTGTCTTTAAATTACATTTAATTGCCTTCATTAAGGACGACAGCATTCGGTGACACATATTTGCAAAATGGGCAGACTAAAATAAGCCTGGTGCATCTCATTTCCTGAACATCCCAGGCTTTTTTCCACCTCTCTCCCTTGGTGTCTAGTCATTGTCCTCTCTAGCATTACGGTCAAGGGCAAAATTGCCCACACACTCCCCAAAGATATGGCCATTTTCTGAAAATGATTCCTTCTTTTGATCCCTGGACCTCTGCTGATAAAGACTTTGATAGGGCAATACTCACTACAGATTGGCATTTTCCTAAGGGATTGGAAGTGAACAGTTTCTGCTTGCATATGGGTGCCTATGGTTAAGAGAATTATATCTTCAAATGGCTTTTTTGCATTATTATCAGGAAGTCACTGTTGCCATGTCCAGCCCACTGTAATTAGCACCCTTCAAAGTATGTTCTCTTGAATGAGTATGTAGATTGAGCAGTTGTCTGACAGCTTCTGTGAAGGAGATGTGGCTTTGTGCTAGTGAGTTATGTAGGGGATTCTGGGTTACATATATCAAAATAGACTTTTTAAAACAATGTTCATCCAGACTCAATTCAATAGAGTCTGCTCTTACTCTATTTGTGATATTTAATTGGGCTCTTTAAAGTCACAGTTGGCAAGAGAAAATAAACTACCTAGGCCTACAGGAACTAAAGGAAAAGAAAACAAAAAACACCTTTGCTCCCCTTTCCCATGTTTTGAAAGTTGGCTTTAAAAGTTCCCACTTTAAAAGTCAGCTAATTGAATTAAAAAAAGAAGAAGAATAAAACTATGAGAAGAGAAAAAAAAAAAAGTGGTTACATTTCCCAAATGTTCCTTCTGACATTTAAGCACACTGTTGATTGCTACAGGTATTTTTGGCTAGGTAGACCCAATAGTGCTCTTTTAACCAACACTTAAATGGCATTTAATGTATGCCTCACAAGGTCCATGGGCAAATGTGCGTTCTAAGTATTAATTCACTGAATGGCCTTACCAACCCTACAAGTACTATTATTTCTCCAATTTACAAATGAAGAAACTGAGGCCAGAAATGTTAAGTGATTTACTCAAGATCACCCCCAGCTCCTTGATATGCGTTTTTGTTTGTTTTGTTTTTGAAGAAATACCATCATCCTTTATTTTCTTAAAAGCAACATCCAAGTGCCTTACAGAACTTAAGAAAGGAAGTAAACCATGAGCCAATGACCCTGTTACATTTTTGCATTTTTGTTACTGAGATACATGTAAGATATTGCCTATCACATGCTGTATTAATTTCCTCTGGCTGCTGTAACAATGACCACATACTTAGTGCCTTGGCACAAGAGAAACTTATTCTTTCTTAGTTGGTGGCCAGAAGCTCAACAACAGTTTCACTGGGTTGAAATCAAGGTGGGCCCTTCTTAGAAGTTTTGGGTTCTAGAATCTGGAGATTCTAGAAGAGAATCCATTCCTTGCCTCTTCCAGCCTTTGGTGGCCACATCACTCTGATCTCTACCTCTGTCTTCACATCACCTTTCCTCTTCCCTGTATCAAATCTTCCTCTCCCATTCTTTTTTTTAACATTTTTTATTGTTATGTTAATCATCATTCATAACATCATTAGTTTTTGATGTAGTGTTCCATGATTCATTGTTTGTGCATAACACCCAGTGCTCCATGCAGAATGTGCCCTCTTTAATACCCATCACCAGGCTAACCCATCCCCCCACACCCCTCCCCTCTAGAACTCTCAGTTTGCTTTTCAGAGTCCATCATCTCTTATGGTTCGTCTCCCCCTCCGATTTTCCCCCCTTCATTCTTCCCCTCCTGCTATCTTCTTCTTCTTTTTTTTTTAACATATATTGTTTGATATGGGTTTTGATTCCTGACTCAAAATGAAGGAATGGAAGTAAAAACTTATTATGCACTTGCTGTGTGCCTGCCACTGAGCTAAGAGTTACCTATTTTCTCTTCAACAATTCTGTGCTATAGGTATTCCTACCCTGTCACCCCCACTTTGCATATAAGAATAAAAGGTACAAGATGGGTTAAACTATTTGCCCAGGAGTTATATCCAGGGACAAGAGCACAGGACAGGCATTTGGAACCCTGCTCTCCCCCTGCATCCAATCTATTGTCCTAAGGTGTTTATCATGGGACTGAAATAGTTTGATTTACTGAAAAACAAATCCTTATTCTCTAATCAAGGGTCAACATTTGGAATTGTTTGCCATGGAGACTCCCCAGAATCTCTTCCAAACATTTTCCTATCTCTGGTAAGATAGTACCTTGCTGTTTTTCTCTGTCATTTGTTTACATGACTTTATCAACCCTGTCTACTCCAAGTTGTGGAAATTGTTTTCTGTTTTATTTTTTTTCTTTCTCCTTGGTTTGTTTTCCTTACTTGCAGGAATCCTTTATATCTTCTTATGTCTTTTGTTTGCTAATAATGTTTGTGTCCATTCTGTCATTCTTTTGCTTTATTGTTTATGGGTTACTGTTCTTAGAAAACTCTTCCCATTCTAATATTTTTCAAATTTGCATTATATTTATAGATGTTTTTCTTTTTAATTTTAGCTATTTTATTTATATACAGTTTCTTTTTTGTGCAAGATGTGAAATATGGGTTGAAATATTTTTTCCTTTCATGAAGAATATCCACTTCATTTCATATTATGTACTGAGCAGAACACCTTAAGTTCATGATTTGTAATGACACTTGCATTATAAAGCAAATTCCCATATACATGGGTTTGTTTCTATACCCTCTATTATGTCCCACTGAGTTATTTATCCACCCTTATAACAATACCACAACACTTTAATTATGTTAGCCTTGATAGATATCTTGCCATGTGATAGGGTAAGCCACCAACACTTTTCCAAACTTGTCTTTATTATTTATTTTTCTCCCCTTTAGAATTGGTTTAAACATTCTTACCAGAATTACACTGAATCCATATATTAATTAGGGACTGATAATCTTCTTCCTCTCCAAAGCCTATCTCTCAATTCATTAAGGCATCCTTTAAGTTTTTCTTTTTGAAGTCATGAATTACAGCAATAAAACTGAAGTAAACCTATTGCTTCTGGCAGGGTTTCTAAATTAATCAGTGCTTACCTATTGCTTCTGGCAGGGTTTCTAAATTAATCAGTGCTTATCCTTTGTAACTTCAGGGTTTTCCATTGTTAGGATCCAAAGATTTGGAGGTTCTTTCATATGTCTTACCTACTGCTTAAGCAGTTTATTATAAATACATAGGAGAAACCGACTGTACACATGTGGTAAGGAAAGCCTATCATACAGAAAATAAACACACGGCCCAGCACCTAATGAGCACTGGAGCATGGTTGCAGGAAAGTTCAATATGGCTGGAGTCATGGAGGGAATGTGCATAGAGGATGGAGACATTTGCTGAGTCCTGATACAAAGTTTTGTTCAGTGAGTGATATGATTGCACTATGTGCTTAACCAACTGCAACATACATTCTGGATTCAAAGTTTCAAGGACAGTCTGTGTTAGGTGTAACAAGCACATGGATCACTTAGCTTTATGTATTTGAAAATACTCTAAGTTGTAAACTTTTTTTTTGGTGCTGAGGGATGGGGAGCACTTAGTGTTGAAAGAGCCCTGCGCTTTTCATTTTAGAAGCTTCAAATATTTGTGCAAATGCTGCCAACAGTAAAGTCTGTTAGCATAAGACCTTGCATTTCACCATAGTAAACATTTTTTGTTTGACTTTTAAGTAAAGTAGTATCTAAATAAAACATCATTAAAAATTGGATTTTAGGACACCTCTGCTAATGGCATAGTAGGTATTTCAGATCAAACTTCCAATAAGGACTAGAAAAACTGAGCAAAGTTGAAAATCTCTCTCTCACTCACTCTCTCTCGCTCTTTCTCTCTATCTAATCTGTTCCAATGTCTTAAAGAGGAGAACTGTAGGGAGAAGATCCTAAGAAAGAAGATAAAAAATAAGTAATCCTCGTATTTTCAAGGGTTTTATTTTTTCCCCTTCTCTTCTATTTTGCATTTCCCCAAGAGCCATCTGCTTATTCTATAAAATTCATCCAGGCTTTGGTTTGAGACCTTAAATGGTCATAAGCTAGGAATAAGGACTATCTAGAAATATGCCAGTCCTCACAGAGATCCGCTTAGACTTGCTTAGACGCAAAAGTCAATCTTTTCTACTACCTCAAATTATCTGTACAGTTTCTCCTATATAATATTCAGCAGGTATTCATTATTAGGTATTCGAGGTAACAAGATTGAAAATGATGGTAAAAGTGTAACTCAGAATTTAGGGCATAGATTTAATGGCAGATTAGAACAGAGCTCAAAAGACTAGAAGATGTGTCAGAAGAAAATAATCAAAAAGAAAAGATTAAAAATAAAATAAGAGATTCATTAACACATTCTAAGTTATTTAAACTCCAAGTCTCAGTATAAACTGAAAGTGAGAATGGGGAAGAAGTAATATTCCTTTTGAATTTGGCCATTCACACTAAATCCATTTGAGGAATGGACCAAAATTGTGGATTTGCAGTTCTTACCTTCAACTAGATTCTTCTGTTTCTGCCATTACTGTACTAAGGTGTTAGTGACAGGAAGGTGAGGGGGGAGGGAGACCTGGGATGTTAGGAATACTCTGATTATGAACTTGGGTGCTGCTTACCTGGATGTGCTCATTTTGTGAAAATTCACTGAGATGCCCTTGTATTATTCAGGTACTTTATTTAAATTAATTCATCAACTAGTTAATTTTTTAATTCATGTTTTCTACAAGTTGAACAGCAATATTATCAGAACTTCTAATAAAATAATAAGTTTCCCCAAACTTTCCCTATACCAGGACTTAGTTATGTGCACTAGGAAGATCAGTCAAAATAAACATGGGGACCCCTGGGTGGCTCACTGGTTAATCATCTGCCTTCGGCTCAGGTCATGATCCCAGGGGTCCTGGGATCGAGTCCTGCATCAGGTTCCTTGCTCAGCTGGGAGCCTGCTTCTCCCTCTGCCTGCTGCTCCCCCTGCTGTGCTCTAATTAATTAATTAATGAAATAAAAACAACAACAAAATGTCAATCTCCAGGCCCTGATATCGGAAGTTGAGACCTACTATCACTGTCTTCTGAATTAGCTTAGATCATGCTACCACACGATAGCTCATTTAGAAGTGGTCATAGAGGGGAAACCAAGGCCCAGATCACCTGTTTTCCCAAACACAGGACATCCGTGTTTAGGGAAATGCTGAAAGATGTTCTTTCTTGTTAAAATGTAAATATTCTTCAACTTCAAGGGAAAAACAGCAACTCTGTTTGTACATTCAAAAGATGTGGACATTTCCTTCTCCACTTCTCCGCCCCGGGAGAGGTGGTTGCCTTATGTTTATATTCTGAGTGTCAGGGATGAATAATGCCACATATTTATAGTGTTCCTCAAATGCCCAATCACCATCTGGGCTGAAATCTAGCAGCTTTTACAAATGTTTTGTCAGCTATAATTGAATCTTGTTGAAATATGCTGGACATATGTATGTTATGATTGGAATGCTGAATGCACAGACTGAGCCCTATCCAGCAGTTGGATCTTTTACTGGTCAACCCAACAGTACCGTTATCTCTACCTTTACTATCTAAGCAAAATCTCATTAATCTGATAGTCACTGATTCCAAATCCCCATTCATTCAGACTAAGTGAAACTGGCAGAATTTAACTCAGCAGATGAAAAATATTTCCCAGGCAAACTGAGAGGGTAAATACACTGGGAGATTGTTTTTAAGGTCTTTACATCACATAAATATGTTAAAGACTTAGAAACACTAATTATATATTCATGTTGCTGATAATTATATGTTCATATTATCTGTTCATTAAAGCAGCTCATTAATTTACTCTGAAAGAGTAACTGGTTCAAGTTACTGTGCATATTTGAAAGAAATGAAATTCTGCTTCCTTAAAGATAAGCAATGGATCTTTTACTGAATCTAATTGGTCCTCTCCATAAACTAATTCAAATTCATGCAATTTTATAGAAGTTCTTTAAGAATTCTTCCTTGGTGTCCAAATAAATTAATCTCCCCTCTAAACCCAAGCCTTCCCAGATATTTCCAAATATGAATGGTTATTTCCCCAATCTTTAGTAGTCATCTCTCCAAAATCCCTTCTGACCTCCATCTTAATTCTGCCCTTTGATGCCACATTGGAGACATCTG
Source organism: Mirounga leonina (assembly GCF_011800145.1). Classification (NCBI taxonomy): domain Eukaryota; kingdom Metazoa; phylum Chordata; class Mammalia; order Carnivora; family Phocidae; genus Mirounga; species Mirounga leonina. Next base: position 10,368,872 of record NW_023270855.1, read on the forward strand.
AGCCTTTACTCCACGATAGCTCACTACATATTTTAAGATGGCTATTATGTCCAATGTAACTGTCTTATCTTCTCCACGTTAAATAGATCCCATTTCCACCGTAAGTTAGAGCTTAGTTTTTCCATGATCCTCACGTAAATCCAGACCTATCCTGATTCCAGCCGTTTCAAACCAGAGTTCCCGCCTCAAAAGCAGGGATTCTTCTTTGCTGCATGTCTTAGCCCAGGGCCTGACATATCAACTGCGTATTGTTCAATGGTTTTAAACATTTTATAAATATTATCTCAATTTAATTCTAAAAATAAACTCAAGAAAGTAGCTCCTGTTGTTTTCATGCCCATTTTAGAGATGAGGAAACCGAGACAGAGAGGTTAAAGAAACCTGACTAAGGGCATATAACACAAAGGTGGTGAGCTAGCTAGGGCCTGTGAAGTCTGGCTCTGGAGTCCAGGCTCTTTAATGCTACTCTTTAACCATTCTACCAGGCTGTATTATTAATGCCATCAATACAGAACTACAATCCAAGATTTTCAGAAGGTTCTAAGACAGTGTCTAGCAAAGCCACACAGAAAAAGGAGTACATCCAAAATAGGGCAAGGAACTTTAAGGTGACAAAATGAGCATTAAAATTCCAGACTATTGCCTTTCAGTCCAAAGCTCTTCCCACAATATTCTTCATGAACACTGAATTTCTTTTAAAAAAACTGTCCATAGTTTTTTTGTTTGTTTTTATTTATGACAATGTACCATCAAACTGTGAATCAACTTCAATGACCCACATCTCCAGACTTCTCTTTGCAAGAGTAACCTCATCATGCTATGGTTTTCTACCTTTAAGGGGCATATGCATATCACCAGGGTATCCTGTTAGTATGCAGATTTTGATTCAGTAGGTCTGGGGTCAGGCCTGAGATTCTACATTTCTATAGTGCTCCACAGGATGCCAGTGCTTTCAGTCCATGGGTGTGAATTTACAAGCAAGAACGCAGCTGTTCTAGTCCTCTGAGATCCAGTTTCCATTTCCAGTCATTGGAAGGTTTGGCCTTGATAATCACAAAGACCCCTTCCAGCTCCAGTAAGTCTATGGCAATTTTTGTTTCTCTCTGGCCTCTCCTAATTTCTCTATCCTCTTGACTGACTTTCCAGCTTGTTAGCTGTGATTAGAATATGTAGGTTAGGGTTGAGAAATCCTTCTAAACAAACCTGTTTCTCCCAATCCTGGCTTTGGAATTTTGTAACTCCTCCCTAAGGCTCAGTTTCTTCATCTGCAAAATGCACATGACCCCTTTACCCACAGAAGAGTTAAAAGCAGTGCTGAGGGGTGGGTGTTGTTGTTTACAATGCCCTAGCGTGGCAATTAACAGACCTTTTTTTCTTTTCCTCTCCACCACCACCACCACCACTCTCAAGGACATTACAGATTCGATCATATCACCTGCCTTCTCAAAAACATCAACTATAGGTTATCAGCATTTTCAAAAAGTTCATCATACCCATTATCATCATCTGGGGGGATATAGAGTCCTCTCTCACTACTATACCTAATAATAAGGTGCTTATCTTTCATCTGCAAGTAAACAATAGGGGATCAGAATATGCAAAGCCACCTAAATTTAGAGACAGTGGCCCTTGCCCAGAAGATTAAAGCCAAAGAAGACTTACAAGGCTATAAGATCTAAAGCCAGAATTTGGGAATGAGAGAGGGGTTTGGTCAGGCAAAGAACTTAGGCAAAGCACCTCCTAAGAGCCTGATGCTGATGTATCTGGTTCTCCTGGCAAAAGCATCCTGAGGAGAGAAACAGTTACTAAATTAACTTGCCTGAAGCCCTTAACCACTCATCCATTTGATTCCCACCATTATTTACATAACCATAGGAGAGAGGACATACTAATTACGTTGAACTAGATATGCTGGTTCCAGTGGCAGTTCTGTTTGACATAGTAGTTTGTTATTCCATTTTTTGTATATCAGTCTCCTGAGCTCGGATAATTCAAGTGGGCCCATTATATAGGTGGTAATTGAGTCTGATGGTCAGAGTCCACATAAGCAAACACAATTTCATCCAATGATGAAACCTATGCAACTGAATAAGCAGAACAATGTGATCTACAGTGACCTGGGAGGCAATGGCCATGGAAGAAGGAGAGCCATTCTCCGAGCATAATCATGGAGGGCTTCTCTGAGGAGGTGGCTTTTGTGCTCAGACCAGAGGTATGAGAGGTGAAGAAAGAGACTGATCAGGAAATCATACAGAAGTAAAGTACAATAAAGGTTGAGCATCATGTGTTCCAAGAATAGAAAGAGGAAGCTTGGTAAGGAAGACAATACAATGAATGAGCTTGGTTAGAATAGAGGCAAGGACCATACCATGCAGTCCTTTTAAATTTTAGAGTTCCTACAGAGTAGTGGGTGCAAACTGTTAGAAGTTTCAATTGGGTAAAACGTAATCCCTCACATTAAAAAAGAATGGAAGTAAAGAGCCCAGTCCAGAGACTGTCATGGTGGCAAGGAATGATGGAGGTTTGTTTTCAGGTGATAGCAATGGAGACCAGAAGGAAAGAGGGATTACAAACATATTTTGGAGGAGGCCACTTCCTCTTCCCTGACAGTTTTTTTTTTTTTTTTTTTTGCATCCCCATGTTTCCTTCCTAAATTCCATGTTTGCTCCTCACCACAAATAACTCATTCATCTTCATATCATAGCTCACTGTTACCATTCCCACCATTCTCTACCAAATGACAGGATCTTGATACAGTAAGGCAACGGGTTTTTTTTTTTTTTAATAATAATTATTGGTCACTATTGGTCAGGTACTGTTCCAAGGAATTTATGTGGATTCATTCACTTAATCCTCACAACAATCTAAGATTGGTACTACTAACATCTCTACTTCATAAATGACACATATGAGGCTCAGCAAATTTAAGTAGTGTGCACAAGGCCTGGGATGTTCATATACATTTGTAGAATTAAGTTGATTATGATCCATGAGGGAATGTACAAGTCAATCCTACATATTCTCTAAGACTGCTTTGCATGTAGATATTTGAGGCTTGATAGTATACTCCATTGGCTTAGCTCTATCTAGTGAACAAAAAAACTATTGCTACACATTAAATATCTTATTGATATTTGTTTTTTAGTGGGTCAGACAAGTATGGTCCATGTAAAATTTAAACTAACCATATCCCTTTGCTTTTAATCTTCCACTCCAATGCATAGAGTGACAACCACAGGAGAAACGAAAACACAAAAACAAAAAATCTTTAACCCCTAAGAAAATGTGGCTTTGGGGATTATCTGGAATCTGTGAAAGACTACAATTTCACCTGCTACAGGGACAACAGAATAGGCCAGATATAATGACCTGAATCATGAAAATAAGAAACAAAATCCCAAGATGCTTCTTTTGGACATGCCCTGTACCTAATTCATTTTGCCACTTTTCCAATAGCTGACTTGTATTTTTATGGTGTACTTTTGTTAGGCCAATTACCCACTGAAAACCAAAAATTTCCTCCCAAATATATTGTAGGTCGTTTAATTCTTAGTAGTTGTTTCATGGCCATAGCCAAGTATTTTAATAGAAATGAGAACATAAATGAAAATGCCTTATGACATTGCAGAAATTAAAAAAATCCTATCTGGTTGTTTCATCTGCAGGGTAATTGCTTCATTTGACTAGACTGAAGCCAATGTCAGCAGGGCTATTGGAAATTCCCGTAATGGACTGTCATGTCAACTGCTCTGTGTGTTGGAGGCAAGGGCAGGGGGGTTCAAATTACTTTGAAAAGCATCTCTATTATGGCTAATTCTTTATTCAGTAGACAATTCATGAGTGGCTTTACACATTTTTAAAGGAATGATTCCTAGAGATAAGTACTGATACTAGGGACTAAAATCCTACAGGAATTTAGACTTAAAATCCAAAAAACTTTTAGCACAACACAGTTAGCCAAGAATTCTTCCAAGTGCCTTATATTCAGTAAGACAGATGTTCACTCATACCATCCCTCTTTCCAAAAAATTAAAACACAAGCATCAAGCATAGGACAGCAATAGTTGAGTCTGTTTTAAGTAAAACTAAGTCAGCCAAGAAAGAGTTAAAAGACTAGGAATCTATTTGATATGAATACCCAGGTAGAAGTGGGACAGCTACATTTAGAACCAACTCCTTCCTAGTATCACTTGTTTGTTTTCTTGGTTAAGGTTCTTGAAGTGGGTTTTTCAAGTTGGCTGGTTTCACTTTACATTCACTTCTACTAATTTGAAGTGCCTTCCTGATGTCACCTAAACATCAGACTGTATTGCTAGTCCTACCTGTTCCAACTTCCTAGGTGACAGTGTCCTACATTGTCCCCTCCCCTTAAAATCTCAACATCTCTGCCCCCAATACTCATTTGATGCCCTTGCTTTCTATTTAAAAGAAAAGAAGCCAACAGAGAGAAGTTTCCACCAACTTCCAAGCCCATTTACCCAGCTACCCACACCTATGTTATGCCCTCTGCCTCCTCCTGATGACACACAGATGAAATGTCCATCCTCCGTTCAGTCAACTGATCCTCTAGAGCTCATCTACTCTCCCCTACTCAAGAACATCATTCCAACAATCTCCGCCCTTCCCCACCACGCATCATCAGTTTCTCCCTATTTACTAAATCATCTTCATCTACATGCATGTGTGGTGTTATTTCTCCCAACATTCAATTTCATTTACCAACCCTACTTCCTTTACCAACTAAAATGACATTTCTTAGCTCCTCTGAAGTTTTGGGTATCTAGATCATTTTTAACTAAAGTACAATAGTATACTTTTGACTTAAGTACATTTGTTTCTTACTCAGAAGCATTATCTTTGGACTGTGTAAATGAACATATTCATTTTTGCCACTTTGAGAATTTGTATGAGGGGCAGGTGTGCTGGTAGAGTTAAGTTTGCTTGTGAGTTCTGTGAGTTTGTTGAAATGCTGGTGTATGACACGAAGTCCTCAATTATCCACCCCACCAGTTGTTGTTTTTTTTTTTTTTTCCATGAAGTAGTGGCTATTTATTTTCATTAAGAATTATAGCTAATATACGTGTTTGAGATTATACTTAGGACCAACAGTTTCAGGGAAATAAAACCGTGTCATTGCTTCTGTGTTTTTTCAAGGAAAATAATATTTTATACTAAAGCAGTGGGCAATTAGGTTTCTTTTGTTCCTCTTGTATTTGTCTCCTTTCTGCCCTTTACACACCTTATACTCCTACATTCTTAAAACCTATTAAGGACTCCAAGGAGATTTTATTTGTAAGTTGTAACTATCAGTATTTACCATGGTGGAAATGTAAAGGGAACAATGCTTATGTAATGATTCATGTAAAGATGACAAAAATGAAAACACTGCATGTTAAAACATCTTATTAAGAGTATAAAGTTAAATCTGACCTTGTGTACCCCGAGATCTGTTCTAAAATAAAGCATCATTTTGTTCCAAAACATCAAAGAACATAATGACAGACACAACTTAGAGGATAAATTTATTTGCCTTGGCTAGAAGAGCTGAATCTGAGAAACTATAAAATGTGTTCAAATATCAGAAAAGCTTCATCAATTTCGAATGACTTATTAATTTACTAATTAATGACCTCTGTTGCAATATGAAGAATTAAATTTTTCTGTGTAATCTGTCTAGGTAACAAAGGTATTGCTTTACCAGATAAACTTCTGTGCTTTATGTTGACTTTCTTATGCCCTTAAGAACAACAAAGATTCCTCATATTAAAAAGCCAAAGTTCTTTACAATTGTATTACTTTGTATGCTTATTCCCATGTCCTATTATCAGATCTTAAGAGTCCAAATCACCTCTGACATTTTTAAAAAATTTTTTGCCTTCCCCAAAGGAGATTCTTAATAATAAAAATAAATCATTCAGGATATCTTTTATCCCTAAAACTCTCTTTCAGATTTCATGGAGGGCAAATGGAATCATAGCTTTGTTCTTCCACCTTATACCAAGAGAGAAATTAGAAGTGATTAGGTTCATTTGCTATGTTACTCTTTATGGGGTTGCATGGGAAAAGTCAAAAAAGAAGAGGTGCTGAGCCTTCCATAGATTAAGTTTGTATAAGGTAGATGTTATAAATATTCAGAAATTGTATGCTTTATGAAAAGTTCCTAGAAATGTGTCAGTGTCCTCACTGTGCATGGTATGTTTCTATTTCTCAGAGTCCTGGTTATGCTCGCTCTGATGATAGTAGACAAGAATAGCATAGTGAAGCCATATGGTGAGCACACCAGCCCAATATGGCCCAATACCTGTTTCTATAAATAAAGCTTTACTGGAACACAGAAAAGCCCGTTTGATTATATATTGTCTATGGTTGCTTTTACACTGTAATAGCGGAGTTGAGTAGTTGTGGCAGAGACCTTACATCCTTTCAGCCAAAAAGATTACTAATTGGCCTTTTACAAAATAAGTTCTCTGAAGCCTGGTGGAGTATTAGCCATAACTTTATTAAAATTTAAAGTGCTTCCTTGGCCAAAACCTCACTTCTTTTACTTGAATCTAGCATTTTCTAGGACAACGGATTTCAATTAGGGGTGCACATCAGCCTTACCTATGCAGTTTTATAAAGATGCAGATATTGAGGGCCTATTCTAGACTTAACACATTTTTGCCATATTCTTGGTATACCATTGGTATACTATGTGAGTTATGCCTCTAGATTATTAAAAGTTACACATCAAGATTATGTACATCTGTAAAAACTGGTCACTAAGTTCTATAAATGATATGTAACATACCCTATCTTCTTTGAAAACAGAGTTAATCATTATTCTTAGAGATGTTTTGTCTAAAACATTTTTGGGATTGACTTTGTTATCTGGTTGTGTATGCCACAGAAACAACCAAATTTCCTTGTCACTGAATTACACTTGATGTGAACTCTCATCTGACATTTCACATTTGCAAATGGCCACTAATAAATGAAACACAGCCACCATAAATCTCTTTGACTCTTCCCTGAAGGCTTTGCAATCAGCTACAGACCCTTTCAGAGCCCTAAGGAAAAGGATTGTAGCAGACTTGGATGGCATGATTTGGACAACTTTCAGACCATACCAGGATTTCCAGAACTCTTTTTAGTCAGAAAACAGGCAGCTTCATGAGACTGCTACCCAAGAGTACAAATGGAACAAGAATTAATTACATAGGACTGAAGGAACTAATGAGGGACATTTTATTTATTTGTTAGCAGTACTGTTGATGCTGGCCTAAGATCCTAGTTTGAGTAGATAGGAGGCTCTTTTCCTTCTTCTTAAGCTATCTGTAACTCATAACAATTTGATAGGTTCTGCTTTTGTAAACTGAAACGAAACATTTGCAAATGCTATCTTTTTCATTGTTTTAACAGACTCTCCTGCCCCCAGCTCAGAAACGCTTTTTGAATCTCCTTACTTCACATGATTGTATAGTCACTTGCATAGATTCAGTTAAGAGTCTGTTCCCCCCCCCCTTTTTTTTTTTTACCAGAACAGGAAATATTGGTCATGCAACCAGAGACTTGCCTGGTGTACCATATTTGAGGATGATATTCATCTAATCAGGTATGGCAAACCACATTTAAGGAAGAATGACTTTTATAGAAAACTGGTCTGGCACCTATGGGGTCTCAGATATAAGGAATGCCGCTCTCCAGCAGGCCAAGAATACTGAGGTAATTTGGGAAACCTGAGAAGAGAGAAATTTAACCAAATAGCTAGATACTGCAGGGGAAATCTGGTCTACCAGATTTTTTGGGCTTGACCTCCTAGCCTCAGAATGACAAATTATAGAGAGCCTTCAGAAGTCCAATCCAAGATTCCTGATGAAAATTTCCAGCAAAGCAAACTTAGGCTGTCCTAGATAATGAATTAACACTTGCTGCACCTCTATAAATAACTAGGCCAAGCCTCATGAGACCAGTCTTATTTTACAATCAAGAATAATTTTTTTTTTGAGATTACTTGTGGTCAAAAGGAGGGAGGATTATAAGAAAATTTGGAATAAGTACATAATTAATAAATGTCTCTGTTGGAAAACTGAGGTTTTTTTTAGAGCAAGCCCTTCTAGATTGTCTGATTTGACCTTTCATTGCCTTTGAGCTATTTCACACTCCGTAACTTGTAGTTAATTCATAGTAATGCTAAATAATTCTTGTCTATAAACAGAACAATTTTGTCCAATATGTCCAGAAGTCAAACTGATTTCCCTGTCCCTACTCAGTAGTAAAAGCCAATTTTGTGTCTACTTGAACATCCATTTCAACTTTTTTTTATTCCATATAAATTTGTGCTTCTTTGATTTCTCCTCTGAATTGGTTGTAATATCTGCTTGATGGCCTCATTAATAACACTCTAAGTTCTACAAAAATAATCTTAAACATGTATTTATTAACATTTCTTTGAAATTACTTGCAAAGCTGGATATTTAAAAATAGTATCAAAATAACTTGCATCCTCCCTTCTGTCCTTGGCTGAAACCTATGATAAATATAATAATGAGGGTAAAGCAGACAAAAATCCTATCATCCTAGACCTGACACTCTAAAAGAATGTATACAAAATGAATACCAAAGGGGAGAACAACAAATAAAATGAATCTATAAACTAGTACATTTGAAAGTGACAGTGTTATGGAAAAAATACAAGACATCACTGGTATGAGCTGCTCTTCTGGAAATTTAACTCAGTGACACAGTTTTTCTCCAGGAGGTAACAAAATCTAGAAGGATAATTCTTGGGATTCTAATGCTATTTGTGGCATATCGGGGTCTTGACTTCTGTGACATATACTATAAAATAGCAGAAATTTCTGGCTGGGGGCACTTAGAAAAAAAAAATAACAGCTTCAAATAAGTGACACACTGTAGTCATAACCTTCTTTTCCCTAGGTTACAAAAGGCAGCCTCAAGCATGTGAATTAGAGTACTGATTTGACAGAGAGATTGATTTTTGTTTCCATTAAATAAGATTTGCACTTGACCATGTGTATGTCAGGTCTTTGGGAAAGAAATCTAAGTTCTGTTGTACCAACTGAAAATGGACAAGTTTGACTGAAAGACACACGACTGGGCATTAGTGCAATATTCAATGGCAGCTCAAACTAGCCAGACTTTCTTTATGAGGTACAGTCTACACCACAGATTTGTACAAAATCAGACGGCTACAATTTTATGTCTGATCTCTTAATATAATGAGTTCACGAGATATCCCCATTTTTGACAGTAGATTCTTGGCTTACCCGTGGTCACCTACAACACTGAAAAACTGAACTTCCTAACTCATACCCAAAATACCAGCAAGCCTTTGGAAATAGTATAAGTGGCTAGAATACTTACTCATAGGTGGTAGTGATGGCAGAATACCCAGATTTTCTACCAGAACATTAAAGACCAAACTTGCAAGTCGTCAAAGAATTCTACATTGACTACCAGCCTACCTTAGAGAATTTTAACTTATAAAAAAGTAATTTCTTCTGAAATAACTTTATTATGAAACAGTAGCAGGCAAATTAACTGCAACTGCATCTTCATAAAGATTTCCATTCCAAGAGCTAACATTTCAGGAAATCAATGGAGGGTTAATTATGCATGAGTAGTCCCTGATGCTGAAAGTGGGGACACAGGGGATGGTACTGGAGAGACGTAAATTGTTACCTCTCTGAGATAGTATCTCTCCTTCTGGTGGTAGGCATATGAATCTGTACGTAATTATAGGAGAAGATGACTTTCCATTCTTTCTTTTTTAATCTCTTCTGTAGATGATAATCAGAGAGACAGATACTGAATGAATATGAAGTATAAACTATGACAACGGAGAAGAACTGTGTTAAATTTTGGTGTTCATTTTGTATCCTTTCTTTCACAGTGTGTAAAGCCTGACTCAGAGTGTGCCACCTTATTTGGGGGAAGGAGGGGATTGATTATTCAGAAGAGTGAGATGCTTCTATTTCCCCTGCATATTCTTGTGTGAAATTCTACTCTAAAGGCATTAAAAAAAATGCTTATAAATATCATCCCTTTTAGACTTGCTCTCCCCATACCTTTTTTTCTGAGGATAAGTGTTTAACAAACATAGAATGACATTTTTTTCCTGCTAACGTGACCTCTGATGAGCCTCCCTGAAGAGATGTGGGTCATTGACTCTGCTGCTTCCTCACCTTTCCTTTCTCCCCTCCTATTTCTAGCATGGCTTATTGTTTGTTTATTTTTCCATCAGCCCCTCCTCAGCTGCAGACAAGGATGCTCATCAATCTTATCCTGTCAATACATGATATTACTCTGGCAGCTCTTCTTGGTCTAGGAATGGCATTCATTCTAATTTGGCCCATGAGACTGAAGGGAAGACTGCATTTCCCACGGCTGAGGGTGAGGGTCTCTTCCTTTCTACTACACAGAAACAAAGAAGCACATGGCCCCAGCTGCTACTAGCAGCATCCTGTAAGCTTGACTGCAGACAGCAGAATAGAAGCTTAGAAAGAGCCTGAGTTTTCCAGGTTTCAGAGACACTGACCACACTGAAACCTAAAACTGGCCACCTTTCGATTTCATGAACACACATCTCCTTGGTATTCAAGCCACCCTGAGTCAGGTTTCTGTTCTTTGCAGCCCAAATCATTTTAAACAGATAGAATTTTTATGCCCCTTTTCTCTAAGAAGTAAACTTGAGCAGTCTATATCAAATAGCTAGATCCCTGAATGAAGGGTTATCTTCTCCAACCTTCTATTTTTTCACTTATTCACTCAACATGTATTTATTTAGCATCTACAGTCTGCCAAAAACCTTAATACACCAATCCAGCTGCAGCCCCTGCTCTAATTTATGGTCTAATATAGATTATCTTAAGCTCTTAGGTGCCCAAGACCTCTTGACAATCCAAGGAAACCTGTGGGCCCCTTCTTGGCATATTGCCTTTAGATGCACAGGACAAAAAAAAAAATCACACTACAAAGAAAACCACATATATTAATATACAGTTATCAAAATGCTTTAAAAAAATTGTGACACATTTGCACACACACATGCTTCTCTCTTGATACTTTAAATAACAAGATCAAGGCAGGGGGTTTAATAGCCAGCATAATTTAAAGTAATTATGAGCATAAAGGATATTTTGAGATAGCTACAAGTACAATATGATTTGAATATATGTGTGATTTTTAACATGTGCAAAGATCCTATGGCGGGACAAAGTATAGTAAGTATGGGGTATTAAGGCCAGTGTAGCTGGGTCACAGAGAGTTAGCAAAAATTGATATAAATAAGGTTGCTTAAGTGAAGATGGGTTGCTTTTCTCTTTCTCTTTCCTTTTCTCTCTCCTCTCCTGTCTCTTGCACACGCACACACACACACACACACAACTATAGTAAGGAAAGAGCACATGACTTGGCTGAAATAGCACACGAAATGGCAATGGAGTAATTATAGAAAGGACCTGCAGATGTAGCTTTTGAAACGAATGGGTCCATCCATCAATTCAGTGAAATGTGAATTTTCCCAGAGACACTATAATCTATAGTCAATTATAATATAAAAAGAAAACCTTGGTTGAGATGATATGGGCAAATGAAAAGACATTTTTACATTTCACTTAGGAATCAGACTTAAGGTGACTTTAAAATCCATTTTATGGATAGGGAAACAGGACAAAGGGGCACATGCTCGAGGTTACACGGGTGGACAGTGGTAGAGCAGATGCAAGCCCCCATCCTTTCACTCGAATTCACGCTAGTCTGTTGCTTCGGAACACCCAGTTCAACACGACAGTCTTAACGAGGTCATTTGTGTTGCTTACCAAGAGCTTTTATTGACAACTAAGGGCTCTAAGGAGAAATTCAAACAGAATTATCAAAATCTAAACTTGTCCTCCTGCCAGCCCCATCTCCCCACCTCAACCCCTGGGATCGGGAATGAGAATTTTATTTGATGTGTCTCTCATCTAGCCGACATTTCTCTGTGAAAAAAGAAAATCCATTTCTCACTAAATTAAAATTGCTTTTTCATCCTAACAAACACTATACCCTTGATACACACCAGAATAAAAATAAATTGATTTTTAAGTATCCACTGGAAAAAAAATAACAATAAGCATAAAAATCATCATGCCGTTGCATACAATGAACAATTCACCTATGGAAATGGATTCCTTTCCTGGAGACAGCCATTATATCGCTATGATGGCAACATTTCAGGGCAGTTCAGTAGTTTCAGTAAAAACTTCAGTCTTCAAGATAGCTTGCATGAATGATGCCAAATGACCTGTTTGCTTGACATGTTGCCAAGGTGATAAGACAGTTAATGGAATACACCATTCTATCACTCAATAAAAGAGAATGACTTTTAAAAAGCATCCCAACAACCTTTATGTCCTCACTAGAAACCCTCCAACCATGTATGTTGGAGTCTTAAGAGCCAGCACCCAATAGTGTGCTCCAGAAACAACAGCTGATACCTAGGGCTGTGTGGGTTCAGGTTGCCACTAATGCCTTGAACTCTGGGTGACCAAGATCCTTTGTTGGTTATTCTCATCTGTCCTTCTGACAACCCCTCCTCCATAATGACCCTGTAAAACACTTGCAGAATCACACAAAGACTGCTTCTCTATGCAGTGCTTTGTTAGGCACTGAGAATGCATCTTTCTTTTGATACTGAAGCAAGCATAGGTAGATGTCTGTGTGCCCACCTTTGATCTAAGAGCACAGACTCCCAGTACTAAAACTCACACACCAGATGTCAGTGCAAAAACTGAAGCTAATGTTTTGAGGACCAGGATTTCTCATCACTCAGGATACAGGAACAAAAGTTTAAACAGACGTCCATAATATATCATTAAGTGATGCTCTGAACCTCTCTGGAGATGTACAATGACCAGTAGGAAGTGAATGTATTTTAGTTTCATGGTTTTTTAAAAAAAGAAAGAAAGCACAAAAGAAAGATAAAAATTCTCAGTGTTTAATTTTGTATGGCAAACATTAATTTTATAATAAAAACATCAAGGATATCTCAGAATAACAAAAAAGTCCCTATGAAAAGATATTGTGGTACTCTTAGTGCATTGTGGGAAACATAATTTGCATGTATCCCATTAAATGAAATCAATGCTGCCACTGATGATGGGCCCCTAGGCAGGTCCCTTCAAATCTGAGCCTCTGTTCTCAGATCTGTAGAATAAAAGAGCCAGACTAGAACCCATCTATAGTTCCTCTGGGTCAAATATCTTGGGGGGGGGGGTCTCTTCTAAGAGGCATATATAAAATTTAAGGAAAATAATTAAGTCCCTGCACCCTTGCCCTTTGCTCTGATTAACTCTTTCATTATATCCAAGCTTGGAGTCCTTCTGAAAAGACAAATTCATGTTTCAAGTCATCACTGCTCCATATTTAATCCACCAAAGTCAATTATTGATTATTTCACTATTGACGCGAATGCTTATTTTTTCATCATGGAGAAACCCTTCTGCTCTGTCAAGAATTATCTGTGTCTAGCCCACTTTGAAGTGTGCCTCATTAAATGCAGAATTGCCAACAGGATTTTCAGAAGCCTGAGTAAAAGGTCACAACTTTTAAGATTAATTTTACAATTGTTTCCAGGATTAAAAAGCCCTATTTAATTTAATATCATATGAAGGACAACTTCAAGACCCTTGTGATCAAAGCTCATGAGCATGAGACCCTTTCTATGTAACTGATAAAAATGTTTTAAAGAAAGTTTCTTTCCTCCACTGTAGCGGTTGGAGACATCGTGTTTTTACGAGGGAGAATGCTAGAAAAATGGGTGGGGAGTGTAAGCAGAGTGAGCCTGTGTCATCCAAGGACACACTGTTGGTGACATCGCATGCTGTGGTAGAGATAGCGCTCACCTAATACCCATGTACTCCCTTCTATCTCAGGTATTCTCTCACTCCTCCCAAGCTGCTGTGACCTCACAAGCTGTGGGTTACAGACAGCATCCTCTGGAAGACAGAGAGAAAGGCTGCCCATCCTTTATCACACTTTACCTCATCAACAGCCACTGGGATATGGAGATTCATCTTTTACTGCATCATATCCTAGTCCATACTAATACAAGTCTTGACACTGACATTTAGCCAAGTGTTTTGTGATCCCTGCTCCTCTCCCAGCCCCCGAGGTTTGTGTTCCTTATCTGTGATACATTAGATCCTGAGAACTGAAGAACAGACTCATGAGATTCAGAGAATGTTCCAATTTGCAGGCAAATCTCATGGCTGAACAAGGTTCAAACTTCAAACACATGCATCCCACAGTCCAGGGGAATTTGTCCTCTAGTCTTCCTGAGAATGAAACTCTCCCTCACTCTGTTCAGAAGAGTAGGAGGTAGAAAGAGAAGGGAGAGCCTTGCTGTCTCAGATAGACTGTTGTCTATCCCGACGGCCCCAATCCTCATCTCTGATGTGTCCTGATCGACTGGAGACTATGCTGCTTCCTGTGCTAGCTTTCCTTCATTCCTGGAATCTGCCAGCACTATCAGATCTATTCGATGACAGTTGCAGTTCTAATTGCTCACGCCATCCATGGTTCCAGCAGATAACATACTTTAAAATCTCATCCTCATGGAAACAAATAACAACAACAAAAAAATCAAGCTCCACCATAACACAAAGGAATCCTAGATCAGAAGCCTTGAGATATATTCCATTTAATGGATGGAGGCATCAGACCTCCACATACACAACAGTCCCAGGAATTGATGTGCTAAAAACAATATGTCCAATTCCAGTCAAGCAAGATAACCTAGCAGTCAGCTGGACTACAGGGCTCAGCAAACTATGGCCCATGGGCCTTATCTACATATTTGTATATTGCCCACAAGCTAAGAATGGTTTTTACATTTTTGAAAGGTTGTATAAAACAAGTAAGCAAATGAACACATATCACTCTACTAATGATTAAGTTTTCTCTCTCTGAAAGATTGTCTTTGCCATCCAAACATTTGAAAACACTCTCCCTTAAACTTAAGCTTCTAACCTCTACCTATCACTTGGGTCTTTGCAGCTACATCTGGGTTGTTTATAGAATCCTTAGAGTCAACCCCTTGAAAGCCTTCACTACGCTTGCTGATGCAACTTTCTCCCATCCCATCCTCTGTCGCATCTACTCTAACCAAACTTTCACCTCTGCCACTCCAGCAAACCACTCTCCAAGGTCTCCTGTGGTGACCTCATTGCCCAAGTCCATGTTTGGGTTCACATCTCAGTCTGCATCTTTCTCAAATTTTCAGTAGCATTTGGTCATTCCCTCCTCCTCCCAACACTTTCTTCTCTCGGTATCTGGGAAATGGTTCTCCTCCTCTCTATCTGCAGGTTCTTGTGAACCTTTTTTGCCACCTCTCCCTTCTTCTTCCCTACTTCTAAATATGGGAGCATCCTCAGGATCATTCCTCTGCCTTCCCTGCCTACCATCATGCCTAAATGATCTCACAGAGTCTCAAGGCTTAATGTATCATTTGTAATCTGCGAACTCCCAGCATCTCTCCTGAATTCCAGAATTGGATATCCAACTCCTAACTAACAACTGCACCATCTTTCACAGCCATCTCAAAGTTACCGTGTCCAAAATCACACCATTCCTGCACCAATCTGCCCCTTCCATAGCCTCTTCCATTTTAGGAAATAACGTTGCTATCCTCTCAGCTGTTGACACCAACAACCATGGGACTCATATGGATTTCTCTCCTTTGCTTATACCCCCTATAAAGGCAGTCACCAAATTCTGTCCAGGCCATCTTCTCATCTCCAAAATCAAGCCATGTTCAACATCTCCAGCCTTAATTCTCCAGCTCAGGAGACCATCAATTCTTGTCTGGATTGCAGTCATTGTCCGTGACTCATCTCTCTGTTTCTACTTTTACCCCTAGAGTCTGTTCTCCTCATAACTGCCAGGAAGTTTTTGTAAACTATAAATCAGACCATGTGATTCTCTTGCTCAAAACATTCCAATAACTTTCCATAAAATGTAGAATAACATTGAAATTGCTCACCATGGGCCATGGCTAAATTATCAGGTTCCTGTCCCTCTAGGATCCCCTCCTCCCCTCCACAGCTGACACACGAGACTCCTGGCTCTTCCTCTTGCCAGTCATGCCACTGTCTCAGCGCCTGCCCTTGCATTTGGTTGTCCCCTTGTCTGGAGCACTGCTCCTCACTGTCCACTTCCCTCCCAGATGTATTCATAGCTTCTTGCTCTGCTTTGTTCTCTGCACAAATGTCACTCTCCACAGAGGCCTTCTCTGACCACCAACCCATCGTGTCACAACATTTAAGCAACTGATATATTACATGTTCATTTGCTAATTAATATTGGCCTCTGCACCAGAATGAAGTGCCATAAAAAAAGGAAATTTGATTCCTTTTATTCCCTAAAATGGATGTTCAACAAGTATTTGGCAAAAAAAAAAAAAAAAAAAAAAAAAAAATGGACTAAAGAAGAAAGGGGGAAAGGAAGTATCTGGGCACCTCAGCATGAACGAGCTTAACAGATTATGTTTGCTCTCTGGATCCTTCTCATCACTAAGTCAGTGCAACTGTCACCTCCTCACAGAAGCCTTCCATGATTACCAGTTTGAAGGAGCACTGCTCTCCACAGCCACTCTCAATTCTCATTTGCCTGTTTTAGTTTCTTCAGAGCACATATGACTATCTGAAATTATCTGATGACTGTTTTCTCTCACTAAAGTGAAAGCTCTAACCTTGTCAATTGTGTTCCCTCTCCAAGGCCTGGATATTGCCAGGTACACAGTTGATAGTCCTAAATATACACTGAATGAATGAATAAATAAATTAGTAAGTCAAATGACTGAGTAGATCATTCCTTTGCAGTAGAAGACACCACAGGACATAAGATTATAAAATGTGAATGGCAACAGAGACATACAGGGTGGGGTGGGGGAGGGAAAGGGAGAAATGTCAGGGAATAGAAAATGACTGCATCTTTCTCAACTGTTGAGTTGACACTTTCTCAATTGATGTTGAGTTGACACTTTTAGCCCCATGAGAGGTCGGGCAACTCACCATCTGCTGGTTTCTCCTAGATTGTGTATCTCATCTTGCTCATGGTGTGAGGGCCCTGAGCTTTGAGAAGAGCCTGCAGATGTTTCAGCAGAGGCCCAGATGGTGCTCAGGGATGTGTCTAGAATCTCAGATGAGCCCTGGTTGCAGCTCCCTCTGTTACCTGCTTTGATCTGAAATGTCTCTGATGGGTTTCCAGAATGAATACTGCCAGAGGCCTAAGAGGTTTAGAGGTTTTGCCCTTTTGAAAATGCACCCTGCTGTCAGTCTAGCCACTTCAGTATTTACAGAAAAGATGCTAATAAACAAACAAACTCATTAGAAAGCCAAGACAAAGATAGTCACTATAACCTAGGTTCTCAGTAAACTGAAAAGACTACCTCTTGGTCATCTCTATTTCCAGTGGCTGGCACAGTGGCAGGCTATAACAAGGCACAGTTGTGCAGTCTACACACTGTACAACTCCATGGAGTGACATTTCCATTGTAGCCTGTATGAAGAGCAGGTCCTGGCATTGTGCAGGATACAACCCGCAAGACCCAATATTGTGATCCTGATTCATGGCATGTGGAACATCAAGGTTTTCTATAAAATGTGCTGAATGAATGGGGGAGGAGGATATATGTGAGAGGCTCATCTGCTGTCAGGAACTATCTTAGATGGCCACTGGTCAGGTAGCCTGAAAAACCCACCTCTTTGTAGAAGAAAAAAAGAATTAGGGTCCATAACCCTGGGTCATTACCTACAGAATTTGCCTACTTCAGGGAAGTTGTACAACTTTGCTCTGGTCTGATAAAGTGAGTTCCCCAAAGGGAGGAAAAGGAGATGCTTATGCTCTAAATCACTTTTATTTCAATTTTTCATTCCATGGATTATGTCAAGAACAGAGTTGCAAAAGCTCTATCAAATGTACATGTGCTTCTGAAACTGCTATCCGCCTCTCTGACCCTGCTCCTGTCCCTCTACAGTTTTCTCTTTACAAGCAGCCCAAGTAGTCTTTCTAAAACATCATTCATGCTGTCAAGTCTCCTGTTGTTCCCCATCTTGCACAGAGTGGATTCTAAAACCCTGTGCGAACATCCCCCGGTCTCCCTCCCTGATCCCATTTCCTACTTCCATCCTCTACATTACAGCTTCTGTTTCTCCAGCCAGTTATACCCTGAGCAACTTTGCCCATGCTCTTCCTTGGCAACTTGGCCTCTGCTATCTCATTTCATGCAGATTTCTGCTTGAACAGCACCTCCTCCAAGAAGTCCTCACGGACCACCCCCCTCTAAAACAAGAGCCCCTGCAAGGTCTATTCCAGACCTGTCTTTATTTCCCCCATTTCTTCCTGTTGTTACCTATTTATTTGAATATCGTCTCACTTTTCTACCAGAATAGAATTTCCCTGAGGTCACAGATTTGTCTTATTCTCACTGTTCCATCCCTAACACCTAGAAAAGTACCTGACACATATTAGACATTCAATAAATATTTGTGGGATGAATGAATGAATGTTTGAAATTGGAAACTGTCAGAAATGGCAAACTGGACACACACAAAAAGTAGGAGAAAAAAGGCTATAAATATGGGACAATTCTTTCATGAGCTGCTACTTGATTAAGCTGTACCTTAAAAATACCATAGGAAGAATTAGTGGGGCAGTTGCCACAAGCAATGATCTCACCATGGTCTTCCTAGATCCTGTATTTGCATTATTGCATATTTACATACAGGAGCCATAATGGCTGGTCCCAGGAAGTTACCAGCCTGCTGAGGTCTATTCAAGTGTAACTATTCCTAGGTTGAGCTCTAGGACAGGGTTGATGCAAGAATTCAGTTTCCTTGTATTTTCCAGCACAAACAGCCTTCTCTTGAAGGCATGAAATGAGGAAATGGCATGTACATGGGTATATAAGGGGATAGGGAAGATGAAGATTTTCTTATTCTTTTACAGTGTATAGTAGTCCCAAAGAAATTTTGGAAAATATATTGAAACTAGAAAATAGATGATGATGCTAATATCACAAATTAAAATGTCTACACTTTATTGAACATTTAACATGTATCAGGCACTGTTCTGAGTACTTTATATGAAATAAATGTATATCATGTTGAACCTTTCAAAACTGAAGTCAGATCATTTTGCCTCCATACATAACCCTGTAAAGCCTTCCTACTTCATCCAATCTGATTCCACACGAACTGGTACCTTGTTCTCTATTTTTCTATCCCCTTCAACTACTATGTTCTTCCTTACTTATACTGTCCCCCTTACTTTTCTCAGCTATTCCTGGCATGTTTCTGCCTCAGGACCTTTGCACTTGCTGTTCCCTCTACCTGAATGCTCTTCTAAAGCTCCTCATGGTTTGCTTCTTTAAATTTCTGCCCAAGGGTTATCTTCTCAGTGGAGCCTTCTCTGAACACCAATTCAAAATTGCAAATACCATCTCCCCAATCCTGGCAATTCCGTTTCCCTTTGCTTTCTTCATATTATTTGCCATAGTCTAACATTCTCTGTCTTTTTCATCTATTTAAAGTCTATCTTCCCTCCACTACATTACTGGAGTATAGACTGGGAAATGTATCTCCTTCGTTTCCTGCTGCTTCCTCAGCATACACAACAGTGCCCAACCCATGTACCCACATGCAATTAGTTAACTCATTCAATCCTCATGGTAACCTTTCGAGATATATATATTACTGTCATTCTCACTTTACAATAAAGGAAACTGAGGCACAAAAAGATCAAGTATTTGTCCAGGGTATCAGAAATGACTATTTCTATTGTCAATGTCCACACTCCTGAATATAGTGGTTATGTGAGACAGGCTTTTTTTAAATTTTATTTTATTATGTTATGTTAATCACCATACATTATTACATCCTTAGTTTTTGATGTAGTGTTCCATGATTCGTTGTTTGTGAGACAGGCTTTTATCAGCAAATTTCTTTGTCCTTACCCAGCTCTGGGACCAAAGTCACTTAACCTGTGTGAGCCCCTGTTTTCTCATTTGTAAATGGGTGGATGTTAACATCTGTTTAGGGTTTGGTGTGGAGTTTTAACGAGAAAATACATACAAAGTGTTCAGTCTAGCGATTGATGCATAGAGAATGCTCAACCATTGGTATTCCAGACTCGATAATTTGCACCATCATTTTTAACAGTCCCAAGTAGTACACTTTATGGAAGATCTACAATGCATTTACTCACTTTCCTTTGGCCAGACATTTAGATTCTGACGAACATTCTGATATCTCCATCTTTGGGAGTGTTTCCAATTTCTTCCTTATCCTAAACTCCTTAGAAATGGAACTACTATGTCAGAAGTCATTTATATTCTAAAAGCTCTTGGTGAATAGCATTAAAGAGGCCCTCCTTATGACTTGATAAGTTTAGTGATGTGATAGAGGTCTTAAATATTGCTATAATTGTAATCACATTATAAGATCCAGTATATCAGTATAACATGTTGTATATCTTAAATTTACACAATGTTATATGTCAAATATATTTCAATTAGAAAAAGGAAAAAACAGGTTTTATCATCCATTTATAGTTAATAAGAATAACCATTTTCCCTCACCACCATGTATATTATTGGATTTTTTTCATCTTTAGTATTCTGAAGACTAAAAATGGTTTGAGATTGGATATTTTTGTATATGAATTGGTAGTTAATTTCAATAAATAACTTCCACAATCAGTTCCTTCAGTTTAGAAGGCCTCTCTAAGAGTGCCTGATCATCTTTGAAAATTTGCCTTGTCTATGCAGTCTTCATAAACATAATGCTCCAGCAAGACCAATCCCTCTAATTTCTTGCAATAAAGCTACTTTCTGATGGTTTTATATTGAAGGCCGGGGTTGCATCTTACTCCAAAACAGATTCATTCATTTATCCCACTCACTGAAATTTACTGAGCATTTACAAATGCCAGCCACTGAGTCACTGTTTGGGGCCCTGGGGATCCAGAGCAGAACCAGATAAACCAAGTGCTTGCACTCAAGCTACTTATATTTGTGAGGAGACACGGGCAAAAAGTACATGAACAAAATAATTATTGACACTAGTTATTGATGAAAGACAGGAAGAAATAGGATGTAACTGGGTTGGAGAGAACTTTAGCTGGGATGGAAGAGAGTTAAAAGACCCCTTGGAGATGAGTCTGAATGATGAGAAAGAGAAGTTTTGGATGATAGCAACCTCAACAAATGGCACATCCTGAATAAAGGTCCTGAGAAGAAAATGGTCACAGTATGTTCAGGGGCAGGAGTTAATAACAGCAAGATGAAGGGAAATCAACAAGCATGAGAAGCATAGGAAATGAGGGTCAGAAAGATAGGAAGGTACCCCATCATCTAAGGCAGGGGCAGCAAACTTTTTTGGTAAAAGTCCAGATTGTAAGTATTTTCTGCTTTGCAGGCCATACGATCTCTACCACAACAGCTCAGCTCTGTCTTTGTAGCATGAAAAGAGCCACCGGAAGTATGTAAATGAATGAACATGGCTGTGTTCTAATAAAACTTTATTTATGAAAACAAGCAGCTGGTTGGATTTGGCCCACCAGCCACAGTTTATGAACCTTGTTCTAGATCTCATAGACTCTAAGGAAGAGTTTAAATGCTATAATTTGCATGGTGACAGAGAGACAATACTAATATTCATACTACTACTATCCATGGGAAGCCACTGGAGAATTCTTTTTAAGAAAAGAGAGGGATAGGATTGCCAGTTGTTGGGGTCTCAGGGCCTGACATGTTACAGGCACTGAAAAATCAATTGCTAAGTAACAAGGGCCATTCTAAAAGACAAAGAAACTATTTGAAAACTCTCTTTCTGAGACTATCCAGCTCAGGGGTGGGTAGGCACTGGAGGAAAAAAGTGCTCTTATGGGGAACAGAACTCTTTCACATTTGCTGTTTCGGTACATCTACTAACCGGGTGTTTTTAGACCCGTGCAATGGGAAGCATTGGATCAAAAAATTGATGGTTGATTATAAGCCAAACAATCAGCTGGAACATAAAGCTGAATGAGAGTACACAAATAAGTTAGAGAGACAATTTTCAATTTTAGGCACCTGAGGACCCGTTAGAGACACCAGCGCTTTTGTGTCAGGCAGACTGATTGCCAGCATCACTGTTAAGGAATCATTCCCTCACATTTTCTTTTCCTAACAGCTGTAGTGGGAAACTGGGTTTCTATGACAAAATGAAACAATAGCCCCTTCCATTTCCCAAAGCTCTTTTTTAGGATCTAAAATTTAACGAGCTCACTTACCAATCATCCACACAGCTCGAACCCTAGAATCAGATGGTGAGTCTCCTCTGCCATAAGCATTCTTACAGTATCCGGTTCATTTCCTGTCAGCTGTTTGCCTCTATCTGTTGTTTGTTCGCTTTTGTGCCGTATTTTCAACAGTGGAAAATCTAAAGATTCTGAGCCTGTTCCCCACTACCCTCTAACTGGGTAATGCCCCGGTTGTGAAATTAACACACAAGTGCCAAAGTCTGATAAAACACTTATCCCTACTCCTGTCCACCCAGCAAGGATTCTGGGAAAAAGAAATGAGGAATTAGACTGAATTTCACTATGTAAATTGGAATTATCTGTGTGGTTCCTTGCCTCTCGGTTAAATTTCCTTAAAAAAAGAGAGAGAGAGAGAGAATGTACTGGATACTTCTACACCTCAAGATCTGGAACATTAAACAAAGAGATAATTATTTTTTTCTGGGTTAAAACTAAGCACTCCGTTCAGCTGGCATTTGGTCCAGCACCAGATAGCGGCCCTTGCCTCATCAACAATACAATTTGGCCGTGGTGTCCCAACCTAGTCACTTTGACAGGGTACCGGGAAGGTTACCAGAGAAACATAATGGACTTGATCGAATTGGAAGATCTTAAATACCTAGTCTTGGATGTGAAGGCCCAATCATTGCTAGCTGATCTGGGGCTTTGGGGATGTAGGCCAGAATCTCCCAGCTGTGAACAACTGACTTCTTATATATAAATCAAGCCTCATTGGAAACAATATTAGTTTCCTGAAAGTGATCAATCAGAAAAGTGTATCACATCAACGTTTAAAGTGAAATTGGAGAGCCTGCAATATAAGAAAGAAAATGGGACTTTCTGTTTCAGTCATTCAGTTGCCCATTTTACTGTACCTGACTGAGGTTCCTCCTCCAAGTCATAGGGATATTTGAGAATCTCAAGGAATTGTTAATTTAGTGGTATGGACTTGTCCTTCACCTTCCTTGCTATACTGTACACTCAGCCTTGCCCTGTAATTTCTTTGTTGATGGTTGGTATGCCCTTCTCTTCCCCCACAACTCCATGTACATGAGTCCTGAATAGGAAAGTGTGACTTTTGTTCAGAGTTGAGATATTCCACATGAGTCCTTTTGAAGTCTGTAATTAGATCTTTTTCTTTTTTCTTTTTTGGAGGTTGCTCACTTTCTGATGCACTGACTTCCCAAAAGCTTTATGGCCAAACTCAGCCAGACCTAGAGAGCCAAGTGTGCTACTAAACTGTGGTAGAAAGCTACCAAGGGCACAGGTGAACAAACTTGGCCATCTGAGACGTTACAACTCCACAGCAGATGGCAAGGCATCCCGATTCTAAGATCCAAGTGCCAGTCAGCTGAGAACAACTTTACTCATTGGGAAAGGCTTACGATTCAAAACCCAGAGACCCATTATCATCCTTGGAAGAAACCAGAGTGGTAGCAACACACTGAGGATACCCAAAACAGGGAGACTGTGCACAGACAATACTTCTAGTGTATACTCTTCAAAGCCATTCTTACCAATATCCATCATATAAATCAACAACTACTGTGTTGTATTCTCTCCTATAGGTTCCTCTCTACCTGGGGACAGAGGGTGTAGACTGGAGGCAGCGTTCCCAAGTCTCTTCTCCACCAACCATCCTATGGAGCAGGGAAGGGAGCAGGATCCTAATTCTCAGATCCCAGCTAACACTCCCTGGTATGGGAAGTTTGTTTGGCTCCTTTACTGAAAGGGAAATAAAGGTGGGGACGGCTGGATACCAGCTCTGATCCAGTGTTTTTCTCCAAGAGACTGGTCTCAGTCTTCCTCATCCTTTGAGTTATATACTATCATGGATCTAAAAGTCTAAATATAGGAAAAGTCCATTTAAATCATCACTGGTAACCACTGTCCGTCTCTCCAGGGTAGAATTTCACGTATCAATTATAAAAGGTTCTGCACTCAATTCTGATGTGTGGATTTTTCCCCTCACACCACCAAGCAGAGCTTTGACACCTGCTGGGTGTCCTATAATTCAACCCAATTCTGACACTTTCTACATAGAAATTGTGTCAGACTCGATAGGTTAAGGGCTCAATCCCATAAGACTGTACCTTCCCATCCCCACTTTAGATGCCAATCTCAAGTCCAGGTTGTCACCTGTGCTTACGACCTACAGGCTATAGATTAGAGGTTTCAATAACACCCTCCTTAGGTTTGATTAATTTTCTAGAGTGGTTAACAAAACTGAGAAACATTTTATTTACTACATTACTGGGTTTTTTGGTTTGTTTTGTTTTTGTTTGTTTTAAAGATTCATTTATCTATTTGAGAGGGACAGAGAGAAAGAGCACGCATCCGCTCATGAGTGCAGGGAGGGGCAGAGGGAGAGAATCTTCAAGCCACCTCTTTGCTGAGCATGGAGCCTGACATGGGGCTCAATCCCATGACCCCTGAGATCATGACCTGAGCTGAAACCAAGAATCAGACACTTAACCCTCTGAGTCACCCAGGTACCCCTTGTCGTTGTTGTTGTTTTTGTTGTTGCTGTGTGTGTGTACGTGTGTGTGTGTTTTAATAAAAGGATATAACTCAGGAACAGCCTGATGGAAGAGAAGCATAGTGCATAGGTATGGGGAAAGGACGCAGAGATTCCCTGCTCTCGGAGCATGCCATTCTCCCCAAATTTCCAAGTATTCATCAACCTGGAGACTCTCTAAACCTTGTCCTCTTGGGTTTTTATGGAGGCTTAATTATAGGCATTATTGATTAAATCATGGTCAGTGGCAATCCATTCAACATGTGGCTCCTTCCCAGAGGTCAGGGAGTGGGACTGAAAGTTTCAACTCTCTAATAACATGGTTGGCTCTCCTGGTAACCAGCCCCCATCCTTCAGTAGGGTCCAAAAGTCACCTCATTAATATAAAAAAAGATACCTTTATTGCTTTCATCTCTTCAGAAATTCCAGGGGTTCTAGGAGCTCTGTGCCAGAAATGGAACAAAGACCAAACATACCCTTATTATAAATCTTAATATCACAACTACCATGCAAACCATTACTCATAAGAAAAGAGGAATCTTTTGAAACCATAAATCCAACAATGTCCCACACATCCCTGCCCTAAAATTCATTGAAGAACATTTACCCCTCCTTGCCTAAAAAACAAAATCAAGCATACAGGGTCCTCAAAGCTCTTACCTCTCCCTGCCTCTTCAGAGTTACTTCCTGTCATCCCCCTAATCCATACTAACCCCTCTACCTTCAGTTTTCCCAAATATAGGACTATTTTACCTTCTACGGACTCTCCTGCCTTAACCTAGAAAGCAATTTTTGCTAAGGGGATCCTGCGGTGGAAGGATACAGTTCTCCTTTACTGAGCATTTACCATGTGCCATAGAGTATTTGAAGTGCTCTTATACTGTAAACTCATTTATATAATTCTGGTTTCATTACCAGTACAATTTATAGTTTCAGTACTGTGCACATAGGCCTGTAGGCATAAGAGCACTTAATGATTAAGTTTCAAGAAACTAGAAGAGGAGCAGAGAAGGAAGAGGGTTTTTGGCAAAGCAATTTTTAACAGCTTTATCGATATGTAACTGATATATGATAAACTGCACGTATTTGAAGTATGAAATTTGATCAGCTTTGACATATGCATGCATCTGTGAACGCACCACTACATCAAGAGAGTGAACACATACATCACCCTCCAAATTTCCTTGTGCTCCTTTGTAATTCGTCAGCCCCCCACGCATCCCCAGAGAACAAATGATCTGCATTCTCTCACTAGAGATTAATTTTAATGTTAAAAATATTTTGGTATAAGTGGAATTATACAGTTCATATTCTTTTTGTCTGTATTCTTTCAGTGAGCCTAATTATTTGGGATTTATTCATGCTGTTGGATATATCAATAATCCATTGCTTTTTACTGCAGAGTAGTATTCCATTCTATGGTTAGATCACAACTTGTTTATCTATTCAGCTATTGACGGGCATTTTTTTTTTTCCAGTTTCTGACTATTAAAATTAAATCTACAAAAAAATTATGTGCAAGTGTGTGTGGACATATTCGTTCATTTCTCATGGGTAAAGAGATAGGAGGAATGGCTAGAGTAGTACAGAACGTGCATGCTTAACATTTTAAGAACTTGCCCAACTGTTTTCCAAAGTGGTTGACTAACTTGTACATTCCCACCAGCATTATGTGGGAGTTCCAGTTGTTCCACACCTTTACCAGCACCTGATATCATCAGTTTTATAAACACTGTACTAAGCAATTCAAAGATCTCATTTTCTCTTACACAAACCTAGAAGTAGGAATGATTATACACATGGGGCAGATGGAAGAACCTAGGACCCAAAAGCTTAAATGACACATCTCTGCAATGTACACTGATTAGGTTCCGAGTACCACAGCATGATGGGGTACTGAGGAATGGTCTTCTAGGACCACAGGGCATCTGGGACCTGCACAAAATACTAAGTAGACCAGTATTGTGGTCTGTACAATGGGTATCTCAGGATCCCAAATCTGGATTTGGCAACCCCCTGACTGCTCATCAGCAGACTATGTTCTGTTATCATTTCCTGTGCTTTGAGAAGAGTTGTTTCTGAAAATGACAGGTAGACTTTGATGCTCTCAGAAATGCTAAAGAACAGAGATTTGTCTGAATGTCCTGATACTAGTTACAAAAGTGAGGCCTGGGTCCTTGTGACTGTGTCCTTTGGAGGCTGAGATCTCAAAGTGAAAGATACTTTGGACTCTCAGGGGACACCCCACGGAGGACTGATTCAAGACTTGCTAAGTTTTTCCTTTTAGCAGCAATTTCTCTTTCTTGAGCACCTCTCTGTTCAAACCTTTAATGGTGGGATCTTTTGTTTTAATATACTAAGCTATTTCCTTATTAGTTCTCACTCAGTTCAGTTATACACAGGCTCTTGGATTTTACCTGCTGAACTAGCTATTTCAGCTAAAGGAAGGGACTAAGATGGTGAAGACTCCAATTATCCTAGGTGACTGCACCTGAAATTAGCTGATCCATCATGAGGGGAATACAGGACAGCACTATCCCAAGCCACTGACATGCAAACAGCTGGCTTCAGAGTGCTGTTTGGAGAGGAGCTCAGTTATCATCAAGGTCACAGCAGGAAGCAGAAAGGAGACAGTTCCATATGCTTCTGATATAAATTGGAACAGACAAAACTAAACAACAGAAGCAAGACCTCAACCACCAGTATATTTGCCCAGCACAGCATGGGTGCACAAATGACCTCAGCCTAAGCTATGCACTGGGACACGTCTCTCAATTGTGTTTAGATGCAGGTGAAGGTTCTACTAAGTATTCCAGAAAAGTAAGGATTTTTGTTTTAAATTTTTTTTTAAAGATTTTATTTATTTATTTGAGAGAGAGAGAGTGAGAGAGAGCATGAGAGGGAGGAGGGTCAGAGGGAGAAGCAGACTCCCCGCCGAGCAGGGAGCCCGATGCGGGACTCGATCCCAGGACTCCAGGATCATGACCTGAGCCGAAGGCAGTCGCTTAACCAACTGAGCCACCCAGGCGCCCAGGATTTTTGTTTTAAAAGACCTTTGTCTTTGTATATGTATATGTGTATATCTATGTATCTAGAGGCAGGGTCATCAGACTGTTGGCAACGACTATATACAGAGAATGGGAGGAAGTCCTTTCTCTTGCCTTTAGTGGGCAAATTAATTAGTGGGCAATTGCTACTTGCAAAATTCAAAAAAAGAAAAAAGTATCTCTAAGCATATCTCCATTTCAGTAACAAAGCAGCATAACACAAAAGGAAAGATAAGGCATATTATATTCACATATTCTTCTAATGTTCAAAATGTTCAAAGCAGCTTTCAAACCTGTTTTATCTTTTCTAGTCCCTCAGGCCTTCTTCAAACCAGCACCATCTTTTGCCCATCTATTACAAGAGCTACTTGACTTAGTTTTCTTAACTCGAGATGCTTCACCTTTGCTCATCCTTAAGTACTGGCCCTGGAATTCACATTCCAAAATACCCTGTGTTGACGTTCTTCCCACTTTTATAAACTTGTGTTGGCTTACAGGGATAAATCCAAACACAGTCCTCCATAATTTGGATTTGTTGCTCCTCACTGCATCATTATCTCTGTCATAGGGCCCAGGCCTCCAAAATCGGGGAGGGGGGATTGCATCAGAGGGAAGACCTTGCATAATTCAACATAAGCATAAGGGAAAATATCAGCCTGAGAAAGGAAAGCAGGTATTTCAGCTTATAAGCTGTAGTATTTAAAATCAACTTGGTCCGTCACTTTAAAAAGATGGGATTCTTGCCAAAAGTTTAATTTGGGAATGAAATGTTGGGGTTCATGCTGTTTTAAAGTTTTCCCATAAAATGCAGTTTTATTAGATTTTATTCTTACACCCTCATATTTTCAAGAGTCAAAGTTGCATTAAACGCAATCTGTGTCTTCAGTCTCTGTACCATGTGGTGAAAATCCCACCCCCTACTTTTGACATGGGATGTAATTTCTCACTGGGTTATCATAGCGCTTCCTCTGCCTGGTAACTTCAGTCCACTTGTCGCTTTTCCATAAAGCAGAAGTGGAGTTCCTGTTTCTGGGTGTCTGTCCTGCATTCCTTGTGTGACAACTACAGCATGCCTCACACTATTCAAAGGTGTGAAAATATTACTCCCGAAGAGAGCTAGGACTGCTCCTTGCTGTATGGCATTTGAAACTTTAAGAGATGTGTAATCAGAGACGAATTAGAGACTAATTCAAGTGCATCCCCATTTCCCTATTCTTTTATATTTAAGTCGATTAATTTTAATGAAAGGCACCCAATGGCTCTTGCACGAAGTCAACAAATAGCTCAAAACCTCACCTGGGTTCAGGGGAAGCTCACTGTAATTGATTATCAATGTCTGCCTAGGGCATGGATTAGGAAATGTTTACCTACCTGCCAAATATTTCTGATCTGTCATATCAGTCCTAGATTGGTTTGCTTTGTGTTCAGATTCTGGGGAGCTATCTGCTACATGTGGACAACCAAAATGTTGGTTTATAGTCCAAACCCCCTAGAAATACTCTTGGGAAACATTCTGCCTGTCCTCCTACTACCTCTGGTTGCAGGGTCCATGCCTTGGTCCTGCCTTGTAAGGTCTCTGACCATAACCTTGGAGTTGACACTTCATTCAGACCTTCTGAGTCTAGACTTTGTCTTTGACTGTGAATAATGTCTTTCTGATCTCCTGGTTCCTTGATCTCTAGACCTCCCTGTTGCTTGAGATGAGAATTAATTTATTCCTAAAGGCTCTAAAATTAGAGATCAGGAAATATTTATATGACATATTTCGTAATCCTGTGGATTAGGAAGAAAATGCTCAAGTAGTTTTAAGACGCATGCTTGGTTTGCACTGACATCCTTCCAGCATGCTCGTTACAAAGTCTAGAGTTCTATGTCCATCCTATTGCCTTATTGAACCAGTTGGGAGGGGCAGATACACAATATTTAAAAACAAGTTCCAATGGGGATTATCATGGACACAATTTTGAGAACCACAGAGTTAAGGACCCTGAGCTGGTTCAGAGATTGCTAGCAGTAGCCCTACTTCTGTCACCTAGTGGAATAATTCTTAAATGAAAATCAAAGAATCCAATTATTTAAGTGTTGTAATCCATGCTGTTCTATTCAGCTATGTGCAGAAGAATGGACTGCGCGTGGCATTACAGAAGACATACTCCTTCCTATAAGCCATTACTCTTTTTCCAGCCTTTTTCTCTGAACAGAAAATGCCTCAATCCTTTACTTTCTCCTCTTCTCATCAATCGCCTACCCAAACAAACATATATGCCACCAAAGGGAAGACTTCTGAGACCCTCCAACATCACTCATTTTATATCAAGGTCTACTTTGCCTTTGCAGAGCCAAGTGGTGTAGAGCGTGTCTCCTGATCCATGTATAAAAAATTGATACACTGGTTTACCTAGAAAGTTCTCCCAACAACAACTGGCTAAAAAGATCTGGATAATCATAGCATCTGCAGGGTTTCTCCGACTTTGGGAGGGTAGCTTGTATCCTCCCTACCTAAAGCATGCTCTTTTCCAGGCTGCATGCAAAAAAGATACGTAAGCCACAAACCAAGCCTTTGTGTTAATGGAAAACAATCTAGTCCTCTAACAGCTCTTGCCAGTATCCACTTCACTAGACCAGCTAATAACTCCTACCGTGCTATTACTCTACTATTTGCGGTGTTTCCTTGAATCATTTCAGTCATCTAAATAGAATTCCTAAAACCAAGGATCATTCTCTTATGGCTTAAGTTTACGTCTTCCATCCCTGACCACGCTGCATGATCCCCATTTTAAAAAATCACAGGATTAGCAATAATAAAACAAGATAACTGTAATCTCCTGCATCCTTCTTCACAAAAGCAAAAACATACTGAGTGTTGATGTTTCACAAGAAAATAAACATTTATCATCCTTTATGCTGTGCTAAGGAACTCAAGTGATAAGAAATTTCACAAAGATACACCTAGCATAATCAGAATGAACTCAATTTCCTAACACAGTAAATAGTTATTACTGAACTCACTGCCTAATCTTTTTTTTTTCCTGTTACAATGGAATTCTTCCACTTAAAACACTTAAATTGTTTGATCTAAATAAAAATGTAAGGGCTGTGATTCTGAATATTGCTAGC
This sequence comes from Mirounga leonina, assembly GCF_011800145.1. Classification (NCBI taxonomy): domain Eukaryota; kingdom Metazoa; phylum Chordata; class Mammalia; order Carnivora; family Phocidae; genus Mirounga; species Mirounga leonina. The sequence continues at coordinate 10,399,877 of NW_023270855.1, forward strand.
TTGGCAATGATGCCTTTTTCTGTGATCTCTGTTGCATTTGGCAATCTGCCACCTTCCACAATTTAAATTCCATGGTTTCATGTACAAAAACTATCTTTAATTTATCACTCATGCTTCTCTAGCCATATGCCTATCTTTAAGATGTGTGAATTTCCATATAAAATTCACTGTTCCCATTTGGCAATTTAGTACCTTTAATTGTGCCCATCAACCATGTAAAACATCAAAACCCATTGAGAGTATACAAAGAAAAAATATGTGTCTTCTCAACTCTAGGATACAAAGGACACTGTTTGAAGACAGCTTAATTTTTTCCTGTAATTCAGTTCTACCAGCTCAAAGCCTTCTAGAACAACTGGGATCAGTGAATTCAATTCCTGAAACCCTGCATCATTTTCAGGTTTTTAAGTGAGTCAATTATACACTTGACCTTACTGAAAAGATTCATAGTCATGACTAGAAATGGCTAGAAATGACAAATGAAATGGTAGACACGTACATCATCAAGTATCATTACAAGACCCTTCTACAAAACAGCTGCAGGTATTCCTGCCTTTTGCATTCCCCAAGACTAAATTTACAAGAAAAGGATTTAATGTTTTTAACCTGTTACATAGGCAATTGTGTTTGTTTTAATAAAAAAAATATTATTATCTTCATAGGCTTTGATGATTGTGTACACATCACTTCCCATAAAAAGTTCAATCGTTATCAACTTACCAGCATATATTTGGGAAATTCTTTTTCTTTTTCTCTCTATTGCATTTCACTACCCTAACTCATATTTTACTATTCCCCTGGCCCAGGGATAGATAGAAGCAATAAAATGCAATTCAAGTTGGTTTCATAGACAGTAAACATGCATTATGAATTTGAAATATACTGTTGGAAACATACTATGCTTGTTGAGCATATATTTTAGAACTTCCTCTAAGACACTTTACACTAAAACCGTATCTGGAACCACTCACTGTCCTTGGTTGCAGAATTCTCTGTGGTTTTATGAGATACTCATTTAAAACAAACAAACAAACAAGCCCCCAAAACCCATACAGTCCAAACTGATAGCTTCTGAATCAAATAATTTAGGTGAAAGACATCTTCTCAGGTGCAACACCAGTCAAATGTCATTAATTATTTATATGATTCTATGAGAACAGAAGTAACATTGAAAAACTCAGATTCAACTAATTCCTAGAGGCACAGATTTGTGAATTTGTAGAGATTCCTACTTCAATCCTTGCTTTCCTCATGTAGGGGACTAAGTCCTTGAATGTTTTGTAGACTTCTCCAAAGTAACATGGAATCAGGCTAGCTTCCCTGTGTTCTAACTTCTAATCAAGCCGTAACTGTGCTCTCTCCAAGACAGCGTGCCAGTTAGAGCTCTAGGCCTGGGTCTGGCTTCCCCTGAACCACCCTGTCAGAGCTGACTTCATTGAATGAAGGACAACACATCTTATTAAGATCAACACATTAGAACTGCCTCATTTGCATATACACAAAACCATATCCAGGTGAGTATAAAAGTCAGATGTGTATGAATCTCACCTAGAATCAATGCTTTAGTTTTGCCTAATTTGCACGCCTGTCAAACCCACAGCTAGACATGCATTAATCGCTTTAAGAATCAACACATTAGGGCTGCCTAACTTACAGATTTGTAAAAATGCATAACTATATGGGGGCGCATGCACACTAGCCTTGTCTAGGACAACGGGTTAGGGCCCACTAATTTTGAACTTCCGAGGCTCGATGACACTAGCTCTACTGCATACTGTCCCTCCCGCTGCTAGAAAGTTGAGTCTCTGGCATCCCTCTGAATCACTTGATGTGATTCATGTTCATCTAGTTTTAGGGAGCCTAGGGTGGAACGATAACCAAAACCTTCCTATATTCATCTATTATATATATACATACACATGTAATATGTAAATGGGCAACTCTAATATATTGTGTTGCTCACACCCTAGATCCAATCCACAGTGACAGCCTAAATGGTCACTAAGAAGAGTGAGAGCGAGCTAGTAATGACCATCCTCATCCTAATGAGGGATTGTGGCCTTTTTCTCCTATCCCAAGGAAACATATGTATAAGAAGAGAAGGTGGGTAATGAATGCATAGGAAGGTTTAATTTGGATAGATCACACAATTTTATACTGGATAATCTCTTGCTACATTGAATAATTCTATCATGAATTAACTTGAAAAAGCTACCTTTGATTGGTTTCCAGTGAAATGAACATAGCACAGTTCCCTGCAGTTTTTAGATTTCTATAGCACTGATGCCTAGTAATTCAGGATATAAAACTTCTCACTCTGTACAATTGATTCGGTTTCAGTATTTACAAAAACACATTTCTGAAATGCACAGTGTGGTGTGCATTTTCACTTACCTTTTCCGCTGACTGAGCAGTGCCAAAAAAAATGGGAATGAAGGCAAGCCACACTATACATGTCGTGTACATAGTGAATCCAATGGGTTTGGCTTCATTAAAATTCTCTGGGACACCCCGAGTCTTGATGGCATACACAGTACATGTGACCATGAGAAGAATGCTATATCCCAAGGAGCAAATGATTTGGAGGTCTGTAATGTCACATTTGAGAACTCCCCTGGCCTGCTCAGGGTTCATTGTCTTATGTTCATCATAGTCTATGATGATGTTGGGTGGGTCAACACCAAACCAAATGAAAACACCTAGAAGCTGAACTGATATTAAACTGGAAGTTATGGCCAGCTGTGATGTTGGGCTTATGAGTCTGGGAGCTGTCACTGATTTCTTGCCCTGCTCAAATATGCGATAAATCCGATTGGTTTTTGTCAAGAGGGCTGCATAACTGATGCACATACCCAAGCCCAGGAAAACTCTCCGGAAAGAACACACTGCCACATCAGGTTTGGCTATCATCAGGAAAGTGATAATGTAGCAAAGAAAGATGCCAGTCAACAGAACATAGCTCAGTTCCCGCCCGGATGCTCGGACAATGGGCGTGTCATTGTAGCGGATGAAAGTGGCCATGACAAAGATGGTGGCGATGATCCCCAACATTGCTAGGAAGACAGGGATGACGGCCCAGGGGGAATGCCACTCTAGTTTGATGATGGGGATATCCTGGCAGCCGGTTCGGTTTTCATTGGGCCTCTGGTCGTAGGGGCAATGTTGGCATGTCATCTCATCAAACTGGTACTGGTAGCCGTCGCAAGACTCACAGGTCCAGCAGCACGGAGTTCCCTTCTGTGTCTTCTTTCTTTGCCCCGGCTTGCATGGCAGTGTGCATACTGAGGGGGGGATCTCCCGTACTCCTTTACCCCACTGCATGTCCTCTATCTGCAGCATAAGAAATGAGAAGGAGTAACTGGCAGATTAGTTGAGAGAAAAGGGAAAGAATGGAATATAAGTGATAACAGCAGCATTTCAGACTTGACAACATTAAGCAACTATTCCCCTCCCCCCCCAGTCAGTATGAACTACAACTAAGATCTGACCCCAACCATTCTACCCCAGCATCCTTACTTCTTACCACTATGGAGTATGGCAAACCTGCTTGATTCTAAGAATTCGCTGTGGAAACTATTAAAAATACAAATCCCCTGTTCCTACCCTAGACCTGCCAAATAAGAATATGCTAAAAATAAAAATAAGTAAAAAGACCTTTGGATCTTCAACAAATGCCCAGAGGAGTCATATGATAAACTGAAATAAAAATCTTAAGAATGCGAAAATTTACATGTATCTCCCCTATTAGCTGCTTTAAAAAAAAAATGCTTTAAATTTATTTTGAATGATATTGCAATGTTGACTACCTTCCCTAAAATTCTGTAGGCCTCACTGCCATTGTCAATGAGAATTTTTGAAGCAAATTCAGTCTAGTCTACTATTTATCACCTAGATCAACAAGGTTCGTTACTGAAGGCTGTAATGGTAGCTGACTTATATCTAAGTGGGAAGCATTTGATTAAAAAAAAATTATATGGTCTAGAAACCTTATTGTTTTAAAGATCTTATTTATTTATTTGACAGAGAGAGATAGTGAGAGCGCACAAGGGGGGAGCAGCAGGGGGAGAGAGAGAAGCAAGCTCCCCACTGAGCAGGGAACCCAATGTGGGGCTTGATCCCAGGACCCTGGGTTCATGACCTGAGCTGAAGGCAGATGCTTAACTGACTGAGCCACCTAGGCATCCCCTGAAAATCCTTCAATATTGGTCATGTACCTACCTGGAGATGAAATTTAAAACTAAAATACCATATCCTAGAGGAGGATGAATGTGGATTTGCTTACTTACAATAGTGGTTTTCTGGAGTGGAATTCATTGTCAATAGTGTCGTGAGAAATAATACCATTAGAAACAAAGAAAAAGTACTATTGGGCTGAAATTTCATTGTAGCAGAGATCTCCCATTTGCCAGCAGAGCATCTACTCTTCCTCCTTCCTGACGTCAGTTCCTCAGGTCTATTTTGTATGTGCTTGCTGTAAGATGCAACTTACAGGGAAGCCCTGTGGCAGGGACAGGCATGGGGAAGGAGGTTTGCTCACACGACCCAATCTCCACCAATCAGTGTATTGCACTGGTTCTCAAGCTTGAGCATTCATCAGGATCACTAGGAGGACTCCTTATCACCCAGTAGGCTGGTCCCCACAGTGGAATCTTTTGGTTTTTTAGGTATGGGAGCGGATCTGAAAGTATGTATTTTTTTTTTAAAGGATTTTATTTATTTGACAGAGAGACACAGTGAGAGAGGGAACACAAGCAGGGGGAGTGGGAGAGTGAGAAGCAGGCTTCCCGCGGAGTAGGGAGCCCAATGGGGGGCTCGATCCCAGGACCCTGGGACCATGACCTGAGCCGAATGCAGACCCTTAATGACTGAGCCACACAGGTGCCCCAAGAGTATGTATTTCTAACAAAATCTTGGGTGATGTTGCTGGCAGTTCTCTAGGGACCACACCTTGTCAAAAACGGATACATTCCAACCCCCTACCCATAGAATATGGGTCAGGGACAGGATCATTATAGAATGGAAAGGAATTTAATTTTACCTTTACTAAGATTACACACAATAAAAATCTTTTGTTTTTGTTGGACTGGCAATTTCTAGGATGTAAAGATGCCAGTACTCATGGCTATAATAAGGAAGGAGTTTGTAAGAGAAAGAAGTCAACTCAAAGGAAAGGATTACTGAGAAAGAGAAGAGAAAGATTATTGATTAGACTGTGTGAGCTACTTGATATAGCCATGCCTGAAGCATGTGCCCTAGACCTCACCATTATGCAAGCCAATAAGCTCTGCTATGCTGAAACACATTAAGTTGCATTTCTGTTATAACCAACAGTCCTGAAAAAATATGTACTAAATAAACACTTTCAGTATCTATACGTTGCAAAAGGTGTCCTAAGTCAGCAAATTAATTTACAGGATAAAACCCAATGAACAAATTTAACTGATATTCCCCATACATTTTTAATACAGTTGGACCAAAAAATAGGTTAGAAAAATACTGGAAAACCTGAGGCTTTTAAAAAAAATGTATAATTTTAAGAGATAAGGGGGAAAGAAAAGGAATTTATTGCTCTTGGAAGTTTAATGCCATATTAAAACAGGGTGCAATGTATAGCAGGGTATGATACTTCCATCAAAACTTGAATGAGAACTATATTCAAAATCTAAATCAAATGCAGGTAACTCTGAAAAAAATGGCTCAGGGATTAAGCTTCATAAAGTATCATAACCTTCTATGGCTGAATTTAAACTTTAAGCAGAGACCCAAGAATCATCAGATGACTCATGTAAACTCATTTGCCTGAACGCAAAGCCCAAGTCAGCACTAGTAAATCTTGCTAAATATAAAACATAACCATCTCTTTCTCAACATCATCATTTTTGAGGCAGTAAGTCACTGGCAACCATCCCAAAGTCATAGAATTAAGGAAATAATTTGTAATAAGAGAGGAAAAGATACGCATTAACTTTACAAATGTCAAATTGTAAGAAGTTGGGACCTAAAAAACTGCTATTATTAATACAAACATTTCCCAATGTCAAATTAAAAGGTCCTGCTCATGGTTAATAAGAAAGATTAACAACAACAAAAAAACCCTATAAATAAATTTCATTAGCTAAACTTGAGATTGCCTGATTCCAACACTAGTAGATAGTAATATGGCATATGATTAAACTTGATCTATGGGAGTAGATGTAGGGCTTTATATAAATATAAAAACAAATTATCGTTATCTGTAATATTTTACAGCCAATTTGAAATGTTGCCAGCTCACTATTTTTTCCTCCCTTGGAATAAAATAGAATTCCCAGCAATGCTAAATTGCTTTCTTTCCCCCCTTAACTTATCCAAATATATACAAGAGCTGTAACTACAAACATTACATTGACTGATTACTTAATTTGTTTTCAATTTTCATTTAAAGTATATCTCAACTCAGTTTAATTGTATATATTATAGCAACAAAGTTGCCTCTTGCACCAAATGAACAAAAGTCTAATTTACTTGCTTTGCCAACAAAAATCATTATTGAAAATATACTGTGTTGAATGAAGGTACCAACTAACCTTTAAAAGTTTTAGTAAGTGAGAATTTTTTTAAAACGATACATTTGATTTGTGTGTATTTATACCCAACCACACAAACTCAGTGACTTGTTTCATAAGAAGAAACAGTCAGCTGCAAATGCCTATGGGTACTTATTGAAGGGAGAATAATCATTTAGGACTACGAAAACTCAAGTATAATGTCAATTTACTTTGCCAGAGGCTAGTGGGAATGCAAATTTCAATTTTATTTTGAACACTGCAACAAAACCATGTTTCAGTTAGCTATACTTGGAAAGCCAAAGTTAAGGTGCAGAAAGATTAGAAAAAAAGCACTAGAATGTTTACTACTGCTATTTTCTTTAGAAGATATAGTTCTATATTCTCTGATAAGGATGCATTTTCTTCCTGAACACCAATGTTTATGGATATTGGATACTGGATCTGCTCAGTAGCTGCCTCATGGGGAAGAGATGTTGAAATCCTAGCTGTTAGCAAGAGAAGAGAACTTTATTGATAGTAGCATCAATTAACACAATGTGTGGCACATAGATTATGTGGGTAGGTAGATCAATGGTTTAGGAAAGAAATAATAAAGAGTTCTGTCAATGAAAGCAAAAATAAGCCTGATGTAGAGTCCCAGTAAAGTGTTCTTCACTCTTAAAAGAGACACAAATTAGAGATATAATGTCTTTAGTTTTTGAACTTTGATGTGTGCAAACATGATGTATGGAGCTGCAGCAGCCATTTTTTAACCATGAAGAGACAAGCTACGGGAAGAAGTCAATATACTGAGGATAGAAAAAAAAATAGATAAAAAATAATTTGTGTCAAACAATGAATCATGGAACACTACATCAAAAACGAGAGAAAGAAAGAAAAGAAAGAAAAAAATAAAATTACCAACTCTCAAAAAAAAAAAAAAAAGAATTTGTGTCTTTGATGATGTTGAAATAACTTCTAGGCCCAAGATGGAGCCACTCCTTCCCAGGGTGCCATGTCAGCAAACCAAAGTTAGATAGGTTCTGTGTCCCTATAAACAGGCTCCACTTGACCAGACACAGAGTGTATCCAGTCAGCTAGTCCCCAAACACCAAGCCAACTCTGAGCCTTCTCACCCCAAACAAGATTAACTATATGGCCCCAACCAATTAGGTATTTTCTGTTTGTCTTTTCTTTGTTTAATCTTTATCCTGTAAAAAGCTTTCTGCCTTCCACCCCATTTTGTGGTTCTCTGCAAGGAGACTGTCTAGTTCATGAATGTTAAGATTAGTTAGTATCATCTAAATTGTCTTTATTAATCATTCTTTAACGGTGGCATAATGATATCACCAAATTAACCAACACACATACCATGGTACCCCTGAATTTCAAACATGAAATGATAAACTTTCCTTACTGGATGACCAACACTTCCTGGATAGTCTACTACTTGCAATGAAACATTCCAACAAATACACTTTTTCTTACTTCTGCATCTGGTATGTGAAGACCTTCTGACTGTTAGGCATAGCCAGTAATTCAAATTCCAACAGGGAGATTAGGTAGCTCCAGAAGGAAAAGGGATTTTCAAAGCATATATGATCAGACACATTCGTCTTGTCTCCTGGGAATGCTCCTAAAAGAGAGTGGTAAAGCCCTAGACTCTGAACATCAGCTGTGACTCCACTGCTTCTGCCTCGGAGAGAAACAATGAAAAAGCACCTGTCAGCTAAAGTTCTCTAGCACATGTGACTGGCAAAGAAAAATTGGAGTCTGGCTCCAGTAGAGAGTTCGCTACTCCACAGGGAAAGTGCAGACCTTATAATCACTGGAATTTTAAAATAAAACCAAATTAGTTGCTGTCTTACTGCCAAATGCAGAACTCAAACAGAGATAGAATTTTTATAAACACTGTTTGGTGCATCATTTTTATCTAGAAGAGATCTGTTCTTTTCCCTACACAGACATTTTCTATATGAAAGAAAATTTTGTCACTCCAGGGATATTTTCTTTAGCGAAATTCCATTTGCATGTTTCCAAAGCTTACTCTGTAGACCAAGCTGGCTCGTGCTTTTATTGCATAATTCTCTACAATATTATTTTTTTTACTTATTAAAACCGTAATAGAATGAACTAATTTAAAAAGAGCTTTCTTATTAAAACACCATTTGTTCATTAAAATACATTTGTCCTGTCCAATTTATGGAAAAGGCTTTTTAGGAAACATGCAAAGGAATGTTGAATTTTTGATACTACAAAAGAGCCAGGATTCGGTTCTAGGAGGGGGCAGAGTGGGCAAGGTGAAGGGGCTACTGAGAGCTTCACAAGGAATTCTGTAGCAGCACTCAATGACTTTTTTTCTTTTTCTTTTTCTTTTCTTTCTTCCTTCCTTCCTTTTTTTTTTTTTTTAAGACTGAGTCTCTATTTTTAAACTTTAGGCAGCATGACTAGACATGAAACAGAGTTTCAGGGCTGCTATATTACAATAAAAACACTAATTCAGATTATACCTATTCAAACCTTAATTATAAGAATCATCGTTTTTGTTTGTTTGTTTGTTTGTTTTTTTAATGTACTCTAGGAAGAATGTTAGGAATGGCTTTTTGCTATGGTGGACCCTGGGCATTCATGGAGGGACCCAAGCTTCATCTCACCGCAAAGCTCCTGGAGGTCCAAGATGCAGATAAATTTTTGCTGTTATAGACTTGATTTTGAATTAAGCCAGTGGCTCCCAAACTTGCCTACACACGTGAATCACTTGGGGGATTCTCTAGAATTTTCAAATAGGCATCACTGTGTTTTAAATCTCCTCAGATGAAATGTAGACAGGTTTGGGAACTACTGAATTACATTCTCTGAAGGGTTGGGGTTTCGAAGAAAATCTTTGCGCTTTTTAAAGAAGCTACTGACCATAGAGATTTACTTCCCTGGACTTCTATTCTTGACCTTATGATGCAGCATCTCTCGTTAAAATTCTGAATGGGTGACAGAAAATGCTCAGTGATACTCTATTATGATTTAATGGGAAAGTATGAAGCTGTAGTGAAATTACAGATTTGCATAGTCAGTAAAGTCTCTAGACTTACATTTCATAATGTCATTGCCCAAACAACTTAAAATGCCTACAGCAGCAGAACATATAAAATAAACAAATGACGTGGGTGGGAATAAGACAATTCTGTCCCCAAAACAACCGAGTCTAAAGGAACACAGTACAATTATGCACACTTATAAATATGTGTTAAATTATAAATCAGGAACAGATTTCATAATAGTTCTGCCTAAATGATCTGCATTCACTGTTTCAATGCCTGCATTTCCCTCAAATACAAACAATGGGGTGGTGCTTATTCTCAAATGTATATAATTAAAACATCCCAGATTAATTGAACAGTTTGCCCCTCGAGTCAATCTAGGTTTCTCATTCTCTATGAAACTTTTCTATATCTCTAACTAAAAGGAATGATTATACTTGGTTTCAGCACTTTCTTCCTCCACCACCCGCCACCGCACCCCCCCCACCCCGCCAACAGCTTTATGTGGAACCTTCTGATTTTTTATAAGGTTGATGCCTTTCAAAAGATATCATGTACTCTGAGGGCCAAACAATGCACATCTGCTGACACTAGCTAGCTGTCACTTTTGGAAACAATACTGTCACTAGAGGAGCCATCGCCTTAAAATGTATATGCTAACTACAAATGATCACTTATCTACTCCCCCTCTGGGAACACAGTTCCCTAAAAGATGCTTACCAATCAAAGATTAGATATTTTATCTTGTTCTAATTACTAAATACTTTTGGAAGTACATTTTTTTAACAGCTGGATTTAACAATAATTAATAATACGAACATATTTATGAGGATGCCTCAAAAATACCTCCAATTACACTTGTTTAAAACTAAAGTCATCGGGGCGCCTGGGTGGCTCGGCTGTTAAGAGTCTGCCTTCGGCTCGGGTCATGATCTCAGGGTCCTGGGATCGAGCCCCGCGTCGGGCTCCCTGCTCAGCGGGGAGCCTGCTTCTCCCTCTCCCACTCCCCCTGCTTGTGTTCACTCTCTCGCTGTGTCTCTGTCAAATAAATAAACAAAATCTTTAAAAATATAAATAAATAAAACTAAAGTCATGATCCAGTCAGGGCCTGGCAAGCTATTGCCCGTGGGCTGAATCCTGCCCACTCCCTGTTTTGCAAATAGCAGTTGGATCAGAACATCATGGCACTCGTTCATCTAAGTTTTGTCTGTGGCCAGTTTATGTTACAATAGAAGTTGAGTAGCTGTGGATGCATGGACCATAAAGCCTGAACTATTTACTCTCTGGCCCTTGATAGAAAATACTGACGCAGATCCAAAGAAAACAAAAGGACAAAGCCCCTGCATGGCAACCTTATCTGCCTGTAAACCACAAGTTTTGTCAGCTGTCACATCTTCCCTTCCCATGGCCTTCCCTTCCCTTGGCCCCCCATATTTAAGTTACCGACAACTTGTATAGGTTTTACCTCTTGAAATCACTTAAGAGTTAATCATTTCGTATAACAAACTATATATTAAATACAGGCATATCTTGATTTATTGTTCTTCCTTTTATGACCTTTAGCAGGTACTGCATTTTTTACAAATTGAACGTTTGTGGCAACCTTATACTGAACAAGTCTGTGGGTACCATTTTTCCAACAGCATTTTTCTTTCATTTTTTTTTTTTAAGATTAGTTATTTATTTGACAGAGAGAGACAGCGAGACAGGGAACACAAGCAGGGGGAGTAGGAGAGGGAGAAGCAGGCTTCCCGTGGAGCAGGGCCCGATGCAGGGCTTGATCCCAGGACCCTGAGATCATGACCTGAGCCGAAGGCAGACGCCTAACTGACTGAGCCACCCAGGTGCCCCTGCAACAGCATTTTTCACTTCGTGTCTCTGTATCATATTTTGGCAAATCTCACAATATTTAAAATTTTTTCATATTATTATATCTGTTATGATTATCTGTGATCCATGATCTTTGATGCTACTATTGTAATTGTTCTGGGGGCGCCATCAAACAGTCCCATATATAATGGTGAATGGGTTTATTTAATTGGTGATTTATTTAATAAATAAATCTTGTGTGTTCTGACTGCCACACCAGCTAGCTATTTCCCTATCTCTCTCCCTGTCCTCAGGCCTCCCTACTTCCTAAGACACAACAATACTGAAATTAAGGGAATTAATAACCCTGCAATGGCCTCTTAAGTGTTCAAGTGAAAGAAAGATTAATGGGGCAAACTTTTCATTGTTGCCTTATTTTAAGAAATTGACACACCACCCCATCCTTCAGCAGCCACCACCCTGATCAGTCAGCAGCCTGACATTAAGGCAAGGCCCTCCACCAGCAAAAAAATTAAATAAAAAAAATAAAAATAAAAAAAGTTACAACTCAATGAACACTCAGATGATGCTTAACATTTTTTAATTTAAATTCAATTTAGTTAACATATAGTGTATTATTAGTTTCAGGGGTAGAATTTAGTGATTCATCAGTTGCATATAATAGCCAGAGCTTATTACATCCAGTGCCCTCTTAATGCCCATCACCCAGTTACCCCATCCCTTCTCCCACCTCCCCTCCAGCAATCCTCAATTTGTTTCCTATAGTTAAGACTCTCTTATGGGTTGCTTCCCTCTCTGGTTTTATCTTTATTTTTCCTTCCCTTCCCCTATGTTCATGTGTTATTTAAATTCCACATGATTGAAATCATATGGCATTTGTCTTTCTCTATCTTATTTCACTTAGCATAATACCCTCTACTCTTATCCATATCATTGCAGATGGTAAAATTTCATTCTTTTTGATGGCTGAGTAATATTCCATTGTGTGTATATCCTTCTGTCAGTGGACATCTGGGCTCTTTCCATATTTTGGCTATTGTGGACATGGCTGATGCTTAACATTTTTTAGCAATAAAGAATTTTCTAACTAAGGTATGTACCATTGTTTAAGACACAGTGCCATACTCTACACTTAATAGACTACAGTTTAGTGTGAACATAACTTTTATATACACTAGGAAACCAGAAAGTTAATCTGACAACCTTTACTGTGATAGTCACTTTGTGGTGTTCTGGAACCAAGCCTGCACTATCTCTGAGGTATGCCTGTAAACTCATTGGGTGTTGCACCCTGTTTTAATTGCTGGGAACAAAACAGGAAAAAAAAAGGTGCCTTAGAAAAATGAATTCTATTTTCTCATCTTTGCTACCACACCTCTTCTGCAAAAATCGTCCTGTGGAGTTTTCCCACCTTCCTTTCCTCCTGGCCCCTTCCTAATCCCATTAGCTGCACTAAAGCCAGAAGGATCCTTTAGCATGCAGATTTGATCATGTCACCTTTATGCTTAAGCTCTCCAGCAGGGACACACATCAACTGCCTTTAGCTGGGTTCCATGAAGGTTCCATGAAGGTTCCTACCCCACAGTGAGTATGGGGCTGCAATATGCTCAGTTCCCTGAATTCTTGCTCAGGAGGGACCCCACCAGACTGGATCCTCCTTTAATAAACTCTAAAGATCCCCCTTTAAAGAACTTAACACAGTCTGTCATTATGCAAATATGTTTCTGCTTTAAAGTCTTAATTCCCAATTTCTATGTAAGCTCCTTGAGATCAGAGCTTCTGTCCACTTTATTCACTTGCTGGAAACTCAAATCTGGGAGGAGGCTCCATAGCGTTGTTAGATTGAATTTGTGAATGACAGGGTGAATGACAGAAAAGACTGACCTCTCCTCTAGCCAAAATTTGAGTTTAATTGTAACTAGGAATGAAAGATTCCTACTTGGGGTGTCTGTGTGGCTCAGTCGCTTAGGTTCTGCCTTTAGCTCAGGTCATGATCTCAGGGTCCTGGGATGGAGCCCTGCATCAGGCTCCCTCCTCAGTAGGGAATCTGCTCCTCCCTCTGACCCTCCCCACTCATGCCCGTGCTCTCTCTCTCTCAAATAAATAAATAAATAAAATACTGGGAAAAAAATAAGTAAGGACCCCAATCACTTATATGAGCCTCATCTGTTTTCTGGTCATTTACTACACATCTATGGTGTGAAAGTTTACAGTTGAAAAGTCCTTGGCATTTTCTTCAGGGAAGAAAGGGGATTAAATATGGAGCACTGAACTCCTAGGTGGAGGGAAAATGAACACAACAAATACACCATAAAAGGTGGGGAGGGGGGTACAAATCATGTACTATCTGCAGCCAAGGACAGAACTTGATTTGAATAGGTCCCTGTATCACTAGCTAGACCCCAAGACTTGGCCTTGACTGCCCACCTGCTTGTACTCACTAACCTTTGTCTTACATTTTCCCCTAAGCTCTTCTTTCAGGCTTTCACCTTAACTCAGACAAATGAAACTCAAAACCCAAGCCCAGGTGATAGTAACTGCCCCGACAGGACCTCCCTTTGATCCAGACAACCTAGACCTTCTGACCAAAACCTGACTTGTGCCTGCACAGAGGGATCATGGAGTGACCTTTAGAATGACCTACAATTACCTTTACCTCATTACAATACTAAAATCTCCACCCAGGGAGGAACCTCAGCCTCATTTACATCACATACTATGTATGTACAGACATGTTTCCTTAAGGTGCATGTGTGACCTTATGCCCACCTCTACATAGGATGAGAGGGCTTCCCGATCTAAATATTCATCCTAACCCTACACAAAAGAAACCCATTCACCCTCTCTCAGGGAGCCAGTGCTTTGGAAGCCATTCCCTGTGATCTCCGTATCTGCTACAACTAAAAAGTTTCTTTGTGGGACAACTTAACCTCTTGAAGTTTCTGAATCACCAAGGAGCAAACTCATGTTGGTTCAGTTACACTTGACTGTTTAAACAGAAAGAGTTAGGGGTCCCTGGGAAAATGAAGACAAGGCATAGCTTTCTTGACATGAGAAAAGTCATTTTAGGGGGCCCCTGAGTGGCTCAGTCGGTTAAGCATCTGACTCTTGATTTGGGTTCAGGTCATGATCTCAGGATCATGAGATCGGGCCTTGTATTAGGATCTGCACTGAGTGTGGAGCCTGCTTAGGATTCTCTCTCTCTCTCTCTCCCCCCCGGCCCCTCCCCTCCCTCTGCTCCTGTGCTTGCTCTTTCTCTCCCTCTCAAAAAAAAAAAAAGAAAAAAGAAAAGAAAAAAAAAAGTCATAAGAAGTCATGACTAAAAAGTCATTAGGCCTCTGGCCATCTTGTGATCTCTCCCTGATCAGCACTACTTGCCCAAAGCACATTTCTTGCAGAACTTCCTGGGTTATGTTGAAATTGCATAAGAGACCCCAGTAGATAATGATTTTAAGGGAATAACAGAATTTTAGAACAGGCACTATCAAGCTAGGAGATAACCTAATCATATCAGGGACAATAAATCAGTGGTAAAAGTCCCAGTGCTGGTTCAAAAGTAAAGACTGATGTGATGCACGTTCTTGAATTATCTTTGCAAGATTTAAACCCCTTTGAGCACTCAAATACTAAACCAACTAAATCCAGAACCAACTAAATCCAGATAATTGATGATGCTGACCCTTGCTGGACCTTGTGAACTTGACGTGGACTCTGTCACCTTAAGATGACTTTTACCCCAATTCCATGCTGAACTACCTATCATGCAAGTACCCTTAGTTTAAAATTTCCCCAGTTTGGGGTGCCTGGGCGGCTCAGTCATTAAGCGTCTACCTTTGGCTCAGGTCATGATCCCAGGGTTCTGGGATCGAGCCCAGCATCAGGCTCCCTGCTCCGCGGGAAGCCTGCTTCTCCCTCTCCCACTCCCCCTGCTTGTGTTCCCTCTCTCGCTGTGTCTCTGTCAAACAAATAAATAAAATCTTTAAAAAAAATTAAAAAATAAAAATAAATAAAACTTCCCCAGTTTTGTTGTTCAGGGAGACACAGCTTTGGGAAAGATCTCCAGTGTTCCCCTTTACTTGTTGCAGGCTCAGCATGTCCCAGTTTCGGGTAACAAATGTTCTCTGAATACTACCTTCTGTTAGTAAGCTTAGCTACAGCTCAAAATAGAAAGAGCATGATCTGGGAAGTCAGACTTTCCTGGGTTCAAAGACCTCATCACCTCCAGACATGATATCCAAAGGCAAATAGACAATTTGAGTGTCTGTTTGCCAAGCTTATCAGTTATGAAGACCAAATGAGATAACATGTCTAAGAAATTAGCATGGTGCCTGACACATCATTGCTGCCTGAATAATCATCATTAGAATACTTTATGGCTTCAATAAGCAAAGAACTTTAGGATGGCCATTTCCAATTCTCCCTACACTCTTGAGCACTGATTCTTCCATTGGAATATCACTAGCAATTCATGCCACAGGGGCATTTCAGACTCTCTGCATCAAAAACTGAACATATCATTTTCCTTCCCCTTCTGGATTTCACCCACACCCTCCGACCTGTCTACCTAACTACCAGAGTAGTTAACATGAGTGTTGGACTCAGAGGGACATGTGCTCAAATCCTAAGAAGAATCTTGGCCGGGTCATTTATATTCTCTGAACCTTTTTTTTTTTTTTTTTAATTTGTGAAATTTAGACAGTAAGAGTACCTCCTAGACTTACTGAGAAAATTAATGTCATGACACACATTGTTTTACAACATGGTAAAATCTACATGAGTTATGTCTATTCAAATCATTATCATTGCCAATACTGTTCATTTTTTTTTTTAAAGATTTTTTTTTTTTATTTGAGACAGAGAGAATGAGAGACAGAGAGCATGAGAGGGAGGAGGGTCAGAGGGAGAAGCACGCTCCCAAGGAGCAGGGAGCCGGATGCGGGACTCGATCCTGGGACCACAGGATCATGACCTGAGCCGAAGGCAGTCACTTAACCAACTGAGCCACCCAGGCGCCCCAATACTGTTCATTTTTGATAGCCCTCTCCATCTTGCTCCCCTCAAAAAATAATTGTTGCAAAGTTTATTCCAGTCTTCTTCTGTGAACCCCTTTCATCTTTGTCCTCAACGGCAAGGATCTACTAAAATTATCATTACTGTGTTCTCTTAATGGCTCTCTCTGATTTTAGGTCTTCCCTTTCATTTCTTACTCTTTTCCTCTGGAATTCCTCTTCGTAGCAGTTACAATCGGCAATGAAACATCTAGGTGTTTGCTTCTTTGTCTCCCTCTACTCGAAGAGAGCACATCCAAGTTATTTCCTTATGGTCAGCCTGTACTTAGAAGGGTGGCTCAAAAAGCCTATTTGTCATGTCAAGGCCGGAGTGCCTTCTTGGAAGGTGAGTGCGGGGCTACTGCAGCCTGGATTCAAGCCCGCTGCCCTCCTGAGGCAGTGCAGATGCCTCAGTTGGCCAGCAAGTCCCTCCCCAGCAGACCCCTGGCCCTCCTCTCCAGCCTCATCTGCATTCATCAAGCCAACACCCTAAGTTACTCTTCTAGGAAAGGGCAGTACTTCTGCTTCCCCTGAATACCTTTTCATTCCCTATTTGCATTATCCAGTTCACACTGTCCTTTAGCTGTCACGCTTTCACCTAATTCTTCAACAACCAGCTCAAATACCCCAAATCTTCCCTGATGTCTCTGCACTACAAATACCCTCTCCCTTTGTTGACTTCTCTTAGCATTTTGACCTGGACTATTCTTCCTCTTAGACTTTGAAAACTGGGGCCATCACATATTTTTTTAAACCCTTCAGAGCCTAAAAGGTGGATCAGAACCAGTGAAAATTCTGTTCCAAGAAAGAACCCCCAGGATTAGAATGTAAAGAGATGAATCTTGGGGGGCGGGGGTTGGGCGGAGAATGGCTTCTTATTGTGCCCTTGAACGCTCCGTGTTCTTCCTGTTTGAGCCTCCCAACTCTGACTTGCTTAAATATGACAAAGTATACAAGCAAGAACAATAGAAGTCCTCATATCACTGCTACTAAATCTTCTTTTCTAACCAGACAACTTGCAAATTGCTTTTCACCCACTCACCTGGAGTGAGTCATGCTCTCTGCCAGGTAAGTGGAGAAGGATGCTGATCAGTTTACCCTCTGAGACAAGAAGGGCTTTTGATTTTCCTTCTTTTTTTTTTTCTTTTCTCTTTTCTTTCCATTTTTGTAAGCCACTGAATCTCTTGCTTCCCTTTTCTAAACTAGAGGAAAGAAACTGTTTCTATATAGATTTTTTAGGATAGTTATCCCCACATTTCATTCTAATGAATACTAGCCCTGCAATATATTCCTTGAACATAGGAACTCCCCAGCTGCCTCCCATTAAACATTGCCATGTTGGGAGGGGCTACAGTACAGTTTATTAAAGACCTTGGGAGGTTTTGCTATTAAGGAGAGACTATGCTTTGAGTCAAGCCAGTGGTTTAGTACAGACCGAACATTCTTTATCCCTCTGTCATATCGATTATCTCAACATCCTGCAGAATCTGTAGCTGTCCAATAACACAGAGTGTCCATAACACTATGGAAAACAGTGACACTGGCTAACTAATACTAATAACTAATTTGGAATTCTAGCATCACCTTTCAGATCTTTTTCCCTTCTTGGGCAAGTGTAATCTGTCAGGTCATGGCAAGTCAGAGGACATGAACTGGATTGTCAACCCTCAGGATGCTAGCTGGATCATCCTTTGTTTCTGTGAAGCTTCATTTCCTCACCAGTAAAATGGAGTTAAGTTATTGGAGAATCAAATATGACTGTACATAAGGGAGTGTTTTAGAAGACTTAATATTCAATTAAAGTATTTTTATTTCTTCTCATTTTTTCATTAGAAGGAGAATAAGCTATTATTTAATGCAGTCTTTAGCTTTCTCTTTTTCACTACCTCCATGTCTTTGACCATGAAGCCCTACTAACTGACAGGTCCTCTCCTCTATGCAGGTTAGCAAGACTAAGCCAAATATGTCTTCCCGGGGAACACCAGGCAAGCCAAACTAAAAAGTCAACCTCCCTATTACAGGGAACTGGGTTACAGCTCCTTACAAACTGCGCTTAAGTTAGTATTTTTTTTTAAAGCATATACTTTCCAATGATGAATTGGAAAT
The DNA here is from genome assembly GCF_011800145.1 of Mirounga leonina. Lineage (NCBI taxonomy): Eukaryota > Metazoa > Chordata > Mammalia > Carnivora > Phocidae > Mirounga > Mirounga leonina. The sequence continues at coordinate 10,418,423 of NW_023270855.1, forward strand.
TTATCTCTTTAACAGACACCTCCACATCGATCCAAGGAAACAACTCAAATAATTGGAATTACAGCAGGCTCAGTTCACAGCTCAGAAGATATGGAAGTGACATATTTGGGTAAGAAGCCTTTCAGTATCCTTCATACTACATCTAAGTAAGTAGCCACCTACTGCCACTGAATTCTGTCCCATAAGAAGTTTTGCAGAAGGCTGTTGAGATGTTAGACTATTTGAGAAATGGAGTCTATGTCACAATGGAAAGTCCACAAAGCTAAGAGACAAGTGGCCCCTAAACCAAAGAGGATATGCTATCATTCCCCAAATCCCTATGGTGAAGCTTAATCCCAATGGTATGATATTAGGAAGCGGGCTCTGGGAGGTAATTATGTCACTAAGGGGGAGCCATCATGAATGGAATTAGCATCCTTATAAAAGAGATCCCAGAGTGCTCTCTCACCCCTTCAGCCCTGGTGAGGACACAGTGAGAAGACAGGAGCCCCTGAACCAGGAAGCAGGCTGTCACCAGACACTGAATCTGCTGATGCTTTGATTTTGGACTTAACAGCCTCCAGAACTGTGAGAAATCAATTTCTGTTGTTTACAAGCTACCCAGTGAATGATACTGGGTTATAACAGCCTGCACAGACTAAGACAGCATATTTGTTTATTTTTACATTGAGAAGCTAGGTTATCTTCGCTAGTGTGACAAATCAAGTGTTTATTTGATTCAGCTTATCTTTCCAGGACTGCTAGACTACTAAATAAAGGGATATGAAAAGTACTTTTTCATCATGAAAAGTACATGCAGGACTATAGAAACTATGATGTCTGGGAAGGATCTTTCATGGCAAAGTTTTAAAGTAGACATGGGTGGTCTTTAAATCCTCCAGATATCATCTTGTATTCCTCCTGCCTCATAATTCAAAGGCCATTCACTGAGACGTTCCTGTGCTCATGTATTAAGCAATGGCAATACAGATATGAGAAACACCTATTTCCTTTCTCTCAATTGGATTTTGGTGTTATGTTAAGTGTCACTAAAATCCAATGTAACTCAAGATATAAATGCAGTCCAACTGGTCCTTTAGCTGCCTTTTCTAGGTTAGTGGAGCAGAGTCTCTGGGTGAATATGCACTCTTTAGTGGGACAAGATGGGGAGAAAGCATTCAGGAAGAGTGAACAGCTTGAGCAAATGCAAGAAAGCATGAAAACACTTGATTCAGGGATGGGGATGAGGATGGAGGGCTGTAAGTAGTTTAAGTTGAGCTGAAATCTAGAGTGCAAAGAAAGAAGAAAGAAGATAATGTTAGAGCCAGACACAGGCAGGCACCAGATCATGGAAAATCAGTTTGCTCATAATTGATTCAACAACTATTTACTAGCTACTCAGTATGCACAGAGTGATGTTCAGTAGGATACGGCTGATGATCAAGCCCAGTAAGATTCCCTTACCTCAAGGAAGTTAAGTTAGTAAGACAAACAAAGCAACAGTGCAACAATTAAAATATATAACAAGTGTTAATCAGGAAATAAATAATGTGCTAATGAATAACATGGGGGCAGCTCCTCTCAGTAGATGAAAGAGAAAAGGTGATATTTAAGCTATGACCTGAAAGGTGAGGACACATGAATGGGAAATAACAGGGCAACTGCAAAGGCCCTGAGGCAGAGAAGACTGGCCCCTTTCAATGTGCCTCTCAAACTTGAACTTGCAAACAAATCCCCTGGGAATCTTGTTACAATACAAATTTTGATTCAGTCAGCTGGGAGTGGGCCTGAGACTTTGCATTTTTAACAAGCTCCTGGGTGACAGTGCTGGTCTGGAGAACACACCGTAATAGCAAAGAAACTGAAGTCAGAGTGTGCCCAGAGCTTTGTGGTGAGATTAACAACACTGTCCATCAGAGTGGAAAGGAAGAAAGAGGTCAGCTCAGGACTGCCACAGGTCCCACTGAGAAGGCTATGGTTACCAGCTGGACTATAATTTATTCTCCTCCTGTATGGAGTGGTGGAGGAGGGTACATGTGAGGGTATCTTCCAGGGGAAAAAAAAAAAAAGTCGCTGAGTCAAATTTCCTTTTTCTAACAACAGACTTCCTGGAAAACAAACCAATCGTAGCTTGAGATTCTTACCTATGGAATGCTTGTAGCAGGATGTACTGAGTCTGTGTGAAATTGCTTATGTTAAACAAACCCACTGGAATCTATCAATTTATAGGGTATGATTTCCTAGAAAACATCATGTAAGCTCTGTACCTATCTAAATTTAAAATAATGATGTTTCATGTCCAAAACAGCTTTTCTCCATGCAGGCACGTAAATTACTTACAAACTTAATTACCCTGAGTTAAAAGTATGACCTGAAGGCAAGAAAGGACCCAGGGAGCGGTATTGGTACTTCCAGAGCTCTCCTTACTTTCTGTGTCTCACAATTATTTGTAACTCTGGAATTTGGAGTAAAGAGCCTGTTAGTGGGTTTTATGGACTGAATAATGTTTTTCCCCAAACTCATAAGTTAAAGCCCTAACCCCTCCACCATGTGACTCTATTTTGAGATGGGGCCCTAAAAGAGATTATTAAGGTTGGGTAAAGTCCTAAGTATGGGGCCCGAATCTAACAGTACCAGTGTGAAACGAAGAGTCACCAGGAGTATGTGCAGCTACAGAGGAAAGGCCATGTGAGGATACAGCAAAGAAGTGGGATCTGCAGGCCAGGAAGAGAGGTCTCACCAGACACCAAGCCTGCTGGCACCTTGATCTTGGCCTTTCAGCCTCCATATGTGTGAGGTAATACATTTCTGAGGTTAAAACCACCCAGTGTGTGGTATTCTGTTACGGCAGCCTGAGCTGACTGATACAATGGGTACAATCACTAATGTGTGCAAATCAGATTTGATCACCTAATCCTTTATGTTACTCACTTTTGTAGAGAAGTTGCAAAATAATTCTGTAGAATGACCAATGGCTCAAAGCAGTAGTACTCTGCCCAGGACATGTTGGGAGTTTTTGAAACATACCCATCCATGTCAAGGCCCCAGCCAGAAGGGTTCTGATTGAATTGTTCAGGTCCTGTACATCAGTAGGTTTTAAAAGCTCCCCATAGGATTCTTCTATACAGCCAGAGGTTTGAAATAGTGGCTTAAATCATGGTTGTAAAGATGTTTCTGGAGATCTTGGACATAGGGATAGTGTGTAAGATGTCTATAAATAAATGTGGGTCACAAACCTTGGGTTTTGTCCTCCCAGACCTGATAGGTGATAAACAGCACAATTTCCCTTCCTTTCAAACCTCCAAATGCTCCCCTCTGTCAGGGCACCTGACTTTCTGTGGGATGAGAAAAAAAGCAGTTCTGTAAGGGCCACACATCGGAGCGCCAGGCTCCTCAATAATTGCCCATTTTAATGGAAAAAGTAACTATTAATATATATGCATTATTGAAATGCACTCTCCAATCTTTCTTGCCAACCTGCACATTTCTATAATAAGCCATTTGTTCAGAGCTCAATTATTTTGTGATGTTTGATTAAACAAAATCAGCACCAAAGTAATTCTATTAGGGTTAATTGACATCTTCTCTGAGGAAAATTAACCACGTCGCTGGTCATGCTTTTAATAACAAGCTTCCCAGATTTCAATGGCTATGTCTGAACACAATTCTTAAGGACTGCTCGGAAGATCGAATACAACCTTACAGATTGCTTTTACACAACGGTTACCATGTCAACAGATCAAACAATTACTCAGCCTTATAGATAGCACTATAATATTCATAAGACTTGGCAGCTAGGATTTAAACTATTTAGGCCTTGTAATTATTTTCTTAATCCAGAACTTGAAAATGTAATAGTTTAATGCCCAGACTATGTCTGTAACATTTAGGCAATGCAATCCACTGAAATAGATAAACTTTGAATTCTCTTAAGAAATATACGAGACAAAGATGAAGTTAGCTTTGACCTGGGTTGAATAAGCTTTCTGAGCAAAATAATAATCAAGTCGCTGCTGTTGTTGTTTATTACTATTCTCTTCCCTCCCATTAGGGTATGGCACTAGAATTGTGGAAGTCTCCTATGATCCACAAGCACTCTATCAGTGCTGGAGGACTTCATATCTTTTCTTTTGCTTTTTTGAATACCAGGTCAATATTTTTACTTGCAAAAACCGCTTTGGACCGAAAACTGAGCCAGAAAAAAATTGATTTACCTATGACCTATCAAAAAATGCCTTTTACTCTTCAGTAATATAATTATTGTTACTGAACATCCACTGAATGCCAGGCATTAAGTATACACCATCTCTAATCCTCATTATAAACCATTCAAGGTAAGAATTAGTGCCTGGACTTGGTGAATGAGGAAACTGGAGCTCAGGTGTTAAGGGTCTGAGTCCACAACCTTCTATTTACATCTTAGTGGCTTTCAGAACACAAAAATGTATTTAGTTACATATCTTTTAAAAATTCAAGAGGTACATAATCATATACTATGAAGATAGTTTCCTTTCCATTCTTGCAGCCCACTTCCCAGAGGCAAACACGCTTACCAGTTTCTTGTACACGTTTCAGTCGATCTGTAAAAATACCTTCACTAATTGCAGTGCTTATGTTAATTTTCATGTGTTTCCCCCAACCCCCAGTAGAAAAAAAAAAAAAAAAAGCTCCAAGGGGTTCAAAACACCGATCATTAATTCTAGATGCTGCTTATTTCTAAGGATTGTTCCCCTCCTGACTGGACTCTATGGCTCTTTGAGGTTATGCTCAGTTGTAAAAAGAGCTGCCTTATTTATAACTGGCTGGCTTAAGGGAACAAAAAGGAACTTTGCATATTCATGTCCCCGTTCAGAATTATTTTTAGTAATAGTAATTATAAATTATTTAAGGGGGTTAATGAGCTTAAGTCTTTTACTGTTATCAAGTATGCTTAATATGATTTTTTTTAAAGATTTTATTTATTTATTTGAGACAGAGAGAATGAGAGAGACAGAGAGCACATGAGAGGGGGGAGGGTCAGAGGGAGAAGCAGGCTCCCTGCCGAGCAGGGAGCCCGATGCGGCACTCGATCCTGGGACTCCAGGATCATGACCTGAGCCGAAGGCAGTCGCTTAACCAACTAAGCCACCCAGGCGCCCCTTAATATGATTTTTGGTTACTGTTTTCATGAGCAAACTTGGGTCTCTAAAGATGGCCAAGAGTTCTAGTAGCTCTAACATGTCTTTATACACGCTCCTTCTTCTCCCTCTCAATTTAATGAATCGCTCCATCACATAGAGGCCAGCCACATCTGCCCCTTTGTGCATCCTTGACCCTGGCCCCAGTGTATCTCTTCTTCTGACCCAGCTCAGGTTCTCTCTTCTCCAGAAGACACAGAGAAATCTCAGAACTTCTCCTCTATAGATCCAGGGCATCTTGTTTGAACCTCCACTGTGAAATTATAACTATCATCAAGATTTACATTTACGTCTTCCTGTAAATTCTCCCAGGGCTGGGATCCAACACAAAGTAGGAAGAGAGGAAATATTTTGTGGTGGAAAGCTTGTAGTAGATTTTGATCTCATATAAATTTGAGACCCAACACATATTTTTCTTATCTTTCATTTTGTATTTCTAGGCAAGTCTTTCAGAATCTTTTTCTGATTCAATCAGTGAAGAGAGTGTCTGCCTTTGAAGTTTCTAGAAAGATGAGTGAAGATAAATTAAAAGCACCCAAAACACAGAAGGTGCTGAATACATGGTAATTTATCTCCTTTTTCCATCCTCCTTCAATATATGTTATTTTTTTGAATTGAATATTGCCATTCTAGTTTTTATTTTAAATTAATTATAAAATATATGCCCAAACTTCAAAACTAATTCACGATCTGTTTGGATCCAGCCCTGTCCCCGTGAATGGTACGGCTATCCACACAGTTGAGGAAACAAGAATCCTTGGAGAGTCGCCCAGCATTTCTTACTCTCCATCTTAATCCCCAGAGAGTGAGCTCTCTTCATTTCTCATGAAACCCTAGACTCTTAGAAGGAACCCTGTGCAAGTCAGTACACATTTATCTGCTCAGCGACCCCCACCAGATACAGAGATGTTTCAAAAGGCAAGTCTAATCTAGTCACAGCAACTCCATCCACTTTTATCTGCTTAAAACCCATAAATGGGTATGTTTTCATTGCTCTTAAGCAGAAGACCATACTTCTAACTGTGGCCTTCAAGACATGCTTTGTTGGCCTCATCCCACATGCCATGATCCCCTTAGCTTTCTTCAAAGGCTTAAGCATATCTGAGTTCTTCGAGCACATTTGGCTCCCTCTGATAGATTCCCCTTGCCTAGGCTAACTCCTGTTCCATCCTTCAGCCCTCAGCTCCCAGATCACCTCTTCAGAGAAGCCATTCCTCATCTCTCATTTTGGTGAAATTCCCTTATAATGGACTTAGAGCATTATTCACTGTCACAATGTAGTTTGATATGTGAGCGAGCATTTGATTATCATCTGTCCCCCTTACCAAGTAGCAAGGTCAGTGAGGGTAAGGGCAGTGTTTTGGTTCACCACTGTGTCCTTATCAGCCACCCCAAGGTCTGACATGACACAGACAACCAATAGAGATCAGTCAAATCAGTGTGTAAACTATCACTACAGCTAGCAGCAGGTAGGAGTAACTCAGCACTTACCATGTGCCAGGCACTTTGTCTGGATCATAACAGATCTTTGCAAGTATTATACCTCTTGAACTCTACTTTATAGAGGTGAAAATAATTCAAACATACAGCTTAATCTATGTTAATTATCTAAAATGCTGATTCCGGGCGCCTGGGTGGCTCAGTTGGTTAAGCAACTGCCTTCGGCTCAGGTCATGATCCTGGAGTCCCAGGATCGAGTCCCGCATCGGGCTCCCTGCTCAGCAGGGAGTCTGCTTCTCCCTCTGACCCTCCCCCCTCTCATGCTCTCTCTATCTCATTCTCTCTCTCAAATAAATAAATAAAATCTTTAAAAAAATAAATTAATTAATTAAAAAAAAATGCTGATTCCCCTTTAAGCATTTCAGACTGATGACAGGAGGGGCTGCCCGTTGTTCCACTGTATTGAGCAGTGATTCTGCTCCTTAACTGCAAATGTCTGCCTTCAATGTAAGTACCAAAAGTGCAAATACCCGCCAATTCAAGACTCCTCCTGCCAAAGAGAAGACCTGAGATTCAGGCAGTCATAATAATGTTTTATTTTTCCAATAAAACTATACATAGGTTGTTAGAACTAAAAGAAACCTGGGAGAAAAGCTAGTTGAACCTATCATTTTATAAGAGAGAAAAGCCACAACAGCTATTTGCAAAATTTGAGTAAAAATGAAAACCATGCATCTACCCTGTCAGAGTCCTGGTTCGGAGGCAGGCATGGGGAGCCTGATACAACCAGCTAAAGGGAAGGGAAGAGATCGTAGGCTACTCCAGGGCTGGTAAGCCAAGGACCAGGTGAAATGTCACACTGACATGGGAGTGGACATATAGTAACAAAGAAACGGTAGCGTTTTCTGCCTCTCTGATTTAAAATTCTAATTCCTTCAGGTCTTGCCTTATCATCATTAATAACAATCCCAATAATAATTTAACTGCAATGATGTGCTTGGAATAAACTAATCAGACCCTGTGCTGTTATTTATAGAGTGCATCAGTTACTTCATTTCCCTGCTCACAAAACAGTGCTCTGGTGTTGTCATCCATGTTTTACAGCTGAAAACAGCGAGGCATGTAGAGCCTGGATCACTGAACCCAAGCTGGCAAATGGCAGAGCCAGGAGGAGACCCAGGCAGGCTGACTCCAGAGCCTGCGTTTCTAACCCAAGTCACTTACTGGGTGACGCTGTACTTGACCAGCCTGTTCTCTACCACCTTCTTGAGGCAGAATACAACTGAAGACTCTTCCAGGCACCTAGCCAGTCCATGCTCAGCCTCCCTGACATTTATGCTATAGCACAGTGGTGTGTACCATCAGCAGACCTGCGCATACACCTTCCCCTCCAACTGCCTGTATGCTGTCTGCCACCGAGTAAGGGAGGAGGCCCCAGAAATGGCCACATGGATGAATGGAGAGTCTGGGCACTTAAAAGACTGAATGGAGCCCAGGTACTACCATCTCCATACCAGCCCCAGTCCCCACTGTCCAGCCACACTGGCCTATGACCTAAGAGAGAAAAGAAACCATTATGCTAAGCAGCAGAGATTTGGGAGTGGGTTACTTACCTTAACAAGTTCAACAGCGTGGGTGTCCTCCACTGATCAGTTACAATTTTATTTGTATGTTATTCATTTACTGCTGTCTTCCTTGCTCAACTGTAATCTCCCTGAGGGCAGCAACCAAATCTATTTCACCTACCACCATAGCTAGTAGCAAATGCCCAGCCTGCAGCAATCACCTGGTAATATTTGTTAAAAGAGTACTGAGAGGGTGGGTAGTGAATGCGACTAAGTGATCAGGGGCACATGGTCACAAACTGCTCCCTGCCTGCCAGTGATATGGGAACTGTACTGAATGAAATTTAATTCAAGAACCAGGAATGCTAGTGTCTTTAAGCCTATTCTTAAATGAAAGCTTTAGGTTCAAAGGTTGTATATATTCTTCCCCAAGAGAGATATTAGTATAAAATTAAAATTCAGCACCAAAGTATGTCCCTAGATCTGGCAAAACTCTACCTTGCATGGCTCACTGTAGCTTTGAACGGATGGTAGGGTCTTAGAAACCTACACTGAGACATGAGGCCCCTGTTTCTGCCCCATAGGACCACTCTCCCTTAGCTGACTTACAAACTGAGAGCTGGAAACAGATGAGGGTCTTTGAAGAGGGTCTGTGATCCCTCCTTGCTATCATAGCCTCCCCAAGATGATACATTAAACGAATAGAAAAAAAAAAACTCTGTCTGAAAGCTCACCATGGACCAGTCTATCTACATCAATCCTCTTGAACAAGTAATTAAATAATCCTAACAATAATAAGAATAATAATTCTTGTTTCTACCTACTTTCTAACTATTACAGATTAGGCATAGGCAGTGTCATTTGTGCTTTAGACATTATTACTTTAATTTTAATTTTTTTTTAAGATTTTTATTTATTTATTTGACAGAGAGAGACACAGTGAGAGAGGGAACACAAGCAGGGGGAGTGGGAGAGGGAGAAGCAGGCTTCCCGCTGAGCAGGGAGCCTGATGTGGGGCTCAATCCCAGAACCGTGGGATCATGACCTGGGCCGAAGGCAGATGCTTAACAACTGAGCCACCCAGGCGCCCCTATTTTTAATTTTTTAAGATTTTATTTATTTATTTGAGAGAGGGCACACATGAGTAGGGGGGAGGGACAGAGGGAGAGAAACTCAAGCAGACTCTGTGCTGAGCATGGAGACTGACATGGGGCTCAATCTCATCACCCAGAGATCACGACCTGAGCCAAAACCAAGAGTCGGACAATTAACTGACTGAGCCACCCTGATGCCCCATTGTTACATTTAATCATTGCAACAAATCTATGAAGTAAATGCCAAGTAATGTCAAGGTTCTGAGATTTTACCCTATTTTCAAACTAGCAAATTAGCCTGCCGTGGCCTCATGGATGCTGGCAGAAGATATGCAAGCCCTGGGTCAGAGACAAAGGACCGTTTACTGTTCACAATAATAGCAATAGCCAGAATCACATCATTTGTGTGGTTTCTGGAGTCCCAATTCCCACAGGGTGATGTGAAGAGCGGCCAGATAGATGCTGTACATACTGTGTTTGCATTACAAGTGAAGGACCTTGAGTTTAGGAAACCCCAGTATCTCATAGGGCGTGCACACACATGTTCTAAGCTCTGGCATGGACAGGCATTATTTTTATATTCCTGGACAGAAAACAAATCTGTCCTCTGCTCTATAAGGAGAAATTTATATCTTCCACAATATTCACTATATAAATATCCTAGAAAAAAATAGTATGGAACAAAAGCCGAATTCATTTGTTCACAAAACATGCAGAATGTGACAGACCCAAGGAGATTTGTTTCCCATTTTACTAATGTGATAACAGGTCTAGAGTCTTTGAGTAATTTCCCCAATTAACTAACCATAACTGGGAAGAAGATGAGCAAGGATTCCAACTCTGGTCTAACTAACTCTAAAAGCCACACTCCTAGCTACTATGCAATTTACTGCCAGGTTTTCTTGAGCAGGAGACCAGGACTTGTGGAATTAAGGATTAAATCCCTTAATGCTGAAGGAGATTGTGAGAAAGCTGAGATTTGAGTCCAAATCATCCAGCTCCAGACCTGGTGGTCTTACCACTACACCACAGCTCCTGACCAAACAGACACCAGCACACATGAGTTTGCTAGGGACTCAGGGCAATCCAGGCAAAGTGAACAAAGCAAGGAAGGGTAGGGAGAGAATGGGAAGCACAGTTTACTCAGGTGTGGTAGGCAGGCCCCATCATGGTTAAAGAAGAGAGAGAGAGACAGGGTAGGGTGGGGGAAGCAGAGAGAGGGATAGAAAAGAGAAAAGAAAGAGAGAGAGAAGGGAGAGGAAGAGAGAAGGATGGGGGAAGAGGGAGAGAGAAGGATAAAGGCAGGGGAGAGAGAAAGAGGAGCTAAGAGGATAAGACTGGACTTGAGTTTGAAGGTTGGTTTTTACAGTGTGTACGTTTGCCATCTAATTCAAATGGAGGTTGTGGGTACTGTGTTTGATGGACAGATATTTTGGGGACAGACATACCTCTCCTTTTCAGATGAGCTCACCTGTTGCACCATATCACATTATATTTGCCCCGGCTACCTGAAAGCTTAGCATGACAGGATAGCAACAACAAACAGATCTCACCAGTCATGGGAATATACACTCCATCCTAGGAGGCTTGTAGGTGATGTTTATCGGCTTTAAAATGGAGTATTACTCAGCCATCAGAAAGGATGAATACCCAACTTTTACATCAACATGGACGGGACTGGAGGAGATTATGCTAAGTGAAATAAGTCAAGCAGAGAAAGTCAATTATCATATGGTTTCACTTATTTGTGGAACATAAGGAATAGCATGGAGGACATTAGGAGAAGGTAGGGAAAAATGGGGGGGGGGGACTGGAGGGAGAGATGAACCATGAGAGACTATGGACTCTGAGAAACAAACAGGGTTTTAGAGGGGAGGGGGGAGGGGGGATTGGTTAGCCTGGTGATGGATATTGAGGAGGGCATGTACTGCATGGAGCACTGGGTGTTATATGAAAACAATGGATCGTGGATCACCACATCAAAAACCAATGGTGTATTGTATGGTGACTAACATAACATAATAAAATTAAAAAAAATAAATAAATTAAAATGAAATTAAAAAAACAAAACAAAACACCCACATAGGAAAATGAGCAAAGGATATGAAAAGACAGCTCATGGAAGGAAGGAAGGAAGGAAGGAAGGAAGAAGGGAAGAAGGGGAGAAGGGGAGAAGGGAAGGAGGGAAGAAGGGAAGGGAGGGGAGGGGAGGGGAAGAAAAGAAAAGAAAAGAAAAGAAAAAGAAAAAAGAAAAGAGGAATGGCTTCTAAACCTATGAAAAGAGCGCAGGGCCACTCAGAATAAATGAAACACAATTTAAAATCCCATGGAGACACCATTGCTCAGCTGTTGGATTGGAAAAATCCAACACTGACCATTCCTTCAGTGAGCTGGGCTGTCGGGAAGGCGGCATGCCTTATGTTGCTACCTTTACAAAGAGTTACTCATTGCAGCATTATGCAATAGCAAAAGAATTAGCTACAACCTAGGGGTCAAGGAAGTAACTGATGAAATAAATTCATATAATGGAACACTCTTCAGCTATTATCAAAAAAAAAAAAAAAATGAAGGAGCTCTTTATGCACTCATATGGGAAGATAACCCAAATCTATTATTAACAGTTAAAAAAAGAAAAGAAAATCAAGTGAGTATATTATGCAACATTTTGTGCAATAAAAGGGAGAATGGTGGTAAAAAAAAGCATTTATATTTACTTGGATATGCAAATAAGAAACAAAGGGTATGTGAAAAGAGCAGTAGGGGTACAGAAGGCGCAGGGTGTTAGAAAGATGGTATTATGTTCATTTTGTGAGTTTCTATACCTTCTGGTTGTTTGGACCACTTCACTATACTTTAAAAACTCAGTTAAAATGCAAACCCTACAAATTCATGATCAAGGATTAGCTCTTCTGCAAGATCAGGATTGGGAAAATTGGTCTTCTTGGATTTCATGAGGCATATGAATCCATAAAGCTTCTGGCATCATCATCACTTGTGAAAACAGAATTGATTTCACCATCAGGAAGCAGAGCATGGATTCTACTGCTAATTGCTGGATTTCTCTTCTCAGTATCTTTCCTGGTTTGTATAAGATACTGAAAGTTCTTTCTCCCCACCTGGTTTTCTGAGCACCTGTTGGGAAAGTCTTCTTCCAGGTTCTATCTCATCATTGTCCTTTGTGATAATAATCGAGGTGCTTCAACTGCACCCATTCCTCCTCCCCAAACACTCACCCTACCCCAGAGGTGTGCTGGGAAAGGTTCACAACCAGGTCAGTGAGGGGGGAAAAACCCTTGTTTTATAGCAGTTGATGATTCCCACGCTACGAAGACACACCGTGGCTGATTTCAAGTCGGCAATGTGATGTCAAGGAGCAGCACAGTGCATAATTATAGAGTATTTCCACTACACAGGATCAATAGATGTACACGACCTCAAGCATGGCGATAACAGTAAAATGCAATAAAATAATTAGGAAGGATGAGTTTTGAGTATATGTTACTGTTGTTTTTAATTTATTGAATTGTAAGTTTATGTCACTTCATTTTAGTGTTTGCTTAAAAACTACCTCACAAATTTCCTAAAAATTTAAGTCAGCTCTTATGAGCTGGTACACAATGGTGAGAACTAGGTACAATGTGCCACTGCCATACCCCAAAGCTCTCTTCAAGGATGTGTACTCTCTCCACACTCTGCTTACAAAGAAAACTTCAGAGAAACTGAATAAGACATCCCATGCCAATTGATAGGCTACTAACAATTGCCATAAAATACTGAGCCCTACAAAGTCCCAGACACTGTGGGGAGTGCTTTCTGTCATGCCTAGCACAGTAACCAAGCCAGACCCATGCCTGCCCTTGAACTCACACTCTGCTCCTTCAAAATGGCTTCAAGAGAGGATTTAAATTGAGTTGGGGAAATGAACCTAGTGGTCAAGGTTACAAGAAGAACCGAAGAGATATCGAGACTGAGTAACAGGTGGCCCTGCTTCCTACCCTCCAAGCAAACATATTATTCCTATTTTTTAAGATTTTTTTTTTTTTTTGCCTTAGGTTTTCCATTTAAATGTAGTCTGGATTCCTCTCAGAATTTTTCTCACTCATGCTCTGGGACGCTGGCTGAAACCTTTTAGAATCCAAACTTGACACACCTTTAACTCTGCCTTTCTTCCTTGTTCTTGCCACCCACCCCCCTTCATCTTTCTCCTACGCATCTCCACCACTCTGCCGTCCTTGGGCTTCCTTTAGGGATCTATAGTCTAACAATTCTCTTTTCCAAACTAGCTCCTCAGGAAATGAAGTCCAGTTAGCCAAATGACTCACCTGACTTCAAGTCAACTCTATTTTTTTTTCTTTTTAAGATTTTATTTATTTATTTGGGAGAGAGAGAGAGAACGAGCAAGAGCATAAGTGGGCAGAGGTGAAGAGGGAGAGGGAGAAAAAACTCCCTGCTGATCAGGGAACCTGACACAAGGCTTGATCCCAGGACTCTGGGATCACGACCTGAGCCAAAGGCAGATGCCTAACCAACTGAGCCATCCAGGTGCCCCTCAACTGTATTTTCAAAAGCCAAAGGAATGACACTTCTTATAGTATGTATGGGGCTAAGAAGTAGTTTACACCCATATTTGTTTATTTTTGTCTTCTTGTTCAGTTTTTCTTCCCCCTTTTGGATACAAGTAGGTGTGGATAGGGTAGGAGGATCTTTCTTAGGCTGGTATTTGCCAAACTTTGCTATAAACACTGGAACCATCTAGGGATCTTTAAGAAAAATATTGATGGCAGGGTCCCACCTTGGAATTTCTTAACTGGTAAGGGATGGGGCCAGAGCACTGGGATTTTTTGAAGTGGCTTTGGTGATTCTTATGTGCAGCAAAGTTTGGCAAACAGTACCTATTAAAAATTCACCCTGTGGGTGGCTGTGCTGAGAAAGGCCACTCTCCCAAAGGGCTTTCTCATCAATCTGATATAGGACAGGTCCATTAATTAACACTTCAATTAACTAAATTTTCAATGAGCCCTCTCTTTCTACCTTAGGCCTGGTGGATTCATGATGTTTCAAATTCATGAAATGCAATCTGATTTAGTTTCTCAGTACCTACTGCTTTCAAACAAAATGAAACAAAACAACTTCTCCCCCAAAAGACATGCTTACTATAGAATTTAACTCAGCTGGCAGTAGAGAATGTTTTTCAATGGCTTATTAAGTTACTGTAACAGACGCATTTACATGCAAATAATTAATGGACAAATTATAAATTATTTGGTTTTGTTCATTAAAGTAGAACCATGATTTATTAAAGCAAGAACCAAAACGAATGCTCTTATTGTACAAATGATCCATAGTTATTATAGAAAATTTAGAATATAAAAACTCAGCATATATGTAAAAGAAAAATATCTCTAGGCTTTTCATTATCCAACCAATGGAAAATATGGCTAATTCAAGGTCAGGGTTAATTCATGAATTCACAAGCTCTTGGGAAGAATTTACATCTTCTGCTGCATATGCCCTTGGCCAAGCCAAGGTCACCCAATGGTTTGTTTGCAAAGGACACAGTAGCCTTGAAGCTATTTCCCACAGTAAGCTCTTTTGTTTATGGGCTGCTGAGAGGTATAAATACAGAGGCCTGAATTATTCAACATGAGATAGCACCGATCAGGTAAGTTCACCTGAGATATCTTGCTGATACTGGTCTATTGTTTTCCTTACTAAGTTTCCTTAACCAGCTTCATCCCAGGGCCATGGTCTGGTCTCTGTAACAAAAGGCCCAACTAGGGTCTGAGGAATGGATCCATTACACAGCCAAACTACCAAAATGTTGAGTGTAGAATGCAGGTGGTTAGGTCTAAAAGAAGTCACTATACCATTCTTTCCATTTTTCTGTGTGTTTGAAAATTTTCATGATGAAATGTTGGGGTCAGGGGGAGTCTACATCTTACCCTGTTTCTACACTAAGACCCCCATTGCTCATGAATCGACAGTGACAGACACTTCTAACTCAGTCTCAGTAAATTTGAGCTAAATGAATAATGTTAATGAATAACAACTAATTCATAATTACTAATCATCAATGAACCAGACACTGTGCTAAGCCATTTGTATACTACATTTCATTCAATCCTACCATCAAACCTGTGAGGTAGATGCTAATATTATTTTGGTTTACAAAGAAGGAAATCAAAGCTAAGAGAAGAAAAGTGACTTGCCTTAGTAAGTGACCTTCAGAAGCCTCAGACCTCATTCCTTGGTTTTATTATTCTGTCTTTTGGTTGAATTATAATGCACATCCATAAAAATACACAAGTCATAAGTGTGGAGCTGTGAATTATCACCACCTGAACATATCCATGTAATTAGCACCCAGATTAGGAAACAGAAACTCCCCAGAGCCCTCAAAGCTCCCTCTTTCTCCCTCCCAGTTGCTGCCCCTGGGCCTCAAATTGATGAGGACACAGAAGGCAAGCTGAGGACAAAACAGAAGCTGGCACCCTATCCGCACCCCCCCCCCCCCTGCTTTGGGATATATGTGACATTCCTCAGGCACTCCTGGCTGTCCTAAAGGAAAAACAAATGGTTAACTGATAGAGATCACAGTCCTGCAGGACAGGAGTCTCCCTCAGTTTACAACTGTTCTGGTGATTTACAAGGAAGAAGCTTTCTTATCAATAGCCTAACTTCCAGAGACCCATAACTCAGTTCCTGAAGCTCTAACATCACCCTTCCCTCCATAAAATTAAGGGAGGCTGAGGCAGAAGGAAACGTAAATAAAACTGAATTTCTTCTAAACCTAAAGCCCATTGACAAGGACGTGTGATAGGAGAAATGTAACCTTCCTCCAGGAAACTTCCAACTGTTTTCATGTTAGTGCCTCATTAGAGGGGAAACCAGCCTTGTTTTGACAATAACCAGGCCTCTAGTAACCTGAGAGTCTTTAGCATATGACAGTCCTTTTGGACACCCCCTTTTTCCTCACCTCCCCAATTCCTGAGCGTATATAATCAGCCACCCCTTACAACCCCGGTGCAGCAGCTCTTTCTGCCCACGGGTCCTGTCCCCATGCTTTAATAAAACCACCATTTTGCACCAAAGACGTCTCAAGGATTCTTTCTTGGTCATCGGCTCTGGACCTCACTTATTTTCTAAAACTTCATCAAAATTACCCCCTCTTCTAACTTCCAATACCCTAGATTCAATTTGCTTGTCCTTATTCTTGGCGTGTCCAAATTCTCAGGGCAAAGTTCTCTTTTTGCAAGTAATAGCATTCTCATCCCAAAGATTTCTGGTTAAAAAGTGAGCTAAATATGATGCTACTCTAAAGTGCAAGTTTTCTGTCTCCTCTGCCTACAGATGGCTTCCAGGTTGCAGAAATAAATCACTTCAGTGAGACAGAAATGGTGGTTATGAGCAAAGGTATGCTCCACTGCTTCATTAGTGGAGAGATCTCTATACTCTTGGAATGATTTCAACCCAGGATGAGTTGATCTACATTTTAATTCATCCTTTCATGTGTTTGTTCATTAAAAAGTTAACACATGTTTAGTGATACAGAGCAATAGGAAATCAACACGAGTCCTCAATGTGTCAACAATTAGGTTAGAGATGAAAACAAAGATCTGAAATAATTTTGAACAATGCTGTTGGAAGGTTTGGTTTGGTTATCAGAAGTGGGAACAAATATGTTTCCAATTGCTATGTAGCAAGCATAAGACTAAGCAATTTCTTTTCATTGTTAGTTAATCCTCATTCATCAACTAATTCGCTGCCCCCCCAATCCAATAAATATCACTGTGCATTATTATGTGCTATGTACTAAGGATACTGTTGTAAATAAGACAATACCTTTTGCTAGCCTATAATTTATAGTCTGGGGCATGCATTCTCAACAGGGGGAAACATCGCCCCCACCGGACAAAAAATCCCGGGGGGGGGGGGGGGGGGGGGGAGTCAAAGAATATTAAATCTTAAAATATTTTATGGCCCTCTAAGGGACCACAGTACACAAACTGATAGAGTATCTGTGATATTAAAATACAATGGGGAGGGGAGAACACAATTAGGAAAAAAATGTCAAAAATAATCCTGAAGGGACGTAATAAAACAGATAAGAAACACTAGTCTAGAGGGAAGAACTACAGCATAATAGATCACGGGTAGCAGAATAGAAGAGATACAGGGATCTTTGAGAAGAGGTAGCTAGGAATTCTTGCAGGTGATGACTTGGAAGTGACCTCGAGGTGCCACCTGAAGAGATTCGTGGAGCAATTGTAATCTTGGATTTACAAATGAGACACTGGGTTTAGTTAGGCTGACCTCTATCTGAGATCTCCCACCTGGTCATGGAGAGGCAGAGGTGGTTTCAGATCCAGAGGCCTTTCTATCTGATTCTAGCCCAAATACATGTATGCTTTTGGTCTTACAAGTGACAGAACTGAGATTCTATATCAAGTCTGTCTACTCTGGACACTAAACTGTGAATTTACTCCCTCCTGGCTATAATCAAGCCGTAATCGAGCTTCTTGACTAGATTTCTTCTTAATGCAATTGTAGAATCCATACAATTGGCTTATAATAGTGAAGAGCTCTGATTTAAGGAAAATGTAATGTCTGCCCAAAGAGTAGCAAGTCTCAGCTTTTACTGGGTCAGCATAAGCCCAGGGATGAATCTGTGCTTCTCATTCAAAGCTAACTCAAGTGTGATGCCATCCCCAGACCTGTATTTTGTCTCCTGTCCCTCGAAGCAAGAGCTCACCACGGCTGCAGATTTGGTGTTGATTTATGTCTTCCTAAAGATATACCCATAGTATTTTCTTTTTCTATCATATTCTAGCCAATTCTCTCTTCACAGCTTCTTACTAAAATTTTCCTCCATAAAGTCACAAGTATGGACCTTTCCAAATTCCTGCACTGCCATCTTCGAGGATTTGAACTATTAAGTGTAACGGGCAGTTTCCCAGGCCCATAGCCTAGTGGCAAAATTGCTGCCAAAGCAATTAGCTTAATGTGAAAAGCAGAAACAAAGTGGCCTCAGGATAGTACTCTCCTCTATGTTTTTTTTTGGAGCTGACCCATGAACTGAGTGAAACAAGATCGGTTCTTTGGGAACTTCCTGGCTGGCCCCAACTTATATTGCTGCTTTCTGATAAACTCTGAAACTCTCCTTCCATTGTTGCCTTTACTACCACCCATGCCCTTGTATTCTGCCTCCTCCTCATTGATTGAGCCAAGTGGGTACTATAATCACCCCTGTTTTCCAGACTATGTAACAGAGACTTAGAGGCCTCAAATCAAAGGTCATATGATACATGATAAAACTGAAAGGTCTGTCTCATGTTAACCTCTCTACTCTGAAAATTTTATGTAAGACTAACTTCTTGACAGAGATGTGCGTTTCCATACATCCTTCTGGGTTGTTCATTCATTGATTTGTTCATTCAATTATTCATTTGAACAAAAACTTAGGATACTTAGTGTGTGTCAAGCAGTGTGTTACAATTCAGAACCAGTCAAGATTCCCTCACTGAGTTTTATTTGGGGGGAGGGGGACAAGGAGCAAAACCCAAGCAAGTCAGTAGTTAAATGTTTACAGATTGTTTTTATTTGTAACTTAATTATAACTATCTACAAATTGCTATTAAGGAAACCAACAAAAAAGAAAGAAAGAGAACAATAAAGAGGGATAAGGTCCTCAGAGAGGGTGGGATAGGAAATACATCTTAGAGGAGGTATTATTTAAAACTAAGACCTAAAAACAGAGATGGAGAAAGTTGTAGGAAGATCAAGGGAGTATACTCCAGGCAGAGCAATTTGTAAGAGTATATTCTCGGCAGAGAGCAGTACATGCAAAGAGCTTGTGGTAGAAACTAACTAGGATGCTCCAGAAACTGAAAGATCAGTGTACTAGCCTGGTGGGAGACAGGCAATGGGTAATAGACAACTGGGCAGGTCTTAAAAGACCTTTATTATGGGTTGAATTGTATCACCCCTAAAGATCTGTAGAAGTCCTAACTTCCACTACCTCACAATGTGACCTTATTTGGAAATAAGGTCTTTGCAAATGTAATCAAGTTAGGAGGAGGTCATACTCAATTAGGGTGGGTCCTGTTCCAATATAATCCTGTAAGAAAAGAAAACAGAGGCAGACACAGGGGAAAAAATGCGAAGTGATGACAGAGGCAAAGATTGGAATGACGCGGCTGAAAGCAAAAAATGTGAAAGATTTCCAGCTACCACCAGAAGCTAGAGAGAAGCAAGGAAAGATTCTACCCAGAGACTCAGAAGGAGCATGGCCCTGCCAGTGGCTTGATTTAGGACTTCTAGCCTCCCGAACTATTTTGTTCAAATTTCTGTTGTTGTTTTAAGCCCCCAGGTAGGTGGTACTTTGTTATGGCAAGACTGGGGAGCTAATACAACCTTGTAGATGCCAGTAAGGACTTCAGACTTTATTCTAAGTGACTGAAAGCAGGACAAAGGGGCAGCTGGGGAACACTGGAGAGTTGCAGTAGCCAAGAGAAAAATTGGTGGTTGTGTGGATGCACGTTGTCATAGTGAAAATGAAGACAAAGGGCTGGCTATGTTTTGATATTGGAGCTAGTATTTTTATGTAGGACAGTAGAAAAGACCCAGAAACTAGCACTCCTTAAGTCACTTGGGGGTAAGTTCTTAAAACAAATGCATTATTTATTCTGTAAAGTATGAATCATAGACTTGCTGTGAAGATTTACACACTGCCCGGCACATAATAAACATCTAATTAGAGTTAGCCACTCTTGCTACTGTTAATATTACTGTATTAGGATCTAACGAAGGCTGGTACAAAACATGGCCCCCAAAAGTATGTACCATGTTAAATGTAGTGTCAGAAAGTTTGTGTCCAAATCTCCATTCTTCTATTTAGTTTTACAACAATATCTGAATAGGAAATTTCTGATATTTGACTATTTTTGACCAAGAAAAATTTCAGTTTCCTATGGTTTAACCAAATATCATATTCACATGCAAAAAAAAAATTACAATATATAATAAAATATAATAAATGTTGATCTCTAGCATATTTGTTACTCAAGAACCAGAATATTGCCAGACTCTTGTCTTTCCTGAACCCGTATCACTGTGATGACTATTGCTTGGTTTTATTTTAAATATATATATATATATATTTTCTTACAAACATATCAGCTATTAAAAAGAGAACCACGAGCCCAAAATGGAGTCACTTACGTGAAGGCCTTATGTCAGCAAACCAAGACTTAATACCTAACATAACTGCAGTCCCCACCTTCCCCTCCCACCAGTAACATGACCTTTAACCAGACAACATGGAATTTCCTGGACAGAAGTAGCAAATTTATTGATAGTCCCCCTCTATCCCTTCTAGAAGGGCCACCTTGCCTAAAACAACACATTATTTGCTAATTTCCTCTTCCTGTTCCCTCTTTGCCTTTAAAAACCTTTCCCTGATTGTAGCTTAGCAGAGCTCTTTTCTGTTTTCTAGGTGGGATGTTGGATGATTCATGAATCACTAAATAAAGCCAATTAGATCTTCAAATTTATTCAGTTGAAATTCTTGTTATTTAACACAGTGAATGTATGTGTTTTCAAGCTTTATAAACACACTGAACAATCTCTGTATTTTTCTTCAACTTGCTTTATTTCCCCACCTGAATATGTTCTTAAGATCCATCCATGTCCTTGCCTGTAGTTATAGTTGCTTCATTCAGTGCTATGTAATATTCTACTCTGAATACACTGCAGATTTTTAAAATAATCCATTCTTCTGCCAATGGCCATCACTTGCTGGATAAATCAAATCACTTTTCAGTGATCTTATGTCCTAATTTTTTTTTCTCACACATTTTTTTGTAATGGAGATATAATCTGCATGTCATAAAACCCTCCATTTTAAAGTTTAAGATTCAGTGGCTTTTAATGTATTTTAATATATTAAATATATTCACCAACTTGCATACAGCATCACCACTGACCAGTTCTAGATTTTCATCATCCCAAAGCAAGCCCCAGATGCATTAGCAGTCACTCCTCATCCTGCTTTTACTCCATTCCTGATCATTACTCTTCTACTTTCTGTCTCTATGGATTTGCTAATTCTGGACATTTCACATGAAAGGAATCATGCAGTGTGTGTGTGTGTGTGTGTGTGTGTGTGTGTTGTGCGTAGTGTCTTTCACTTAACATAATGTTTTCAAGTTCCATTACTATTGTCACATGAATCAGGACTTCATCTTTTTGTGAAATAATATCCCATTGGGTGTATATACCACACTGTGTTTACTCACTCATCAGCTGATGATTGGGTTGTTTCACCATTATGATTTTGTGTTATATAATGTTTCACCATTATAATTCTCCTCAGTACAACCTAGAAGCCAAGGTGCTAGGTCATTGCATAACCCCATTTTTAACCTTTTGAGAAATGCCAAACTATTTTCTAAAGCAGCTAATCTGGTTCACATCCCCACCAGCAATGAAGAGGGCTCCATTTTTTCCATATCAGTACCAATACCTATTATTGCTTGCGTTTTGATTACAGATAGTTCCTCACTTTAAGAATAGGGATGTAATAAGAAAACCCATTTGCAAAGTTATGAAGAGCAACAAATATGATAGTAGGTATGAGAATGCTATTTAAATTGCTAGGTGTCCTTCTAACACTGATGGAATCAAGGAAAATAAAGAGCTACAGACAGGACTTCTTTAATGTGCCACAGAGACACACAAGATATTTTAATAACTAAGTGAGACAAGCCATCTTTGAAATTCGACTCTGTGCCAATTCCATATACAATTCTAGTGAACTCTTAAAGCTGAAAAAACCCCTGAGTTGGAAGTATTTAACCTCTCCTGCATTCCAGTGGTTTGCCTTTACCAGGCTGTCAGTGACTGATGAGGGACTGGCTGTAAAGAAAGCAAGAAAAACTTCATCAAGACATTTAGAAGAACTTCCTGATTCAAAGGCCAAAAGCAAATTTTCTTTTTCACAGTGTGACACACGCTGATGGTTGTAGGGACTTTTTTTTCGTCACAAAGTCTTATAAAACCAGAGAGTAAATGTTAGGGTGAAGGCTTGGGGTAGAGTGGTGTGGTCTACCCAGCTATTGTGCCCCTATTTCCCTGCTGAACAAGCGACAATAAATCACCTCAACAGACATGTTCTATGGTCTTTGAGTATTCAAAATCCCAGTTCTCATCTGTAAGAATCAACCATCTGAAAGTTAATTTTAGAGGTCCATGAAGAGGAACCAAATTTTGCATCATTTGGCAAATGGACAGTTAGTTTGGGGGTGGAGGCTGCTGTGAGTTCCTGTCTGAAATACAAAGGCACAGTGGAGCAAAAATTCAGTTTTTCTCTTACTAGCTGCAGTCAAGCATAAAATCACATCCTATTTGCCATGTTCCTCTTCTGATAACCTGCTTAGTAATTCAGGTTTACCTAGCATCTATTCACTTGATTTTGTTAGAAAAGGAACAAAAAAACAAAAAGAACACAAAAAACAAGATCCATGATAAATAATGCTCCTAGAATAGCTGATATTCCTGCTGAATCCTCAAAACATGATTAAGTTGTATTTAATTGTATGTTCTTTTCATCACATTAAATTCTTTTTTGGTTGCCGTGGAGCACTGCATTGCTTTATAAGCCCTGAATCTGACATCTAGCTGGTACTCAGTAATATTTACTGATTTGAATATAATTTTGCCAATGCTACAAAAACCGCTAACATGCTTATACACTTTCACCAACCGAGTTTATTAAATGAAACCTTGGTATTTTTCAGCCTTTTGGAAAGAATGCACATTTACTGATATACTTTCTCCAGCCTGGCAGGAGGGGGGCTCCTGGCCCAGGGGCAGTAAGAGCCAGAGAGGGCCACAGAGAAAGCCCAGGTATCAAAATGCATTAATGACAGGGGCAGAAACTCCTGTTGTAGTCATGGAGCCAGCAGAATCAAGAAGATAAGCTTAAACCCAGTTAAATTGTGGACCTGCTACCAAGCATATTCCTTCCAAATACTATTTTCACCTTGCCAAGACTAGTTTGGAAAACAAACAAACAACTCAGCTGAAACTCTATTTTCTGCCCTGTTGATACAAATTGCAAACCATACCAGCCTTGATCAGTAGTTCTCTCACACTTTGGGGGGGCCTTTAAGAATCTGTCAAAAACAATAGACTTTCACCCCTAACCATGGACATCTGCACAGTTAGTTGAAGCATTTACAGGAAAATGATCCCTCCCTGGGCCACTCTGCCCACCGGCCTGAGTTCCAGAGGAGAGGAAGCTTAGCATTCCACCTTTGAGCAATAACCTCTGCTAGCACAGGGTCTGCATGATCAGGCCTCTGATGCATTTCCAGCAACTGACCTCAAATCTGAAGCTGTTTTGGGAAACACAACATGAAAAGCAAGTGCCTGTGACCTCTTGCTTTGAGACTAGGGTTTAAATTGAACCAACCCATTTGCCTTTCCATGTATTTATCTATTTTTTTGAGAGGTACTCTTCCAAGTCTCACGAATCTGCTGTGGTTGACCCTGCTGTTTGCCTCAAGCCACAGAATCGGACACTCAATTCCAAAAACAGCATCTTATAAGAACTAAAGATTCATTATAGTCCTTCAGGGTTTGTCTGAGCTGACTGTCAAGAACCCCGGTTTTATAATTTTTTTTTAATTTTTATTTATTTTTTGTTATTGCATGTTTTGGGTTCTTTATTTCATGTTTGGAGTAATTTGTTTATTTCTATTGTATTTTATAGACATAACGTTATGCAATAGATCAAAAAATTAAAAGCTTGTCCTTCAACACAAGTAATTAGTTTATAAGACAGTTTAGGAGCACTCTTCCATACCTTCCACCTCTCATTTCTGACCTCCTATTCTCTCTTAAATCCATTTACAGTTTGCTTTTTACCTCCTGTATTAGTTTTCAGGGCTGCTATAACAAAGTCCCAAAACATGAGTTGACCTAAAACAACAGAAAGTTGTTCTTCGTAGCAGTTCTTGAGACTAGATGTCGGTAGGGCCAGACTCCCTCTGTAGGCTCTGGAGGAGAATCCGTCCTTGCCTCCTCCAGCTTCTTGTGGTCCCAGGCATTACTTGGTTTGAAGCAGCTTAACTCCCATCTCTGTCTTTCTCCTTCTCCATATGTGCCTGTTTCCTCTCTTCTTACTATTGGACTTAAGCCCCACTCCAATCCAATCTGATTTCATCTTGATCCTTAACTTACTATAATTGCCAAGACTTTATTTCCAAATGAGGTTGGATTTGAATCCCCTCAACATGGGACTTGATCCAGGACCCTGAGATCATGACCTGAGCCAAAGGCAGACACTTACCTGAATGAGCCACCCAGGTGCCCCAGAACCCTGGTTTTAAACAAGAAGGTAGATGTCTTCAAAGATCGATCCATCAAGAAATAGAAAAAAGGAGAAAAAATAGGGAAGTGGGGAAGAGGAGGGGGCAGAAAGAGGAAAGGAAACTGAAGCTCAGAGACATGAGTGGTCCTGCTCGTTTGCACAGCTGGTGTGGCTGTGACCTGTCCTGACACATCCTCCAGAGGTCACCAGCAGCTTTCATGGACAGTTGCAGCATATGCTATAAACTGCCTTCCTCAGCCACCTGTGCCTTTCTTCCTGATAACTTTTTCTGGCTACAGGAGCTCACCTGGCTCATGCGAAAAATAGCTCAGAAGTGTTAGGAAG
Organism: Mirounga leonina; assembly: GCF_011800145.1. Lineage (NCBI taxonomy): Eukaryota > Metazoa > Chordata > Mammalia > Carnivora > Phocidae > Mirounga > Mirounga leonina. Next base: position 10,443,396 of record NW_023270855.1, read on the forward strand.
TTAATACCATGTATGAGTTATCACTGTTGCATAACAAATTACCCTGCACTTAGGTACTCTTTATTATCTCACAGTTTCTGAAGGTCAGGAACTTGTGAAAAGCTTATTGAGACGGCCTCAGATTCTTTCATGAGACTCCATAAAGGTGTTGGCCAGGGCTACAGTCATCTGGAGGTTTGACTCGGGCTGGAGGATCCACTTTCTACATCACTGGCTCACATGGCTCTGGGCAGGAAGCCAACAGGAGCCACATGAGCCTCTGCACTTGACTCCTGAGTGACACCTGGCTTTCCCCAAGTGAGTGACGCAAGACAGAAAACAAGGCAAAAGCCACAATGTCTTTAATAATCTAGCCTCAGAAGTAGCAACCCATCACTCTGCCATATTCTATTGGTCATGTAGACTGATCCTGATACAATGTGAGAAGAGACCACACAAGGGCACAAATACCAGGAGGCAGGGATGATAACTAGGAGGTTATCTAGTTGGCTATGACATGTCCCCAGGCTCAACCATCATCTGTGGGAAATAGGAGTCATTAGATTAAATACCTGAGTTTCTGTTCCTCGGTGAGATAATTCTAAGTTGTGTCTTATAACATTCTTCAGACGGTCCCTGGTGGAATGAAGGCCCAGCTGCCAACAGTGATAATTAGTATCGGCTTTCCTCTGTTCCCTACCACCTCACCATGCTTCCTGGGATCATCTACCAAAAAGCTACCTGCTCTCATAACCTTGGCTCAAAAGCACAAACTAAGACAATAACAAAGAAATCAATTTTTTTGTTGGGGGAGAAGCTCAGGCATTATGTTTCCCCAGTCCATGCTCATAGCTGTCATACATTTTTGATACGGTTCCTGGCTGCAAAGGATTAAAACCATGTGCCTACCTTTCCTGTACATTGTCTTGCATGAAGGCCTAGCAGAGAGGCACCAGTTTCTCACTGGGAGCATCTTGAGGAGCTGGACTGCTATTAAGCCACATGGTGCCTGGTGCCAATTTTCAAAAGGTATTACTCTCCTTGTGCAGATACAGACCCCTACACTTTTGCAAGTGTGGCAAGTGGTGATGTCCCTGTGGGATGATGCCCTCCTTGGGGTGGTACAAGCATCTGCCAAGATGCACAGCTTGGTGAATGAAACAGGGCTGGATTTAAACTCTCCTTAACCCCCAGCAGTGTGGATAATCTTACACAATATATTTATTGAGAAAAATTTCTGGATGGATATCTTCTGTTCTATTGAATGCTTATAGGAATATTTATTGTTGGTCTCCTTGGATATGGGAAGCAGAGACTTCAAGTCTTCCATGTCTGACAAAGAATTTTACTGTGCAGTCAAAGAAATGGAGTGCATGGATGTTGAGTAATTTTCCCAAGAGCACACAGGGAAGAAATAGCAGAGCCGTCATCTGAACTGTTCCAGGTGAGTCCAGGTGTGTCCCTAAAGTCCAGGTGAGTCCCCAAAGAGGTGGAGTTGTAGAAGTGCTTCTTGTTCTCACATCCCTGAGCTTCTCTTGGGCATCCTGTGGCTTCGAAGGCATTCCCACACCCAACAGTGGTCATCCCACCTGGCCCCTACAACTACTTTGCAACAATCTCAGATTCATTAGCATATTTTGTTTTAGATATCCATCCTCCACCAGGTGTCTCAGCCCTGTCCCACGGGTCCTCTACATCAGTTATGGTTGTTCCATTTCCGGAGACATAAATAATTTCAGGAATGGATATTATGCAATTCTGGCCAAGATGCTCAGGGGTCTGTGGGGGGAACATCTGGGAAAGGTTCCTCACTCTTTTTTTTTAAAGATTTTATTTATGGAGGAGGGAGGAGCAAGATGGTGAAGGAGTAGGAGACCTAAATTTCGTCTGGTTCCAGGAATTCAGCTAGATAGGGATCAAACCATTCTCAACACTTACGAACTCAACAGGAGATCAAAGAAAAGACTAGCAGCAACTCTCTGAACAGAAAAGCGACCACTTTCTGGAAGGTAGGACCTGCCGAGAAGTTAATCTGAGGCAATATTCGGGAAGACAGACGGTGGGGGAGGGGTCCTCTGTCAGCTGCTACTGGCAAGTGATAGACCCGCGGAACCCCAAATCAGAACTTTTAGAAGTTGGCTCCACTGAGGGAGGACACTCCAGTGGCTAAGCGGGGGGTGGAACCCTCACTGAGACAGTGTGGTCTCAGGACTCTCGGGGTCACAGAAAGACTGGGGGTCCCTGAGTGCGGCAGAGCTCCTGGGTATTAGAGTGGGGAAGCCGGCTCCAGAGACGGAGCCGAGGAGCGGGCTCTCAGCTCGGGGTTGCCATAAACCGTGATCTGCAGCACAGTCAGGCCACTGCTCTTCCAGCAGGGACCCAACAAGTGGCAGATCCGGGGAGACTCCCCTTCCTCCCCCAGGAGGAGCGGCACGGGAGCGTACGGCAGGGATCTGCTGGGTTTGGAGACTCCACACGGGGCCGGTTGCCAGAGATAGAAATGCTTGGTCACAAGCCAGGAGAGCACGGAGTGCGGCTGGAGACCAGGGAGAAGGGAGTGACTGATTGCTTTTCTCTGGGGGCTCACTGAGGAGTGGGGCCCCGAGTTCTCGGCTCCTCTGGGGCAGAGATTTGGAGGCCCCCATTTTAACTCCCATCCTCCAAAGCTGTACGGAAAGCTTGGAGGGAATAAAAGCTCTCAAGAACAAACTGGAGCAGATTACTTAGCCCCAACCGGGCAAGGGCGGGGCAATTCTGCCTCCAGCAAAGACGTTTGAGAACCACAGCAACAGGCCCCTCCCCCAGAAGATCAGCAAGAACAGCCAGCCAAGACCAAGTTTACTGATCAATGAGAATGGCAGAACTCCAGCACCAGGGGAATACTGCACATAGATTCATGGCTTTTTCCCCATGATTCTTTAGTCTTTCAAAGTTAATTTTTAAAATTTTCCTTTTTATTTTTTTTTTTGAATTTTTCTTTTTCCCTTTTTCAACCAAAAACTTCTCAATCCCTTTTTTTAAAAATCTTTTTTATTTTTCATTTTTAGAGTCATATTCTATCCCTGCATAGTAATTAACCTTACTTTTGAGATATATATATATATATATATATATATATATATATATATATATATATATTGTACTTTCTTTAAAATTTTAGGATACAGTTTCTTCTAACAGACCAAAATATACCATAAATCTCCAGTGTATGGCTTTGTTCCAGTCTCCTGCCTGATCACATCCTCTCCTTATTTTTTTTAAAAATCCTCTTCTTTTTTCAACCAACATCTTATCAATTCGTTTTATAAAATCTTTTATAATTTTCATCTTTATAGTCATATTTCATCCATTCATCGTATTTACCCTTGTTTTTGTACATATATAAGCTTTTCTTTCTTTAAAATTTTGGGAGACACTTTCTTCTAACAGACCAAAATATACCCAAAGCCTAGTGTGTGGCACTGATCTATGCACCAGCCTGATCATATTTGATCACATGCTGGTTTTTTTGTTTGTTTGTTTGGTTGGTTTTTTTTTTTTTTTTTTTTTCTTTTTTCTTTCTTTTTAAAAAAAAAATTTTTTTATTAGAGAGAGAGAGAGAGAGCGCAAGAGGGGGTAGAGTTAGAGGGAGAAGCAGACTCCCCGCCAAGCAGGGAGCCTGATGTGGGACTCGATCCCAGGACTCCGGGATCATGACCTGAGCCGAAGGCAGTCGCTTAACCAACTGAGCCACCCAGGCGCCCTTCTTTTTTCTTTCTTTCCCTTTCTTTCCCCCCGGTTTCAGGTCTCTTCTGATTTGTTTAGTGTATATTTTTTGAGGGTCGTAGTTACCCTGTAGCATTTTGTTCTCCTCTGGACAAAATGAGAAGACAGAAAAAATCACCTCAAAAAAAAAAAAACAAAAAACAAAAAACCCAAACAAGAGGCAGTACCGACTGCCAGGGACCTAATCAATATGGACATTAGTAAGATGTCAGAACTAGAGTTCAGAATGATGATTTTAAAGATACTGGCTGGGCTTGAAAAAAGCATGGAAGATATTAGAGAAACACTGTCTGGAGAAATAAAAGAACTAAAATCTAACCAAGTCAAAATCAAAAAGGCTATTAATAAGGTGCAATAAAAAGTGGAGGCTCTAACTGCTAGGATAAATGAGGCAGAAGAGGGAATTAGTGATATAGAAGACCAAATGATGGAAAATAAAGATGCTGAGAAAAAGAGAGATAAACAACTACTGGCTGACGAGGGCAGAATTCAAGAGGTAAATGATACCATAAGACGAAACAATATTAGAATAATTGGGATCCCAGAAGAAGAAGAAAGAGAGAGAGGGGCAGAAGATATATTGGAGCAAATTATAGCAGAAAACTTCCCTAATTTGGGGAAGGAAACAGGCATCAAAATCCAGGAGGCACAGAGAACCCCCCTCAAAATCAATAAAAATAGGTCAACACCCCAACATCTAATAGTAAAACTTACGAGTATCAGAGACAAAAAGAAAATCCTGAAAGCAGCTCGGAAAGAACTCAAATACATGAAGGCTAAAGAGCATCCTACTGAAGAATGAATGGATCAACCAGGAAATTAAAGAAGAATTAAAAAAATTCATGGAAACCAATGAAAATGAAAACACAACTATTCAAAATCCGTGGGATGCAGCAAAGGCAGTCAGTCCTCAGAGGAAAGTATATAGCAATACAAGCCTTTCTCAAGAAACAAGAAAGGTCTCAAGTACACAACCGAATCCTACACCTGAAGGAGCTGGAGAAAGAACAGCAAATAAAGCAGGGAAGAGAAATAATAAAGATCAGAGCAGAAATCAATGAAATAGACACGAAAAGAACAGTAGAACAGATCAACAAAACTAGGAGCTGGTTCTTTGAAAGAATTAACAAGATTGATAAACCCCTGGCCAGACTTATCAAAAAGAAAAATGACCCAAATCAACAAAATCATGAATGAAAGAGGAGAGATCACAACCAACACCAAAGAAAAACAAACAATTATAAGAACATATTATGAGCAACTCTATGCCAGCAAATTAGATAATCTGGAAGAAATGGATGCATTCGTAGAGATGTATCAACTACCAAAACTGAACCAGGAAGAAATAGAAAACCTGAACAGACCTATAACCACTAAGGAAATTGAAGCAGTCATCAAAAATCTCCCAAGAAACAAAAGCCCAGGGCCAGATGGCTTCCCAGGGGAATCCTACCAAACATTTAAAGAAGAATGAATACCTATTTTTCTGAAACTGTTCCAAAAAATAGAAATGGAAGGAGTACTTCCAAACTCATTTTATGAGGCCACCATTACCTTGATCCCCAAACCAGACAAAGACCCCATCAAAAAGGAGAATTACAGACCAATATCCTTGATGAACATGGATGTAAAAATTCTCACCAAAATACTAGCCAGTAAGATCCAACAGTACATTAAAAGGATTATTCACCACAACCAAGTGGGATTTATCCCTCAGTTGCAAGTTTGGTTCAACATCTGCAAATCAATCAATGTGATACAATAAAGAAAGAACAAGAACCATATGGTCCTCTCAATAGATGCAGAAAAAGCATTTGACAAAGTACAGCATCCTTCTTGATCAAAACTCTCCGGAGTATAGGGATAGAGGGTATATACCTCAATATCATAGAAGTCATCTATGAAAAACCTACAGCGAATATCCTTCTCAATGGGGAAAAACTGAGAGCTTTCCCCCTAAGGTCAGGAACACAGCAGGGATGTCCACTATCACCACTGCTGTTCAACATAGTACTAGAAGTCCTAGCCACAGCAATCAGACGACAAAAAGAAATCAAAGGCATCCAAATTGGCAAAGAAGAAGTCAAACTCTCACTCTTTGCAGATGATATGATACTTCATGTGGAAAACCCAAAAAACTCCATCCCAAAACTGCTAGAACTCATACAGGAATTCAGTAAAGGGGCAGGATATAAAATCAATGCACAGAAGTCAGTGGCATTCCTATACACCAAAAAGAAGACAGAAGAAAGAGAAATTAAGGAGTCGATCCCATTTACAATTGCACCCAAAACCATAAGATACCTAGGAATAAATAACCAAAGAGGCTAAAGAATCTGTACTCAGAAAACTATAAAATACTCATGAAACAAATTGAGGAAGACACAAAGAAATGGACACATGCTCATGGATTGGGAGAAAAAATATTGTGAAGATGTCAATGCTACCTAGAGCAATATACACATTCAATGCAATCCCCATCAAAATACCATCCACTTTTTTCCAAGAAATGGAACAAATAATCCTAAAATTTGTATGGAACCAGAAAAGACCCCGCATAGCCAGAGGAATGTTGAAAAAGAAAAGCAAAGCTGGTGGCATCACAATTCTGGACTTCCAGCTCTATTACAAAGCTGTCATCATCAAGACAGTATGGTACTGGCACAAAAACAGACACATAGACCAATGGAATGGAATAGAGAGCCCAGAAATGGACCCTCAACTCTATGGTCAACTAATCTTCGACAAAGCAGGAAAGAACCTCCAATGGAAAAAAGACAGTCTCTTCAACAAATGGTGTTGGGAAAATTGGACAGTCACATGCAGAAGAATGAAACTGGACTATTTCCTTACACTACACACAAAAATAGACTCAAATGGTTGAAAGACCTAAAAGTGAGACAGGAGTCCATCCAAATCCTAAAGGAGAACACAGGCAGCAACCTCTTTGACCTCAGCCGCAGCAACTTCTTCCTAAAAACAGTGCAAAAGTCAAGGGAAGCAAGGACAAAAATGAACTATTGGGACTTCATCAAGAGAAGAAGCTTTTGCACAGCAAAAGAAACAGTCATCCAAACCAAAAGACTACCGACAGAATGGGAGAAGATATTTGCAAATGACATATCGGATAAAGGGCTAGTATTCAAAATCTATAAAGAACTTATCAAACTCAATGCCCAAAGAACAAACAATCCAATCAAGAAATGGGCAGAAGACATGAACAGACATTTTTCCAAAGAAGACATCCAAATGGCCGACACATGAAAAAGTTTTCAACATCTCTTGGCATCAGGGAAATCCAAATCAAAACCTCAATGAGATACTACCTCACACCAGTCAGAATGGCTAAAATTAATAAGTCAGGAAACTACAGATGTCGGCGGGGATGTGGAGAAAGCAGAACCCTCTTACACTGCTGGTGCGAATGCAAGCTGGTGAAGCCACTCTGGAAAACAGTATGGAGGATCCTCAAAAAGTTGCAAATAGAGCTACCCTACGACCCATCAATTGAACTACTGGGTATTTACCCCAAAGATACAAATGTAGGGATCTGAAGGGGTTTGTGTACCCCGATGTTTATAGCAGCAATGTCCACAATAGCCAAACTGTGGAAAGAACCAAGATGTCCATCAACAGATGAACGGATAAAGAAGTGGTGTGTATATATATACATATATACACACACACAACGGAATATTATGCAGCCATCAAAAGGAATGAAATCTTGCCATTTGCAATGATGTAGATGGAACTGGAGGGTATTATGCTGAGCGAAATAAGTCAATCAGAGAAAGACATGTAGCATATGATCTCACTGATATGAGGAATTCTTAATCTCAGGAACAAACTGAGGGTTGCTGGAGTGGTGGGGGGTGGGAGAGATGGGTGGCTGGGTGATAGACACTGGGGAGGGTATGTGCTATGGTGAGCACTGAATTGTGTAAGATTGTTGAATCACAGACCTGTACCTCTGAAACTAATAATACAGTATATGTTAAAAAAAAAAAAAAGCAGCAGCAGCAGCTAGCAGGAAGGGAAAAATGAAGGGGGGGGGAATCGGAGGGGGAGTCAAACTATGAGAGACTATGGACTCTGAGAAACAAACTGAGGGTTCTAGAGGGGAGGGGTTTGGGGGATGGGTTAGCCTGGTGATGGGTATTAAAGAGGTCAAGTACTGAATGGATCACTGGGTGTTATACGCAAACAATGAATTATGGAACACTACATCAAAAACTAATGATGTAATGTATGGTGATTAACATAATACAAAAATTAAAAAAATAATAATTTTATTTATTTATGTATCAGAGAGAGAGAGACGGTGAGAGCACAGTCAGGAGGAGCAGCAGGCAGAGGGAGAAGCAGGCTCCCCACTGTGTAAGGAGACTGACATGGGACTCGATCCCAGGAGACGAAGGCAGACACTTAACTGACTGAACCACCCGGCGTCCCAAGGTTTCTCACTCTTAAAAAACAGACACATAGGAAGATATGGTATATCCTTTAGTTTGTGGTCATTTCTGAATGAAATACAGGATACTCTGACAAATACCCTGTAATGGTCAAGGAGGTTAGCTTCAGAACAAATGACAAGACAGTGTGGAAAGAGGGAAAGAATAACCTACATCTGCACCCTTATACTGTTGAGATGCTGGAGGAACCAGCCCCCAAACCACCCTGTCTGTGGTGTTCATGTTATATAAGGAAATATATTTCCTATGGTTTACGGCAATCTGAGTCTTGGATTTCTATTCCTAAAAGCCAAAGGTAGCTCAGTGGTTTCACCACCTAAGCCATGTCTGGATTCCCACATGCTGTGTTTTGTTTTTACTTGTCATATTGCTGTCAACTAGGCCATACATTCTGTAAGGATGAGGACTGTGTCTTCAAGTTTATATTCCCTAGAAGATTGACTACAGTACCTTATTCACTGTAGCCCCTTTATAAACAGGACAAATGGCACAGTTGAAATTTAACTCATACTTCAAAGGAATTTTTAAAGGTGAAACAAAGCACAGATACCCATTTTCTAGCTGTGAGTGGCCTGCCATGTTACTTCTGAGTTTCAATTTCCACATCTGTGAAATGGGAGATGGTAACAGTGGTAAAACACCCGAGATGTGGAATTAGCCAGCTATGGGTTCAAATCCTACCTCTGCAATATTCTAACAGGGCAAGTTTCTTCATGTCTCTGTGCCTTTGTTCTCGCATCTGTAGAATTAGATGGTAACATATCTCAAAGTGTGGTAGTGAGGCTTAAATAATATATTTAAAATATTTAGCACTTTATATGTCCCATATTTAATACTTAGTTAATAAATCACTTGTTGGGATTATTGTGTGGATGTGATAAAATGTACTACTCATAGCACCTGATGCATAGTAGGAATACAGGAAATCACTAGGGAAGAAATTAGAGGTATAAGTCTTAGTCGTGAGGCTGAGATGGCCCAGCTCTTATTATCCTTTGGAACTGGGGGAAGTTGGCAGGTGAACATAGGCCATGGAAGTATCTCTTACCTGTGGGAATTAAATATTGATTTCATTTTCACTTCATTAAGTCTCCTATTGATTTCAAACAGGCAGTGTGGAAGATGGCAGTCAATCACTAAACAGACACTCGATAAGTATCAGGAAAGTTTGTTCTTCCTTCAAGATTGGGGCTCCCTCTAGATTTTGAGAACCTTTTGTGAGGCCGCATGGTTTACATGGCAGAGGTGAATCAACCATTCTCATTGCCCTCAAAAACCTAACCTCTACTGATCCTAATTGTAAAAAGCAGTCTATCCATTCCCTAGGTTAGAGTTTTGAGAATGACCATAATTCTTCTTGTCATACCAGAATTTGACATCCTAAGGACAGCACTGGGCAGAAGGGTCAGAATTCAGAGTCTGATTAGATACATACAAGGGAGGTAGAGTACACACTAAGGCAGGCAGATCAACCCTGAGCATCAGGCAGAGGTTTGTGAAATCCAGAGCACCACAGTGGGCTAGGAACCAAGGTATGAGAACCCGAGGGAAGTCTGCAAAAAGTCATGGAACAAGAAAATTGGGCAATATATATACCCTGAGAGTCTCTATAATGTTAATGACCCCGACAGTGATTCCATTCTTGAATGAAATCCACTCAGAGTAATTCTACTCTGTCCTAAAGAAATAATCCTTAGGCTTATGAGGTTGGGTTGTGGACGTGTAACTCATACCAAGACAGAGACTTCTACCTGTCTCCTCTCCACCACCTCTCCACACAATCTGGAGTTACATCAGGAAAGGCTTTTCCCTTCTTTTTCATGAGGTTGTAAGGATGTCAGCCTATAACTGCTAGTGACCAGGTCTGTAGACTCAGAGAAGCTAGTTTAAGCAACGAGAAAAAGAGGAGAAGAGAGGATGAGAAATGGAGAGAGAGTAAGAGCCTCAAGATGAAAGAGTCCCAGATTCCAGTGATTTTGAAGAGGGCTCACCTCTACCTATTTCATAGTTTCATCACACAGGTCAGTAAACTGGCCTCTTTCTGCTTAAAGGAGTTTGAGTTAGGTTTCTCATATTGGCAGTAATAACACATTAAATGCCTAAAAATACATGAAATGCATGAAGAAATTTTAAGCACAAAGTGTATTTTGCTACAAAGGTTTAACCGGGTGTGGGGATTTGGCACATCTTATGATAAACTATAATACAGCCATTAAAAGTCTTCTTTTTATTAAAAACATTCTCAAGCACTGGGGCACCTGGGTGGCTCAGTGGATTAAGCGTCTGCCTCTTGATTTCGGTTGAGGTCATGATACTGGGGTCATGAGACTGAACCCCATTCAGTGTGCTCAGTGGGGAGTCTGCTTGAGATTCTCTCTTCCTCTCCCTCTGCCTCTCCCCCCAACTCTTTCTCTCAAATAAATAAATAAATAAATCTTAAAAACAAAAAACATTCTCAGGGGTGCCTGGGTGGCTCTGTTGGTTAAGCATCTGCCTTCAGCTCAGGTCATGATCCCAGGGTCCTGGGATCGAGCCCCGCGTCAGGCTTTCTACTCAGCAGGGAGCCTGCTTCTCCTTCTCCTTCTGCCTGCTGCTCTGCCTACTTGTGTTCCGTGTCAAATAAATAAATAAAATCTTTAAAAAAAGAAAAAGCATTCTCAAGCACTTTACCATATGGCAGGTGCTATGTGACAGGCTCTACGTATTTCATTCAAGCCTCACAACTACTCAGTGGTAGGAACTGCTTAGTCTTATTTCACAGAAAGGGAAACTGAGGCCAGAGAGGCTACAAAACAAATCCGAGATTGTATAGGCAGTAGTGGCAGTCAATATGTCAACGAAGATTCTTCTAATTCCGAGTTCATGCTCTAAACCTCTGCTATACTGTTTATCAAAACCACACAGTAACAGATTACTATACAAAGTTAGAGAAAACAAAATGGTGGAACAGGAAAGCACGCATGCAGAAGGGCAATAGCCATATAGGATGGATACTGAAAGCAGACAAAATGCCAAAATGTACATTGAGGTAGAATCAGGCATTATCTTAAAAGCTTCTTTTTGTTTTTGTTTTTGTTTTTAATTCCCCAGAATAAGCATGGGTTACAATTAAAATGGGGGAAGAGGTGCTGGGAAACATGTACTTGATTTTCAGCTATAGGTTTCCAAGGTAAAGCCTCTTTATAAACTCCACTCTGGGGGGTCACAAGAGGTCTTGGATGTCATTCCACCTCCAGATCAGCATGTGGAGCATGAGGTAAGGAAGTACCCCACAACATTACAGATATTCTTTATCACATTTGCTGTCATTGTCTTGCTTTCTCTCCTATATCCCTTAAATTTCAAATTGTGCTCTAAGCACACTCCCAAAAACTTTTGGAGAGCTGGATGAGGGGGGATGATCAGATAAGCTTTGACAGAATAGAACAGGTCTAACTATAGGACCTACCCCTGCTGCTCATCCGCCCCTGTCTACTAGCCCTGCCATGACTATTCTGGATGACCATACCTGGCCCATGCTCATGTGTGTACTTCAGTGTCACTCCAAACGAGCCCCACCCCCAGCAACTCCAGCACCACCCCCTCCCCTACTGCTGATTCAGTGACTGCTCTGGCTCTTTACGCAGGGCATATGGAGGGCCTGAAGGAAGGTCTAGTTTCTACCCCATTTCTCTGCCGCTGCCGTTGTCCTGTACCCCTTTTCTTATAACTCAGATCTTTGTCCTTCAGCTGTGATTCATATTACTGACTCCCCTTCCAGTGGCTTTCTGCCTTGCCAAATCCCAGAAGCTGAGTGAGTATGTGTAGATAGATGCCTAGCTACTTGAGTGGATAGATTCTTTCATTCAGAAGCCCCTCTTATGAATCAGATGCTATCTTAACCATTCATTTAACAAAGACTAATTTAATATTATCCTGAGTCAGGGACTATGCTACAAAATAGGATCTGTTCATTCACAGCAGTAATTATTTTGTGACTATTAGGAGCCAGACTGTACTAGACACTGTAATGCCCAGGATAAAAGGCTTTCCAACTTGAGTACCTAGCAATTTTCCCAGACTTTTCCTAAAAATTTAGTTTCCCAGACTCTATTCCTAAAGAGTCTGATTCAGTCCACTTTGGCTGGGATTGAGAAACTGCATTTTGAATAACACCAAAAGATTTAATAACATATGGCTCATGATTACTTCTGAGAAACAGTGAACAGTGCTTTGAAGCATCTTCTGAATTCACTTAGGGTCCAAACTGAACTCAACCCAGCCCACTGGTAGTGTGTCAGTGACCCCCATGGGAGCAAGATGGAAGAAGATGGGCTTTTCCAAAGACACCTAGAGTTTACTGCCTTGGAAAAGCATCAGCAGTAGAACCCAGAACACTATGCTGAGATATCACCCCTAGTTATCCTTTTTTGTTCTCAAAGTCAGGATATATTTCCTGGAATCCTCCCTCTCCCTATCATTGCATTTCCATGACTAAGTCTTTATTCCCCAATATCTCTCCAATCCAGCCACCCACTAATGTGACAGTGACCATGACCGTGACAGCCACAAAGGCCAGAATTAGAGAACATACCTTTCTAATCCAATCCCTTTTAGGATCCTAAAAAAATTCCTCCCTTTCCCCAACACTTTTCTTCAATGGTGCCATGGTCAGGAAATCTCCCCCCTTGTAGTTTTCCCAGGTTTGCTTATTTCCCTCAAATTTCAGTGATGCACATTGTCAAATGGCACATTTATTATTTAAGTGCTATTGGCTTCTGGTCTTTCATGCACATGACAGAATACAGCAGGAGTGTACCCTGCTATCAACTCAGAGATGCTTTGCTGGCCACACTGTTCTTGTAAAGTCCAGTCTAGCAAAATGGAGTGCACATGAGTAGCAAAACACTTCAGGGTCTCTTAGGCTCCATCTGTTACAGGTAACTAAGAAACTTGCTTAGGTGGTTTCAAGGTTTATAGGGGATATAGGGGAGGGGAGAGAGTGGGGCAATTTCACATTGGAAAAAACCTCTATATCTCAACTACTCCTTCCCCTTCTCTGACTTACCTCTTTATTTAAAGGTACTACAGGAAATAATTGATGACAAATAGCTCTCTCATTGGAAAATATGGGAAGAAAACATGTTAAGTAGGAAAAAAAAGAAACATGGGAGCACAGAAACATTTTTCCTGTTTTTAAAAATAAATTTTACTTGTAATAACTATCATTAACAACTCTATATTTAATCTTTACCCTGGAGAATACATAAGTATAGGCATTACCAGCTTTAACATTTACTAAAAAGGTATACTCTATACAAATGCAAAAGGGTAAGACTCTCTTCCCACTCAGAATCTCTTCTTTACTCTAAAGAATTCTCACTGCATTTGAATTAAGATTCTAGAGCACTCAGCAGAGAAGAATTTGGGTATTAGTCAGCTCCATCTGCCATAACAAAGTATCATAGACTGTGGCTTAAACAACAGAAATTTATTTTCTCACACTTACGGAGGCTGAGAAATGTAAGATCAAGGTTCTGGCCCATTCACTTGCTGGTGAGAGTCTTCTTCCTGGCTTGCAGACAACGGCCTTTGTGCCGTGTCCTCACATGGCAGGAAGAGAGTGCTGGTCTCTCTCTTCTTACAAGGGCACTAATCCCATTATGAGGGCCACAACCTCAGGACCTCATCTAACCCTAATTACATCCCAAAGGCTCCATCTTCAAATACATTGGTGCTGGGAGCTTTGACATACAAATTTTAGGGGGATACAGTTCAGTCTATAGCAATGAGCTACAGCGGCCATTCTGCCATTTACCGGCTTGTAACCTTGACATGTGACTTGAACTCTCTGAGTCTTTTCCTATAAATCCAAAGAATGGAAATTGAGAAGTAAAGCATTCTGGAAGTATTGGATGTGGCCAGAGCCCAGGAATCTTTGAAAAGGAATTTTCTAACTGTCAAGTATGCATGAGTGCATGTGTATATGGTTGTTGTTGGGGGAGGCAGGAAAATGATCTTCAGGAAATTGGGAAGAGGGCAGGTTTTATAGCACTGAGGTCCAGCAGCTTTGGGTCTCCAGATGGAGACAGAGGAGCAGGTAAGATGGTATATGTGGGAACACGAGGCCAAGGACACTTCAGGATCCTGGGAGGACAGGTTAAGTGGAGAAAGCAAAAACAGAGAAGTAACTCTGTTTTTGGCCTATTTCTATCTTTCCAAACCTTAGGTTTTTTGTTTTGTTTTGTTTTATTTTTTAAGTTGATTGAATTTGTACATAAGGAAGGGATGAAACAGTATGATAGGAGAGTCAAATTTTGGGTTTCAAAAGCTAAGGTCAAGTCATATTACAATGGATTTGATCAGAAAGAGCCAGTCTATCCCACCCTCTTCCCCTTCTCACAAGGCTGGATGAAAATTCTAGAAGCTATAGTATAAGTCAAACCTGAATAGGTCTATGGACCTCCAAGATGGGCTAGAGGGGAAAGGCAGGTCTAACCCTATCTAAACTGCTTCCCTGAATAAAGTCCAAGGTTGAAACACTGGGTTCCACACTGCAGTGTGAAGCAGGAATCAGAGAACATAAATGTCCATGTGACCTATGGAGGTGGATGGGACTCTGGGGGCTTTAATCCAGCTCCACTGATTCACTGAGAATCAGGGAGCCTTAAATGATTTTTATGCAGGAAAGTAATGAATAACTTTATCCCCATTAGTTGGTAGGTATCGCAAGTAACTCAAGAGGGCAACTCAATGTTTCTTTTATCTCTAAGGGGCATAGCAGTATCTAAAGGAGGATGGCCTAAGTGTATCTGGTGGTAAGGCTCCTCAGGCATGAACCCACAGACAGGAAGAGGATCCCCTGTGGAGGGACGATGAACAAGGACTGAGGCCACACCCAACCACCACCATTGCTCTGAGGTCAGTGTCCATTTACCACTGGAAATCTAGGAAAAGATGGAAAGTGGAGAGACTTTGGCCTGCTTGACATTAGGTTCTATCACCCAGTGGAATGGGGCCCAAACTAGGAGTATATAAATTTATTCATTCAAAAATAATTCTTTGCACACCTGAATTTTTGGCTTGATATTTCTTTCTACTCACTACAGCTAGATAATTATCCTATTATCAATTTAACTCTCCCACCTCCTTCTGTGTTCTTCAGGAAAAATGAAACCAAGATCAGAACCGACCCGTTACTCAGAATTTGGAGGGGCACAGGGGTGAGAGGAAAACAGAATCTGGGATATGTTAGGAAGGGAAATCCCCAAGTTTTAAGTATATTGGAGGAATGTGCAGCAAAGAAGTGGAAATTCAAGTTGCCTCATAATCAAGTGCGATATTATGCGCTGACAGGAACATTTCCCATGTCCCACTCTGGAAAGTAGGCCATTGGGATGATTTCCCCCAGGGAATGAAATCTATTTTAAATGGGCATCTGAATGCTAAAATTACAGCTCAATTGTCTATGTAACAGCATTATAAGCCTCAGACAAGGGCAAGCTATGAATTGGGCCCTAGGAAACATGTTTTCCACACCCTCATCCCCCCTGGAAAATAAAAAAGGAAATAATCCATTGAACGTGAATTTGCATTAGGGTTAGTCTCAGTTGATTCTGGGCTTTAGATGCATTTTATCTTAATGGACTTATCTTAAAAGAGTCCCATGGTAGTGTTTTATTACATCGAGAGAGTCATTTGAATGTGGGACATAAAGAAGACAGAACTTAGAACTAAGTGATGTGAGGAAGACCAGAAATTGAGAGGATTAATAAAGTAAGATGGGACTCTTATGTGCCTAAACCAGACACATGCCTGGCTAACCACAAAAGTGGCTCTTCAGCCTATTAATTCAACAGGTACTTGTCTGCCTCCTTCTTGTGTTTTTACCTTTCCTTCAGGGTTCTAGCAACCATGGCTAATCAGATTACCAAGGTCTTATGGGATATGATGTGTTCCAAAGATGGCCCATGTCACATGCTCCTCTTATGATATAAAAGATGTTTTCTTCTCCCTCAAAAGGTAAGCTCTATGTTTCCTCTTCTTGGATCTGTGTGGGGGTTAGGATTGCCACAGCCAACAGAGTATGGTGGAAATGATGCTGTGCTTTTTCTGAAGGTTGGGTCCTTGGACTACAGTTTCCACCTGTCTCTCTCAATCTTACTCTTAGGATGCTTGCCCCACAGCAGCCAGCAAACATACTTCGAGGAAGCACAACCTAGCCCACAGGTAGAGGACATGGATAGGCTCACATGGAGTAGAACTGTGGTCCCTAGCCAACAGTCTGCATCGACCACCAGCTAAGTCAGTGAATGAGGCTTCAGATGATTCCAGTGTTCAGTCTTGGAGCTGCTCCAGCTGATACTAGAAGTAGAGCAGAGCTGAGCTACTCCCACCAAACCTTGCCCAAGTTACAGATTCATGAGCAAAATAAATATGTCTTGTTTTGAACCGCTAAGTTGCAGAGTAATGTGTATACTGCTTATAGGTAACTACTGATGAATAGGCCCCAGGTGCTACTATAGACTGGATTGTGCCCCCCGCCAACCCGCCAATTCATATGTTGAAATCCTAACCCCCAGTCCTGACCCCCCAAACCGGCCAATTCATATGTTGAAGTCCTAACCCCCAATATTTAGAGGTAGGCCTTTTGTAGATAATTAGGGCTAGATGAGATCATGAGGGTGAAGCCTCATAATGCGATCAATGCCCTTATAAGAAGAGGAAATGACACCCCAGAGCTCTCTCTCTGCCATGTGTGCATACTGCATGAAGGCAGCCATCTGCAAACCAGGAAGAGGGCTCTCATCAGGAAGAAAGTGGGCCAGCACCTTTCTCTTGTATTTCCCACCTTCCCGAACTGTGAGAAATAAATTTCTGTTGTTTAAAGCACCCGTTCTATGGCATTTTGTTATGTCAGTCCATGCCAGCAAATACAAATGCCTAACATTACTCAAGCACAAAATGATAGAATGATTCCTGGATTATCAAGAAATGATCCTAATTTTGCTTCACTGGCAATTGGAGTTAACTATGGCCTTTCTGACCCCTGTCCCAGGTAAGCAGGAGTAAATGAATGCTGTTATTTGAGTTGGATGTTAAAATAACATTACAAGTTCTATGCAACAACAAAGGTTCTAGACTCAGCCCAGGTTACAGATAAGTATACTGATTTCCAAAAAGGAGGAATTATAATGGCTAAATATCAGTTTTATTATTAAACATTTTTAAGCTCTGAGAAGTAGCTTGGTTTCATGAAGAGTGGTACATTTATAGCAAGAAAAAAACTGGCTTGAAGTATTCACATTGTCATCTTTTAGCTGAGCAATCACTTAATTTCTTCAGACCTTAGTCTCCTCAAATGCAAAACTGGGCTGAGAATAGTGTCTCCTTAGCAAAGTTCTGTGAAGATTCAATTAAGTGGGTTAATAGAGGGAAAGTGCTCCAAATTATTACATGAATGAGAGTTATGAATGGCAGTTTTTTAATGATTTTTTTTTAAAAAAGGACTAATGTTAAAAATAGCCATCTAAATCTTAACATTAACCACAGGTCCATTTTTCACTAAGGAAAATTAAAAACTTATTTCATTAACTTACATTCAGAGGTATTACATGAAAATCATTTTCCATATACTGAAAATCATCTTACTAATTTCTACTTGGGCAGCTATAATTTTGAATTCCCCTGGTTTCTCAGAGTGTGATTGGCCGATGTTGGTCTTTTAGCCAAAACATAAGCCACAGGAAACCAGAGCTGGCAGCTGCAATATTATAATTTGGACGTTTAAAAAGTTCAACCAGTTCTGAGGTATTTTTCTTAACATTTTAATGTCTATGAGTTAATGGCTTAGTGACAGGAGCAAGGTAAAGTCAGGAAGAGGAATCTTAGATGTGCAATCTTTTCCTAGGAAGACAGAAAGAACACTGTGGCTGGCACCTTTTTATACTCTTGCTTAAAGCCTACAATGCCTGAATTACATAAGGTGATGGGGAGCACCCAGGCCATGCCAGGCAGAATGAGAAAGCTTTTTCATGATGCTTTCTGATGAACTTTACACAGGAGTTATCAAATCGCATTAACTTGGAGCTATCTCCATCTGGGGTTTGATTCTGTAGAACTTCCACTGGTATAGTTAGAATTCCCTCACCCCTTGGAAATGCTGCAAAGACTCTCCAGCAGGAGACTCTGAAGCCTCTTTCTGAAGAAAGGATCACACCAAACTGTTCTCTCTTAGGGCTTACTTAGGTGTAAGAGTCCTGAGCCATCTTAAATCTGCATTTTGGGCACATGTTCAGATCCCACCTCTGTCACATGTCAACTAGGTAAGGTTGGGACAACTACTTCACTTAAAATCTGAGGATAAAAGTAGTTCTGAATTATTGAACCATTGTGAAGATGAGTTAGGATAATCCATGCAAAGTGTTAATGCCTGGCCCCTATAAGCCCTAAAAATAAGCAGCAATGGGATCAATAAATAATAACTACTGTTATAACAATATCAAGCATTAATTTATTTATACAATTTATTCTTTCTCTACATGTTTATTAATGTTTACTAACTACATGTAAAGGAAGTGCAAAGCAACTTCTGTGAAATTAAAACAAACAAAAAATAACAACAAAATACTTGTGGGCTCTGCCTCAGTTTTACCAAAAGGAAAGGAAACAGGACAGTTGGAGTCTCAGTGTGATTTATGCAGCCCTGACCTGTCCATTGTCTCCTGTCTTGTCCTGCCCTGTGACCATCAACACCCATCAAAGAACTCACAAGGGCCTCACTGGTCCACATCCTTACTGTGGGGTTCATTCCTGGGGTCTGGAGGCTTGATGCCATCCAACCCTCTAGTTCTTCAATACATGCCCTTTGTTCTCATTGCATGCTCACCAGATAACTTCAGAAATTTGGCTTCCCCTACCTTGTTTTAGGGATCAACTGTACTGTCACACCAACTTAAATGAAGGTGGTCTTGATAATTCTATTTCTCTTTACAAATGAATGAACTAACCATCTAATTTTTCTGTCTCATGGAAGAGTCACTGCCTCCTAGTTTATGCAACAAGGAACATCTGGCCCTAGTTCAGTAAGATCTAGGAGATAAGTAAACCTGAGAGCATATGGCCTTTCAAGTCTGAGAATCTAAGCCTTTCACGTAGCTTAATCATAAATTACCTGTGAGTTCTCCAGGTGACAGGCCAGCTTCCCTTGCTTATACCCTAATAGCACTATGAGATTTTATAATTCTGGGGAGTTATCACAACAGATAACCATTATATCTAGGTAATGCTTTAGTGTCCCTTTTGATGCTAGTTTGATAAAATATTAGCAAGTATTGATTTCTGAGTCTTATTTTATCCTTTAATGCCTTAAAATCACAAATTGCTAAGACAGAGCTCCTTAGTGAAGTGATTTTTGCTCCCCAGGAAACATTTGACAGTGCCTGGAGACATTTTTGTCATCACAACCAGGGGAAAGGGCACTACTAGCATCTACTGGGTAGAGGCCAGGGATGCTGCTAACCTCCCACAATGCACAGGACAAACTTCTGTCTCTCCCCATGCCCCGCCCCCAACATACATACATGCACACACACACACACACACACACAAAGAATGAGCTGGCTCAAAATGCCAATAGCCCTTAAGCTGATAAAACTTTTGTTAAGAGAAAATGTGTTCCCTTTTTCTTCTCCATCTAATACTGCACTTGTGTTTCAAAGGAACAGGAACTAACACCTTTGGATCATTTTGCTTTCACGTGTATTCTTAATTTTCACAACACCCTCTGAGGTATCGATCGGTACCCCCATTGTACACATAGGGAGAATGAGGATCAGAAAGGTTGAATAACTTGCCTAAGTTCTCACAAAAACAATATTCCGATGCAGGTCTGTCTGCTACAGTAGATATCCTCTATGAATTAAGATTCCTAATCTGAATTCAAGCGGGAAAAAAACCCAGCTAACTCCCAAACACCAAATGAGTTTTAGAGATAATAAAAACTAAGCAAAACTTCACTGAAAAGTACTCTGGAGAATAAATCAAGTGCTTATGTCTTATGGAAAATATTCTACTGAGTGGCACAGTGGACAAAAGTCTCACCAGCTCCTTTAATCATGGTATATACTTCCATCAAAGTCAGGCTCACCCTGGATTTAGATTGTACCATGCAGTGATTTATGTTAATTATTAAATTCTGCAAATAAGATGACTCTAGGGGACTTTCAGGCAAATCTTTCAGGAGACTCTTTGAGAAATCAGTTATCCTTACTGTAACGACCAGAAATAGGATTGGGGCACTAACTGGCCACAGCCATCCCAACCAAGAACCCTCTGATGAGAAAAGAAGTGAAACACGACACATTGGCATATCAAAGACAGTATTGGGCTTCACCACTTAGTAAATTCAGGACTGATCATTTTCTTTGACTAAAAGTCTCAAACTTTAGCTTTCTCAGAGTCACCTGCAAAGTTTATTAAAGAGGCAGATATTTGGAATCCTATTCCAGAAAATTTTATTCAATAGGAATCTGCAATATTTACAAGTTCTGATGCAAGAGGTCCTTCTAACTACTGCTTTAAGCCAACCTATACTGAAAGTAACATAGAATAAGCCTCTATCTCCAACCTCATTTTTGTCCCTCTTTGGGATTTTTCAATAGGAGAATTAGATATTTTTGTGTGTTATATGCTCAAATTATTTCTTTAAAGAAAATAGACCCAAAAAAGGGGTGCTGGGTGGCTCATTTAAGTGGCTGCCTTTGGCTCAGGTCATGATCCCAGCATCCTGGGATCGAGCCCTGCATCGGGCTCCCTCCTCAGTGGGGAGTCTGTTTCTCCCTCCCCCTGCTCTTGTGCTCTCGCTTGCGCACTCTCTCTCTCTTTCAAATACATATATAATAAAATATTTTTTAAAAAAGAGACAAAAAGATAATAAAAAATAGTAGCAAACTAAATTCAACAATACATTAAAGTGAGATTCATCCCAGGAATGCAAGGATGGTTTAACATCCACAAACCAATCAACATGATATACCACTAATGAACCAAAGGATAAAAAAGTCATAGAATCATCTCAATGAATGCAAAAAAAACCCCCTATCATTTGACAAAATTCAACATCCTTTTACGATAAAAACTCTCAACAAGTGGGTACAGAGGGACCACACCTCAACAAAATGGGGCTATATATGACAAACCCACATCTAACATCTTACTCAATGGTGAAGAACTGAAAACTTTTCCTTTAAGATCAGACACAAAACAAGGATGTTCACTGTCAACACTTCTATTCAACATAGTATTGGAAGTCGTACCCATAGCAATTAGTCAAACAAAGAAATAAAAGGCATCCAAATTGGTAAAGGCATCCAAATTGGTAAGGAAGAAGTAAAACTGTCACTATTGGCAGATGACATGATACTATACAGAAAACCCTAAAGACTCCTCCAAAAATGCATTAGAACAAATAAATACAGTAAATGTGCAGGATACAAACTAACATACAGAGATCTGTTGCACTGCTGTACATTAATAACAAACTATCAGAAAGAGAAATTAAGAAAACATTTCCACTTCCATTTGTATTAAAAAAGAATAAAATACCTATGAATAAATTTAACCAAAGAGGTGAAAGACCTGTACTCTGAAAACTGTAAAACACTGATAAAAGAAATTGGACATGACACAAACAGGTGAAAAGATATTCCATGCTCATGGAAGAATTAATATTGTAAAATGTCCATACTACCCAAAGCAATCTACGGATTCAGTGCAATTCTAGCAAAATACCAATATTTTTTTCACAAAGCTGGAACAAATAATACTAGAATTTGTGTGGAACCACAAAAGACCCCAAACAGCAAAACCAATCAAAACCAATCTTGAGAAAAAAGAACACAGCTGGAGGTATCACAATCCCAGATTTCAAGACATACTATAAAGCTGTAATAATCAAGAGTATGGAACTGGCACAAAGGCATGCACATAGATCAACAGAATAGAGAGTCAAAAAATAAACCCACGCTTATATGGTCAATTAATCTACTCCAAAGGAGTCAAGAACATAAAATGGAAACAGTCTCTTCAATAAATGATACTAGGAAAACTGGACAGCTACATGCAAAAGAATGAAACTGGACCACTTTCTTCTACCATATATAAAAATAAACTCAAAAAGGATTAAAAATGTAAATGTAACACCTGAAACCATAAGGGATTGAAAAAAAAACATCTGAAACCATTAAATTCCTAGAAGAAAACATAGGCAGTAAGTTCTCTGATGCCAGTCTAAGCTATATATTTTTTTTAATCTGTCCCCTAAAACAAGGTCAACAAAAGCCAAAGTAAGTAAATGAAACTACGTCAAACTAAAAAATATTTTGCACAGCAAATGAAAGAAACCAACAACAAAATGAAAAGACAACTTACTGAATGAAAGAAGATGCTTGCAAATGATGTATCCAATAAGGGGTTGATATCCAAAATATATAAAGAACTCAAAAAATGCAATGACAAAAAACAAACCTGATTAAAAAATGGGGAGAGGACCTAAATAAACATTTTTCCAGAAGAAGATATAAAGATGGCCAACAGATACATGAAAAGATGCTCAACATCACTAATCATCAGGGAAATGCAAATCAAAATCACAAGGAGATGCTACCTCATATTTGTCAGAATGGCTAAAATAAAAAAGAAATAACAGGTGTTGGTGAGGAATACACCGTTCATGGGAATGCAAATTGGTGCAATCACTGTGGAAAACAGTACAGACGTTGCTCAAAAAAATTAAAAATAGAATTACCATATGATCCTTTAATTCCACTACTGGGTATTTACCTAAAGAAAACGAAAACACTAATTTGAAAAGATATATGTACCACTATGTTCATTGCAGCATTATTCACAATAGTGAAGCTAAGATATGGAAGCAGTTTAAGTGTTTATCAATAGATGAGTGTAAAAAGATGTGGTATGTGTGTGTTTTGAGGAAGAGAAGCAAAGATAGACATTCTTAAAGAAGGTGGAAAAGAGGCAAAAGGGGGACACACACACACACACACGCACAGAGATATTATACAGCCACAAAAAGGAATAATAAAATCTTGCCATTTTTGGTTAGTTATTATGCTAAGTGAAGTAAGTCAGAGAAAGACAAATACTGTATCATTTCACTTATATGTGGAATCTATAAAAACAAAACAAACAAAATAGAACACAAACCAACTCCTAGATACAGAGAACAAACTAGTGGTTGCCAGAGAGGAAGTTGGGGAGGTTGGTGGGGGACAGGCAAAATAGGTGAAGGGGATTAAGAGGTATAAACTTCCAGTTATAAAATAAACACTCACTAGGATGTAATATATAGCAGAGGGAATATAGCCAATGATAAGGAAATAACTTTGTGTGGTGATACCTAGTAACTAGACCTATTTTATACATTTCATAATGTATAAAAACAGTGAATCAACTACTTTATATACCTGAAAGTAATTTATATGTCAATTACAATTCAATAATAAAATAGTATTAGCAGCTGCCTTGTTTGAATTCAAAGTACACACCAGGGCTTTTGCTAGAAGCTTCATTTAGCGTAACTCATTAATACTCACCCCAGACACTATCACTGCTGAGGAAAGTCAGTCACTCAAGGCACACGGTAAATAGTAAAGAGCTGGGCTTAGCTCATTACTAAAATGAGGTATTGTTTTTGAGGACTTTCTAGACTAGCTGAAAGATAAATATGCATATAACTATAGATAGGAAAGATGAGGTCCAGTAAAAGAAAGACCTACTATGCCCTGGAAGCTCAGAGAATCAAGAGAATGCCTAGCGAAGGGATCAGGTCAGAGGTGGTCTTTGAGGTATATGCCCTGAGGGTTGAGTGCAGCCTTCACAGGCTCACTAATAGAAGGCAGTGTTAATTTGTGAAGGTAGGTGCAGGGTAGCTGGGCATCCATTTCATTATTCTTAAGGAAGACATAGCCTAGGACTAAGTAAAAGTTGGCTTAGAGATGAGAAAGCCCTGGGTATGTACAAGGAATTTTAACTCGGTGGCTGTTGGGGGAGACTGTGGTGGTCTGGTGTTTCTGGTGTTGTTTTTGATCCATGTGGTAACAACTATTCTGAGTGTGCACTCCTCCTATGGAAACACCGGGAGGGAGAAGAGAATGTGGGAATAGCAGATAGCCCCAGCTGCATAGTCATAATGAAAAACACCACTTTGCAGACTTTATAAGTAATCTGTTTTCTGTGCAACAACCTTCTTAGGTTGAAGTCTCTAACGCCTTCCCTGAAATGCTCCTAGGAATTGAAAGCAATTTCCTACTCCCTGGACTCATTTCTTTTCTCCAGGTACTGCCTGGCAGCCATCTGTAACTGTAAACAATAGTTTCATTTGGGACAATTAAAATTGATTTTCTATTTTGCTAAAAACACTTAATTAGTATTCCTGCCTTTGTCACATTGATGAATGCTTTAAACACAGTGACCCCTTCTAGTGACTGGGAGGGGAAGGACATCCTCTGAGTCCAGACTGGCCAGTCACATGCCTCCCCTTCTTGTCTCTTTCCCATCCTTTTCCAGAATATCTATCTTAGCTTCTCCTCTTCAGAGCAGTAGCTGCTGGGGCCTCTCCCAAGTGTGCTCCAGGTTGGGTAAAAATATTTTCCTCAGTATCAACTGATGGCTTTTAAAGATCATTTTACTTCATTTCATACTTTGATTTGAAGGAAGAATACCCAGAAACACTCTTGTAGCAATCCCTCAAATTTTCAAAAGACTCTCCTCTGTTCAAAAACATCCAAATGACAACAACAAATAGATCAATAAACAAGAAGATCCAAAACAAAAAGATACCCCCATACAAATGTATATTCATTGCCTCCCCAAAAATATAAAGTGTTTCTCTTCTTCTGGAACCCAGAAAAAGGTTGAGTCAAAGCACTTCCACACCAAATGCCAAATATTTTACATCATTATATACAAGACACACATGTGCATGAACACACACACACACAGACTCATTCTCTACAACTATTGCATATGAGCTCTATAGGAGTTGTATCATTTTTGGGGGGGGGGCGCTGACCCTCACACTGAAAGGTAGTTTACCAACCTCCTAACTTTTTATTACACTTAACTCTTTAGTAAAAGTCAATTTCACATTTTTTAGGTTTGGATAATGCCTATATCTTGCTCTGCTTAATATGAGCTTCTCACAAGAACAATAGTAAAATGGTTTTTGTGCTGAAAACTGCTGCTCATAGGCCTTTCCATGGTCGTTGATTGGTGCTGTTAATTTCTTGGCAATAACTCATGAGGGTGGAGGCTGGACACACAGTGAGGACATGATGCCGATGAGCCTCATTCTTCCCATGGCCACCTTCTTTCACCTCTGTAGACCTGCAGATTCCTCTGTAGTTTTATTTAGACATCTCCAGTTTAGCTTCATTAGAAGGTGATTTATAGCAGTTCTAAAACTTGATTGGGAATATCAAATAAATCTTTTTTTTTTTTTTTAAAGTACTGGTGCTTCCCTTGGTGCTCTGCCACTTTGGCATGAGATGGGGCATTGCTGGGTATGATCTTCTTCAGCAAAATGCAGCTGAAGAGATGAAAGATGACACTTATGATAAATGAGAACACACTAGGTAATGAGGAGGCCACTCAATCTTAATGACAAGAGGTCACAGTGTCAGGTGTGTGCCCACCACTGCTCAGCAGCCTCTGAATGTGATCAGGTAGCAAACAGCTTCTGTTTATCTTTGGAAAGATACGGAAGAGGCTCGGCTATGATTTTATCTTGGCATTGCTGTTCAAATACTGTAGTGAACATCTGTTCTTTTTGCTAAGTTTCTATATGATGGAGACATTAATCAAGGTTTTCTCCATCCCCATCCCTGCAGTCAAGGAGTGGTCATGTAACTTAAGCCAGGCCCTTCAGGCTCTCTTTTTCTAGAATTTGAAAATGGAGCTCAATGAAATAATGATGAGGGTGAACAGATTTGGTCTGATGGTGGCACCCTAAATGCCAGTCTCTTTCTTTCTGCTATCTAGTTCCCTGGTTTCTGAATTCCCTAAGCTCTAATTGCCCAGCTTGGATATCATGAGCTAATTTAGGAAGTGGCAAACTTTTTCCTGTAAAGGGTCAGGTAGTGAATATCTTAAGCTTTGCTGACCACAGTGTGTCAGTCACAACTCCTCCACTGTGTTGTTGTGGTGCAAATATAGCCATAGAAAATACATAAACAAATGGGCATGGCTGTACTCAATAAAACTTTATTTAGGGACACTGAAATTCAAATTTCATATGATTTTTATATGTCATGAATTACTTTTCTCGTTCTGAATTTTTTCAACTATTTATAAATGTAAAAATTATTCTCAGCTCATGAACTGTACAAACACATGTAGCAGAACCAATCTGACCTGACCCCCAACTATCCCTGATAACCCATCTCCTTCCTATAACTTCATTTATTTTACCTAATCTAACCAGAGTCAGTTTCTGTTGCCTGTGGGAAGAAGACTAACCACAATGTGCATTGAATTCATTTGTATCCAAGAGATACTGGCTACAAGGTTCCCCAGCCAACACCATTCAGTTACTTATTTGCTCATTCATGGATTCAATCTGTGTTGAGCACCTTTTATGCTGCAGGGAATGTACCAGGCACTGAGAATACGGCTGTAATTTAGGCCAACACCATTTGCCTTCCTGAGGGAGCTTTCCTGTGTAAATGGTACGGACAGCCCTGATGAGAAATAAAGGTGGGGATTTAAAGATTCACCGTTGGCTGCACAGGACACTGTCTGGGGAGCCTGGATGTTCAAAAGGCAGGCTGGGGGGGGGGGGGGGGGGAGGGAGGATCACAAAATCCAAGATGGTAAGAGAGGGTCAGGATGACTGCACTCTGAAATGATTCTCGAAAACAAGTTAAGGCCATCAAAAGAATTTAAAGCTCTCATTTAGAGAGAAGGAAGAAAAATAAGCAATCAAAATCTCAGAAAATCAATGGAAACAAGATATATTTAACACATTTTTTATTGGTTAAAAAAAGAAACAATAAATAGTAGAGATGACATCGGCATGCTTTCATAATTTGCAAGTGTGGATGGAATCACACAAAAAAGCCATCTAGTCTTGCTCTCTTCGTCCAAGATGGTATGTAATCAACGAGCCCAACCAGGGTTTTGGCTTTTCAAATCTTTGTTGGTGATTCCATAGCCTTCCTCTCACCTCATCTTGTTTTTATCCCCTAATACTCAGGTTCAAGAGGTCCTTCTTAATATTAAGGAAAACCTCTGCAGCTGAACTCGTATGCCTGGTCCCACTTGTCATGTACTCAGAAGAAATGAACTGTGGGGCACCTGGGTGGCTCAGTTGGTTGGGCATCTGCCTTCAGCTTGGGTCATGATCTTGGGGTCCTGGGATTGAACCCCAAGTCGGGCTTCCCCGAGTTTGCTTCTCTCTCTGCCTGCTGCTCCCCCGATCTCTCTCTCTCTCTGTGTCAAATAAATGAATAATCTTAAAAAAAAAAAAAAAGGAATAAATTGTGGTTGCCTTCTCTATGAAGGTTTTCTGAAGTGCTACTAAGAGTTATTACTTGGTTGATCTTATGACCATCATTTCCTGGGCTTAATTAACTTGGGTGAATATACTTCTTCCCAAAGGGATTATAGTCCAAGTCCATTATGAAGTGGTTTATCAGAGCACAGGTTGGATCTACCTAATATGGAAGAGAGGCACAGTAATGCCTCTTTCAGACTTGGCATTGTCAATGCAGATATACTGTCAAGTGTTGGGGATGCCGGGTGTGTAGCAGGAGCTCAATAAATGCACTGCAATTTCAGACATATTCTGAGCTGACTTTAATATGACATTACTGCTACCTTCCCAACGTTTTTGTAAATTCTGAATTTCTTGTTTCATTTTCCTAAGTCTCTCAAGGGGAATGCCCTATGAACCACTTTTCCACAAACAACTTTTCAGTCCATGAAATCGAAAACTGGCCAAACAGACACCTAAGAATACCCTTAGAAATACATTCCAGCCTTACCATATTGTTCATTATTGAAAGTAAACAGCTGTAAGGAAATCATTTATGAGTATTTAGAGTACCATGTAACAAATTAAGCCCTTTTTATAATTCTGTGTGTGTGTATGCATATCTATATGCATATAAAATTATACACTAATATTCTTTAGTGTAGAAATATTTGTTGAACATAAATTCTTTGTGTTCATATTTAAATATAAGTCTAAAACACCACTTGAATATTTATAGAACTACAACTTCATGGCACAGATCACTGCCTTCTCTCCAATATCTCAACTGTTATCTATCACTCCCACACTTTTTTTTTTTTTTAAGCCTCACTTTCTTTATATTTTTCCCACAGGGCTAATTGTAAATGTGATTTCCGCTTCCAGTGCTATTTTATCACCAAAAGGCTAGCCCACATATTCTGGTTTTGATGGTCTCTACAGCTATAGACCTCCCCACCTCTAATCACTGGATTAACCAGGATTAATTGCTTGACAAGTATCTGAGAAGGAAAAAATGCAGACCAGGCTTTCAGCACCTAGACACTCAAAACAGTGCGTTAGGGTTTTGTTTTTGTTTTTTGTTATTGTTGCTGTTTTTTAAAGATTTTATTTATTTTTTTTGACAGAGAGAGACACAGTGAGAGAGGGAACACAAGCAGGGGGAGTGGAAGAGGGAGATGCAGGCTTCCCGTGGAGCAGGGAGTCTGATGCAGGGCTTGACCCCAGGACCCTGGAATCCTCACCTGAACCCAGGACCCTGGGATCATGGCCTGAGCCAAAGGCAGATGCTTAATGACTGAGCTACCCAGGTGCCCCTAGTGTGTTAGTTTTGAATGTTGTATGTAAGAAAATAATATATATGGTATTTTTCTGCTCTCAGACACTACAAATCTATTCCTGGGTGAGGATATGGGAAGAGGAGTGATTGCCCCAAAGAAAAATTCAAGGAGCTATCACCAGAAGAATGGGAATAAGAGTCGAACAAGCAAATATTAGCCAGAAATTGTAGATCTTTTCTGACAACGTGAGGCATAAGTATATTAGGAATTCTACCTTGTTTGAAAGAAAACTGAACCCTACATTTATTTACCTTATGAGTTCTTTAAAAAAACAAAATACACAGAAGTCTGAAAATAAGCATTTTTTTAAAGAATCAAAACAACTGGAATAATATATTGCTTTCTCAATCGTAGTTAATTACCAGGTAATAGTCAATTCAGACTTGCTCCATCTGTTCCGAGTATCTAAAGTTAGCGGAACTACACCAGTTCTCCAATTGTACTATGCCTTTATCTGTTGATAGGTTAATTGGCTTCAATTAGTTTGCACACCTTATCAGGACCACACTGTAGTCCTTTAGTCTGACCAATCTCTGCAGAATAGTGACTGTTTTCCCAGAAGCAGCTTTCCCCATAGTACAAACACACAATATTGTATCTGCTTTCTCTCTCGGGACTTAGTTTGATTCCCCTCTGCCTATATTTCTTTATATGGAAATAAAAATCCTCTAAGTGTTCAAGGACAAATATGCAATTTGTGTTAACTGACCCCACATCTGTGTCCTGACCAGATGCTCCCTGCCATGAGCTCTCTGCTATAGTTCCCACCTCCAAGTCCTCTAGACAGACTGTTTCCTGCTTGCTCCCAAGCCTGGTTCTCCAACCTCACAAGAGAAAATTTCATGTAACTCCCCTTTGGTTAAATTAACCAGAGTCAATTCCTGCTGCTTCCAATAAAATATCCTTATCTGACAAATCATTTATTCAACTGATGTTTTTAAAATGCCCATGATCTGTTGGGCATTGGGTTTCAATGAT
Source organism: Mirounga leonina (assembly GCF_011800145.1). NCBI lineage: Eukaryota > Metazoa > Chordata > Mammalia > Carnivora > Phocidae > Mirounga > Mirounga leonina. Next base: position 10,473,461 of record NW_023270855.1, read on the forward strand.
GGGCAAAACTAGTCTCTGCTCATAGGAGCTCACACCATAGAAGAGGGGCTTCTAAGAATAGTGATGAAAAACACACAGGATGTGAGAGGCACGTTGTGTCCCTTTAGATATGGTGATAGAGAGATGACTCTGAGGCTAATTTTAGAGCTCAGATCTAAGTGGAGAGAGGGAGGCAGATGTTTGAAGAGCTGGAGCAAGAACATTCCACACATAGGGAAGAACAAGTACAAAGACAGAGGAAAGAACTTGGCAGTTTTTGTTTTGTTTTAAAGAAAGGCAGACCACCATATACAGTGCCTCATTTGGATATGTCTGGAGCCTTGGAAGCTTGACTACCCTACATTCTCCTAAAAATGGACCTTGAGAGCTTGTTTGGAGGTTCTAGCAGGGGAGTGCAGCTACTCACCACCTTTGACTGAAGAACGGTCCTCCTCTATTGGGGAAGGTTGTCCTCTTTGCCCGAGCCCACAGTTTTGGGAGGTACACACTTGGAGCAGTGAGGAAGGGGACATCTGCCTAGCTAGTCAGATCAGCCAAATCAACCTTGGTGATCAGTGGGGTGACATGTCAGAGCCAGATCACCCTCACATCCAAGAACTTGGCAGTTTTAAGGTGAGTGGTTGAACCTGTGTCGGGTATTTTCACTACAAGCATATTTCCCATAGACATCTTCCCCACAAGCATTTTCACCACAAATATTTCTGTTGCATAACCAATAGGCTGTACGGTAATTTTGCCATAAAAGAGAAAAAACAACTGGTTGACAGTTTGCTTTCATTTCTCCACTGATGGGAGTACTCCCATTTTTATACTATATTCATCTTAGCTCCCATAATGGTCCTCACAGTGGTGCACAGGCTTGAACCCACATTCCCCATGGAAAGTTGAAATGTCCATCATTGGACATGTGACAATATGCCAAAAAAACAAAACAAAACAAAAAACATTGCATAAGGCTTTCATGATGCAGTATAAAGCTCAGTGACAAGTATGCATTCTAGTATCTGAGAACTGATACCTCTCTTAGTGAGGGAAGAAGTTTTAGCAAAAAAAAGAAAAAAGAAAAAAGTGCAGTACTGAATAAGGAGACAAATCAATTAGCAAAAAAAAAAAAGAAAGAAAGAAAGAAAGAAATGTATAATACTATGAACAAACAACTGTGAAGATGAATGGTTAGGTACAATCCATAAAATAAAATCATTTGTGCAGAACTGCCATGAAAGTATACCATTCATTATAAATGTATTCAAGTATTTTGTATTTTGCAGTCAACCCTTTTAAATCTTGTTATTCACTTTTTATGTTTCATTATGCCCTTTTTAACCAATACCCCTCTTTTTTGTGTGATTTTGTATTTTGCAGCAAATTTGCCTTATAACCAATTAGTCATGAGGCAAAACTATTTGTGGCAAAGGTGCTTAGGTAAAACTACCAAGAGCAGGTCAAACTGTCTCACTCAGGTCGAACTGTCTCACTCAGGTTATACTTAAGATTGTATAGATAAAGATAGTCTCCTTAAATGCCCTCCCGAGCCCTTGTGGCTATAAAATGTCTGTGAAGCAACCCGACTCTGAAAATGGTATCTCCTTTCACTAAAATTACTTTACCATAAAATTTTTATTTATTCTCAACTTGTTTCATACATTTGAGGCTTATTTCTCAATAAAACTATAAGCCCTTTCAGAACTGGGGACATGTCAGGCACTTTCTTTTTATCCCCACGCATTATGGAATGGTAGGTATCCCATAAAAGTGCAGCCATTGACATACCAAGCGCCCATCAAGAGCAGATTATTGTTAATCTGTTACCATGTGTGGCAACCATGCTGGAAAGATCTTGCAGCATCCTCTCTATGGGCCGCCTTATTTCTGCATTCATTAATTAAAGCAATTAGGATGGAGATTCTTCATATATCCAGTCTAGCCTGAAAAAGCTGACAGTTCAATTGGATTCATCAACAAAGTCCCTAAAGTTACAATCTCTTATAATTAGCAATTGACTTAGAGGATTTAGCAAACAATGACAAACACACAGACATTTCCAATCCCTGCTAACACACAAAAATAATCATCTTTAATACACTGTATTAACACCACATACAGAGAGGGTATAGGCAGTATACAACCAAGTGGGGATCCACTATGTAGTGGATGATTAAAAGATAATGTTTCCAGCATAATTGATTTAAAAAAAAAAGGAATAATCACCAGGGAATGTGTCAAATGGTAAGTGATTTGCCTGGAATGTTTCTGGAAGTGGAAAGAACTGAAATACATTACATTTGATGTGATGTGCAGGGATGTCTCAGGAAAATTAGGGGAAATGATTATTTTTTTCTTCTTGGTGGGGAGGCCATTGTCATGTAGCAGGGAGCTGTATTTTCCATTTGTTCCCATGGCAATGAAAAGCTGCATAGTGGGGAGATGATAGAGGCAAATAAGGCAGATGAACTTTATCTCATCTCTGTCTTTTCTGGGGAAGTCTTCATTTGTAAATGAATTTCAGAATTCTTTAGCTGTGTGATTTTGTCAAAAATAATGATGTGGTTGGGGCACCTGGATGGCTCTCATCGGACTCTGGATTTCGGCTCAGGTCATGATCTCAGGGTCCTGAGATCAAGCCCTACCTTGGCTCCGGGCTCAGTGGGTAGGCTGCTTGAGATTCTCTCCCTCTCCTTCTACCCCTCCCTGCATCTCACCTCGCTCTATAAATAAATAAATAAATAAACAAACAAACAAGTAAAGAAATAAATAACTTAAATTTTTTTTTTAAAATGATACAGGAGATTTACTTGTCCCTAAAAAGCAACTGTGTAGTCCTGCATGGTTTGTTCTGCCCTGCTTTCTAGACACTCCCTCTGATGCTAATTATACATAGCATGTGACAGGCATATTAATATCCTATAGAACAAATTACATCTGTTAGTTATTACTAAGTCTTTTGTATAGGCACAGAAGTAGGGCAGGAATTTAAACTGAGAATCACAAATCATAATTTACTGTAACACTGAATGGACTGTCTAGTTATGTGGACCCTTAGAAGTTTCATCTGTAAAACTTATCATACATCAAGAATTGCATTAGAGGGCACCTGGGTGGCTCAGTTGGTTAAGCCACTGCCTTCGGCTCAGGTCATGATCCTGGAGTCCTGGGATCGAGTCCCGCATCGGGCTCCCTGCTCGGCGGGGAGTCTGCTTCTCCCTCTGACCCTCCCCCCTCTCATGTGCTTTCTCTCTCTCATTCTCTCTCTCTCAAATAAATAAAATCTTTAAAAAATAAAAAAAAATTAAAAAAAAAAGAATTGCATTAGAATTAAAATGAATGTTGATGAATATTCAGTCACTACCACAATAAACATAATGGCCTTGCATTTTGTCTGTGATTTTTTACAACCAATATCCTCACCTATTTGGATAGCAGTAACTATTTACTGATTAGTAGAAAAGGATTTTTCTGGATAATTATCAGCATACCATACATTTTCTCTGAGCTTCTCAAGACATACAACACTCCGTGGGACAGGCGAACCTATTCAGTAGAGCCAACTGGGAGCATTCAGCCGTACACACATATACACAAAAACTCATATTTACTAGTATTTACTCAGATTATTTACTCTTGAAGTGTGCATTTTGGTTAGTTGGTTTTGTTTTGTTTTATATTTGGAAGGAACGAACGTTGAGCTAATCCAAACACCTCATTTTAATGTCAAGGAACTGAAGCCCAGGCAGGGGAAGAAACCTGTTGAGTTTACGTGCACCTAACTAGTGTTGAAAATCAACTACAAGAAGGTGTTCAATTCCGTGATGTTTTAAAGAGTAATGTCTTCAAATGAGAATATATGCAAATTAGAATGATCCAGATGGTGAGTGAATAAGACATAATTCCTTATAAAACAACAGTGGCTGTTATTAAATGATTCATTATTTATTGAGTGTAGTCATTGAGCTAAGGGCTTTAACACATTGTCATTCTTGACTCTCTCTACAACAATGTGAGGTAAGCTCTACACTTAAGATTGTATAGATAAAGATAGTGAGGCTTAGAGGGGTGACCTAGCTTACCCAAGGCCTTAGGTAGCAGGCAGCAGAGCCAGAATTTAGGTCCAATTTTATTTGACTCCAAACCCAAGTTCATTCATTCTTTCTTTCTTTCTAATTTAATGAGCAGGGGGAGGGGCAGAGGGAGAGAGAGAGGGAGAGGAGCAGACTCCCTGCTGAGACCGGAGCCTGATGCAGGCTGGACGCCAGGACCCTGAGATCATGACCTGAGCAGAAATCTAGAATTCAACAGACTGAGCCACCCAGGTGCCCCCAAAACCAAGTGCTCTTTACCACTATGCCATGCTTCATTATCCATCAAATCAGGCAACAAGTGCCATAGGATAGAAGTCTCAATGGAAGTTGCATACGGAGCCCATTCTACCTTTATGTTCTATGATCATATGCAACAGAAACTATGTTTTCTGATACCCAGTCCCAAATTCCTTCCTGTATTCAATTCCATTTCATTGCAGTGTGTCTGGCACATATATTCTCAATCAATACTTGTTCAAGGTGAACAATTGCAAAAAATGGTGAAGTCACTCAAATATGAAATATAATTTCTCTACAAAGAAAATGTTTCTGAACAAAGTAGTAAAATATGCAGCGAAGAAATTCTGCATTCTGAATAAGAGGTGGCTTAGTGGAGTAGATTAGAAGTCAGGTTCTGTGTCTGAAAACCAGTAGAGTCGCCTACAAGCTGTGTGACTTTAAGTACATTACTTAACCTCTTTGATCTTCAGTTGTTCAACTATAATATAGGAGGATAAAACAAATAGCAACCTCGGATGGCTATTGTGCACTAAGTGATATGATCAAAACATAGAGTCTGACATGAGTAGTCAATAAATGACACCTTGATCACTGCTCTTACCAGCTATGCCTGTGATAGTGGTTTCTGGCATGATTTCACCAAGACCTGTTCTTAAAAAGCAGAAGTTGTCAGTGTTGCCCAAGAATTTCAGAACCATCTGCTTTTCTGATCATAATAAGGATTTTCAAAATCCACTTTGGTGCCTTGTTCAAAGGGGGAAGTTTGATGAATTACTCCAATCATTTTCATGAGCCTTTCTAAGACTCAAAATGGGAGATAATATTATATACTTCATAGGCTTGTTTTAGAATTAAAAGTTAATGCATGAAATGTGCTTAGACAGTGCCTGATACCACATCTTAGGCACTTAATAACAATAATTTTTAAAACAATCAACACTGTTACGATTCTGACACACCAGTTCCAACGTGTGGTTTTTTTCCTTCCCCTAACCACAGAGCAATTCTCCAAGAGCAGGCAGTATCTACAGTGCAATTTAATTGTGACACTCTCTACCGGAAGACAGCATGGGATCACATAGGTTAAGGGCTCAGTCCTACAAAACTGCCCCCCTGACCTTCAGAGGCCAATCACAAGTCCACGTAGCCACCTGTGCTTCAGACCAAGCTGCTGTTGATCACAGGTTCCCATGACCTTCTCCTTAGATTCAGTAATTTGTTAGAGCAGCTCACAGAACTCTGTGAAAAACTTTGCTTACTATTTTACTTGTTTATTATAATGGCTATAGCTCAGGAAGAGCCCAGTGGAAGAGATGCATAGGGCACAGTTTGGGAGGAGGTGGGGCTTTCCATGCTCTCTGATTGGAACACTCTCTTAACACTTCCACATTTGCGCCAATCCAGTGCTCCCCAAACCATGTCTTTTTGAGTTTTTTATTTACATATACATAATTGATTCATTCATTGATCATTGGTGGCTGAACTCAGTCTCTGCCTCTCTCCCCTCTCAGAAGGATGGGGGCGTCAGACTAAAAATTCCAACTCTCTCATCACAGGACTGGCTGCACTGGCGACCAGCCCCCATTCTAAAACTACCTCAATAACATAACAAAAGACACCTTTATGGCTCTGATCACTTTGGAAATTTAAGGGTTTTAGAAGTTCTGTGCCAGAAATGGGATGAAGACCAAATATACATTTGCTATTATAAATCACAATTTCACAATTATGTAGTCAATAAATGTTAGTTGTAACATTAGTTATCTTTTGCTTCATTAATGCTGTGAAACAAAAGTCTAAACTCAGTGGCTTGTGAGGCCAAGTATTTCTCATTCTCACAAATGTGCAGGTTGACTGACTGACTTGGTTGAAGTAGGTTGGGCAGAGCTGGGCAACTCCACTTCATGAAGTGGGACGGCTGGACGTGGATGCAGGCTGAGGTTGAGTCTGAGACTGAGAAATGTTTTTTCTCACCCCTCCTTGTAACAGTAGATCCCCAGGGCATGTTTTATTCATTTGAATGTCAGGGGTATTGGCATAAGCCAAACCATGCCTCTGCTGCAGTCATGCTTGTTAATACTTCACGGACTAAAGCAAGTCACATGGCCTAGCCCAAGCTAGTGGGAAAGGGAAGGAAAGGGCATCTGCCCAAAAAAGCGAAGGACAGAAAGGAAGATCTGATAAATAATAATCAAATCCATCACAGTTAGATTCCAAGTATTCATGAGTTAGACCAATTTAATCAATATCATTATTTATCAAATAAACTTCCCTCCTGGCCTCTGGACAGCCAAACCCTGGATAAGATCAGGTTCAATTTTCCCCTATGATCATTTGCTACAGACCACGTTGGAGAAAACTGGCCCTCTGGCAGTAAGGCAGCATTTAGAATTCCAAATAAGGAAAGCTAGAGCTCAGGGCACTGCATAGTGAAGCATATACCAACTCTGAACGCTTATTACCATCAGAGGAGATGACACCTTCAATCTATCTCAAAAGAAAAATGATATCCTTCCAAATCAGATGGCAGCTGATATAGGAATGCTGTGCACTTGATGCAATAGAATATTTCATATACAGTGTATCAAAAGGAGGCTTAAAACCAGAGACAAGAGCTCATATGAGCTTCATAGTGAATCTAAGGGGACACTTTACTCTAGTTTGTCAAAACAGGTTTGTAAAAATAGCTCATAAGGAATAATGTGGGAATTAGAAATAAAAGGTGTAATGTGTAGCGAAGTGAGAAAGCATGGTGTCCAGACCCAGCTCTACAATTCATCTGCGCTGTGATGGTTTAAGCCCTGCCTTTCTTAGCCTCAGCAGTTTTATCTCGGGAGTGGTCAAGAGTTGAACTTAATTCCTAACCTCACTATCTGCGTAATCTTGGCCACTTTTTCTTTCTGACACAGTTTCTTCATTTGAAAATAAGTATCTACTTTCATGGGCATTTGGAAACCTTGATATGTCAAAAGTTGAAAATAGGGCCTGCTAGAGAGTAATCACTTATCAAATATTAGCTTTTATGGATATAAGCAGCATTTTCATCATGAGATACATAATGAGAGTATATAGGAATTTACTCTACCAAGGACCTTCAAAACAAGATCTCTACTTTTTAGGGTGTGAGAGTTTATAAGAGGACTGAAAATTCATTAACTATCAAGAGGCATCATCTGTGCCATCTCTCTTTGAAACTGAGCTTGTCTTTATGACTTGGAGAAACAGAACACTACAGAAACTCCAGGTGACTCCTGAGGCTAGGTTAGACAAGGCCTGCTGCTTCTGCTAGTCTCTCCTGGAACACTCTCTCTGGGAGCCTGCAGGTGTGATGTAACAAGCTCCGTGATCTTGAGGCTGCTATGTAGCAAGACCACACCCCAAGACCCCATGGAGAGTGAGAAATGCATGAGGTGCTTCAGCTTGTCCACCCAGACCCAGCCAGAGAAGCCTTCAAGATCTCCCAGCCCCATAACAGACACATGAAAAAATGTTCATCATCATTAGCCATCAGGAAAATTCAAATCAAAACCACATTGAGATACCACCTTACACCAGTTAGAATGTCAAAAATTGACAAGGCAAGAAACAACAAATGTTGGAGAGGTTGTGGAGAAAGGGGAACCATCTTACACTGTCGGTGGGAATGCAAGTTGGTACAGCCACTTTGGAAAACAGTGTGGAGGTGCCTCAAAAAATTAAAAATAGAACTACCCTATGACCCAGCAATTGCACTACTGTGATATGACGAAAAGAAGGTCTATATGCACCCCAATGTTCATAGCAGCAATGTCCACAATAGCCAAACTGTGGAAAGAGCCAAGATGCCCTTCAACAGATGAAGGATAAAGAAGATGTGGTCCATATATACAATGGAATATTACTCAGCCATCAGAAAGGATGAATACCCAACTTTTGCATCAACATGGATGGGACTGGAGGAGATGATGCTAAGCGAAGTAAGTCAAGCAGAGAAAGTCAATTATCATATGGTTTCACTTATTTGTGGAACATAAGGAATAGCATGGAGGACATTAGGAGAATGAAGGGAAAAATGAAGGGGGGGAATCAGAGGGGGAGATGAACCATGAGAGACTATGGACTCTGAAAAACAAACTGAGGGTTCTAGAGGGGAGGGGGTTGGGGGGATGGGTTAGCCCAGTGATGGGTATTAAGGAGGGCATGTATTTGCATGGAGCACTGGGTGTTATATGCAAACAATGAATAGTGGATCACTACATCAAAAACTAATGATGTACTGTATGGTGACTAACATAATTAAAAAAAAAAAATCTCCCAGCCCCAGCCACCACTACATGACTACAATTGCTTGGTGGAATCTAAGTGACAACTGCCTCACTGGGTGTAGTCAACCTCAGGCTCAGGGGTAAAAATCAGTGACTGTTACTTTTTTCCAGTCACTCTTTTCCCATGATTTGTCATGTGCCAGTAGATACCCAGATTGTAGTAATCCTGCAGCGCCCCAGTGGAACGAGGGAACCAATGGTATGAAGAGACCCAGGTCAGGCTGCCCCAAAATGTGTTCCTATGGCATATTGCTTATTTTCTTTTTTAAAAAAAAAATATTTATTTATTTGACAGAGAGAGAGAGAGAGCACAAGCAGGGGAGAGGGAGAGGGAGAAGCAGACTCCCCGCTGAGCAGGGAGCCCAATGCGGGCCTCCATCCCAGGATCCTGGGATCATGATCTGAGCTGAAGGCAGATGCTTAACTGACTGAGCTACCCAGGTGCCCCAGCATATTGCTTATTTTCAATAAAAGTTCCTTAAGAGACATCTGTGCAAGAAGGACACTCAGAACTTCCTCAGTCCCCCTGAAACCAGGAAACACATCTCCTATGGGAAAGGTACCCTCCTTGTACCAGGAGGTAAAGAGACATCCTTATCACCAGAGATGGGACATTTAGAGCTGAGAACACTGTGTAAACAACCCTTGTTACTTTTTATAATGTATTGCTCCAGCCCAAATTCTGTTTAGGATTCCTTACTAATCGAAGCTCCCAAGGTGAAGTTTGCTTTGTCCTATCAGATTTACTGTGTCTTCGTCTAAGAAGTATAAAAAAACTCTCTGCCTTGGTCATTTCTTTAGGTCTCAATTTCATTATTGGGCCTCCATGCACACATACTAAAACTGCTTTTTTTCTTGTTCATCTGCCTCATGTCAATTTAAATCTTAGTCTAGCTGAAAGAACTTTGGACTGGGAAGAATTTCAGCCTCCCTTCATGAGCCAGAGAGGGTGGGGCTCTGGCTCACCCTCTCTATGTCAATCAGAATAACTCTCCTTCATATACTGGATATATCAAAATATATATTTTTTCTTTTTTAATTTTGAAGGAAAAAAAGACTTTTACTGGTTAAGGAGTTTGAAAACCATGGAACTAGATACTATCTCAATGGTCTTCTAGATCCACGGTTTCAAATAAGAAGTTCACATTAAATAATAACAGTGCTTGCCTATGCACTGTGCACAGTGCTTTATATACACTGAATCATTAAATGCTCATCATGCTCACCAGCCCAAGGTCAAGCAGCTGTGAAACAGTACAGCAGGATGTGAATCCAGGCATTCTGATCTTGCGCTCACACTTGTAATGAGATCACAAGTGCTAAGCTGAACTGTACTGCTTAACAAGGAATAGTCCTCACGCTTCTTAAGCAAAGTTGTGAATGAGGGCGGCATCTACTTGTAAGTTGAGTATCAGCTACATGGCACAATTAGCTTCTAAAATATTGCCAACCCAAATCACTGACCCCAACTGCACATCCTCTTGGGTAAGGGTTTTTCCACTTGGGAGAAGTAATTCATTAAGTCATTTACACATATTAATTTCTCCAGTGGACAAGTAATGTTCTACGAGGACTCAAAAATAAGAGAAGAGAGACAAAGTTTATTGGTGGAAATGCCATGAAAATATTTTTTCCAAGCAAGGTATAGAGCCCCAAAGGGCTGTTTCATGTGTAGTGGCAGAGAAAATGAGTGGTAGAGGAATTCAGATGAAGAAGAGCGTGTGGAAATCTGACCCTAACAGAATTAGAAGAGGTCCTCAAATGAAGATCTATATTTCTTTATTGAATCTTTCCAAAGGATCAGCCTTACCAGAACAATAATCAATAATAATATGATTTATTGTTAATACTATTTATCGAATCCCCAGTATATACAATAATTTAAAAAAAGTATTATATGTAGGGGTGCCTGGGTGGCTCAGTCGGTTAAGTGTCTGCCTTCAGCTCAGGTCATGATCCCAGGGTCCTGGGATCAAGCTCTGCATTGGGCTCCCTGCTCAGCAGAGAGCCTGCTTCTCCCTCTCCCTCTACTGCTTCCCCTGCTTGTGCTCCCTCTATCAAATAAATAAAATCTTTAAAAAAAAATTATATGTAGTTATTTCAATCATCTTATCATTAGTATTTGCATTGTGCTTATAAGGAAACTGAGGCTCAGATGGGTTTAACACTTGCTCAGGCCATAGAGCTAACTAATAAATGGAGAAAACAGAATTTAAATCTGAGATTCAGTGACTAACTTTGATCTATGCTCTTTCCTCAGAGACATAAGAGATATCTTGGGGTGAGATTATCTCCCTCTAATTATACACAGAAGGCATACCTATATTTCATCTATATCTATATATCTATATAAGAGATAGAAGAGTCAGGTGTTCGATATACCTGACTCATATATACATTTATATAAGATATCTATATGTAAAGATATCTATATGTATCAAACACCTGACTCTTCTATCTCTTCTTTAAAATGACACAAGAAAAAATTACATGAGATAAATTACGTGGACACGCTCTGTAAACTGAAAGCACTACCATGTAATCTCCAAGGAAATGTGACTCTGAGACAAAAAAAAAAAAAAGATAAATCTAGCCTAGCACTGAAACCTATATGTTGTTTGGGCAGTGGCTGGCATGGACAGAAATCTAGGATCAAAACCAATTGCTAAGAAAGAGGGATTCATGAGGCACAAACAGATCCCAACAGGTGGGATTATGCTCCATGAGAGACCTATATGTGGTTGCCAACACTGTCAGAAACTCTGCCATATTTTCTATTTATAACCTCATGTCATGGTGTGGCCATGATTTACTGTGTCTTGGACACCTCTAAGGCACTGCAGGGTTCATCTACTGAGGTGACATAAATTCCGCACATGACTGAAAGCAGCTCACACCACACAATAGAACTTATGGAAAAGTTCGAGGAGCAATACAGAAAACTTCATACACTCTTTCACAGATTTTAACATTTTGCTACATTCTTTATCTTATTCTCTCTCTTCCTTCCTCAGCATGTGTATGCGTGCACAGGCATCGAAGTGTGTGTGTGTGTGTGTGTGTTTCTATGCCTTTATACCTCAGTGTCTATTTCCTAAGCACAACGACATTATCTTATATAACCACAGTTAAGTTATCAAATCTGGAAACTCAACGCCAATGTCTTTCATGGCTTTGTCATTTTTGAAGAATATGTCCAGTTTTTTCTTTCTTTTTTTAATAAATGTCCCTCATTTTCAGTGTTTTTGATGTCTCCTCATGATAAAATTCTGGTTAGGCATTTCTAACCAGAACACTATACAGATAATGACATGTCCTTTTTTCAATGTATTGTATCCAAAGATTCCTGGTGTCCATCTGCATTTATTGATGATATTGATGATCACTCTCAGTCAAGATACTGGGTTTCTCCTCTGGATACTGTTCTTTCTCTTGCCAAGAATAAGTGATCTGTGGGGAAATACTTTGGTAGTACTAACTTCTGAGTCCATGATTAAGGGTCAGACCCCTGGCTGCCTATAGGTTTCTGCCCCCAAACTTCCACATTCCCCTACTGATAAGATGGGTTGCAAGATGACTGTCATAACAAACATTTGGGCATTGCTTGATACAAGAAAGGGTAGCAATAAAAACACATTTTATACTTCCTCTCCAGATAAGCTGACATAGACCCATTTTTCCTTGCTTTTTCCCTCTAACCGTAACCATCAACTCTGGAAATGGCTTAAGAGACAATCAAAGGAGAGCTCTGAAAATGGTCAGAAGGTGATCTGCAACCCCCTATGCAACTGAAGGCAACTCAGACCTATTGTTGCCCTATACATGATCTAGCAATCAAAGTCCAAGTAGGTTTGTTTCTCCCAAGAAAACAGGAATGTTTCTTTCTTTTTTTTTTTTAAAGATTTTATTTATTTATTTATTTGACAGAGAGAGACACAGCGAGAGAGGGAACACAAGCAGAGGGAGTGGGAGAGGGAGAAGCAGGCTTCCCGCCGAGCAGGGAGCCTGATGCAGGGCTCAATCCCAGGACCCTGGGATCATGACCTGAGCCAAAGGCAGACGCTTAACGACTGAGCCACCGAGGCACCCCAAAACAGGAGTGTTTCTGACACCAGTGACAAGGGAGATCTATTGGGAGTCCCACCAGAAACAAGCAGTCAGGGGAAACATTCTCTTTCCTTCCTTGGCCTGAGATTCTCATTTTACCTGGAGATATACTGAGGTGGGCAGAGCAGGTCAAACCAACAAGGAGGATCCACCTGTAGCAAGGATTTGTAACCAGGAAGCATGTTTGCCCTATGGGCCTGAGACTATTTCCCCCCATCTAGACACACAGGGGTAGGTAAGGGAGGGACCCAGCTACAGCAAGCATCCTGATCCAAGGAGCCTCTTTGTTCCTGCAGACTCATGACTTTCCTCCTTCCTCCCCTATACAGAAAAATCAAGAGGTGGGGGGAATAGTAAGAAGCATCTCATCACAGCCCTCTTCCACCAAAACACCCATAGCCTGGCCTCTGGAAACCTGTGCTGCTCCCTCAGGCAGCACCATCAGGGACCAATGGGAGTTGAAGTAACACCTGATAAACCAAGCAGACCAAAATAACACTGCAAAGACAGTAAAAATTAAGCTGCCATTGGAATCACAGTTCACAGAAGTAGGCCAAGACCCACTTGCTAAACTTTAATGCAGTGACTGCCTGCCTGCCAAAATTAAAGCTTCAACTAGGTCCCAGAGTCTACTAATAAATAATATATGCAGAATACAAGTCAAAATTACCCATCATACCAAGAACCAAGACAATCATAAGTCAAATGAGAAAAGACATCCAAATTTTGCTAACACTGAGTCAATCAGATGTTGGAATTATCTGACAAAGATTTTAAAGATGTCATTATAAAAATGATTCAATGATTACTTACAGATTCTCCTGAAACAAATGAAATAAAAAAAGATTAACACCTCATCAAGGAAAATAGTAAGTTATTAAAAAATAAAAAGGAAATGATAGAACTTAAATTTACAATAACAAAAAAATACTCACTAGATGAGCTCAGGAAAAGAGTGGAGATGATAGAGGATACAATCAGTAACTTTGAACATGTATTTATACAATCCACCCTATTTAAACAAAAGACAACAGACTGGAAAACAGTGAAGAGAGCCTCAGTCACCCGTGGGATAATAAAGGACACAACATCTCTATTTTCAGAGCCCCAGAGGAGGGGAGAAAGAAAGTGAGGTTAAAGAACATCAAAATAAATCATAGCTGAAAGCTTCCCAGTTTGGATGAAAGATACAAATTTACAGATTCTAGAAGTTGAACTGACCCCAAACAGGATAACCCAAAAGAAACACATGCCAAGACACATCATAATTAAACTTCTGAAAACAAAAGACAAAGAAAAAAAATCCCAAAAGGAACATTATCTTTAGAAGAATACCAATTTGAATGGCAGGAGATTTCTTATGGAAATGATGAAGGCCAGAAGGGCATACTATGCAAGTGTTAAAAGAAAAGAACTGTCAACTGTGAATTCTTTATCCAGTGAAATTACACTTATAAGGGGGTAACAGAAATTTCTCAGATGAAAAAAAAAAGTTCTTTGCTAGTAGAGCTACTCTAAAAGGAAGTTCTTCAAACAGAAATGACAAAAGAAGCAATCTCAGAGCATCAGGAATTAAGAACAGATGGAGTAGAAATGTGGATATATACAAAAATCAGTAAGCTTCATAAATCATCAATGATGATTAAGACAAAAATTCCAACACTGCCTGTTACCCAAGATAATGATTTTTAAGACTGGGGAAAGGTAAAGAGACCTAAATGAAAGTGAGGATTCCAAAATTCACTCAGGTGGTAATTCTTGATTCCAAAAAATTGCTATGAGTCATACATGTATATTTTAACCACCTGAACAACCACTATGAAAAATATACAAAGAGATAGACTCAAAAACACTAAATAAACGAGTTGGAATCATCAGAAATGTTTAAGTAACCCAAAGAAAGACAAGAAAAGAAAAACAGAATAGAATCAGAGAAGACATTAATAAAATGGCAGACTGAAGTATTAATATATCAATAATTACCCTAAATGTAAATGGTATAAATATGCTAATGAAAAGACAGGGATTAGGGGATGCCTGGGTGGTTCCATCAGTTAAGTGCCTGCCTTTGGCTCAAGTCATGATCCTGGGGTCCTGGGATCAAGCCTTACATCAGGCTCCCTCTCTCTCTGCCCCTCCCCAACTCCCCACTCATGCTCACTCTCTTGTGCTTTCTCTCTCTTTCTCTCTCAATCAATAAAAGACAGGGTTTCACAGAATAGATTTAAGAAATGACCAAAATACATGCTACTTAAAAGAAACTCATTTCAAATTTAGCTACATAGATAGGTTGAAAATAAAAGGGTAGAAAAAGATGTACCATGCAAATATTCTTTTAAAAAAGCAGGAATTGCTACTTATTATCTCATAAAGTAGACTTCAGAGTAGAGACAATTACTAGAGATAATGAAAAATGTTATAATATAAGAATCAATTTACCAGGAATACATAATGATCTGACATGTATAATCACCAAAAAACAAGCCTCAAAATGAATGAAACAAAAACTGATACAACTGAAATATATTATAGACAGATCCACAGTATAGCCGGTGGGTTCAACACTCCCTTCTCAGCAACTGGTTAAACAACTAGACAGAAAATCAGCAAGGATATTGAGATATGAACAACATAGTTAACCAGCAGGATCTAATTGACATAAATAGAACACTCGATCCAACAAGAGAAAAATATACATTTTCTTTCAAATGCCCCCAAACATTCACCAATATAGACCATATACTGGACTATATAAAACAAACTGCAACAAATTTAAAAGAATTAAAATCACTTAGATTGTTCTAGAATACCAACGGAATCAAATTAGAAATTAATAACAAAGAGACAACAGGAAAATCTCTTAATATGTAAAGGTTAAATAAGACACTTCTAAACAATTCATGGGCTAAAGAGGAATCTCAAAGGAAATTGTAGATATCACAGGAGTGAGTGGACATAAGCATTTCATATCAAAATTTGTGGGACACAGCTAAAACACTTCCAAGAGGGAAATTGCTTACTAAATGTTTACTTTAGAATTGAGGAAAGTTCTAAAATTAGTAACCTAAATTTTTACCTCAAGAAACTGGAAAAAGGACAAAATAAATCCAAAGCAAGCAGAAAGAAGGAAATAATAAAAGGAGAAACCATTGAATTTGAAAATAGGGAATGGATAAGAGAAAACAAATCAATGAAAAAATCTATTAAAAAAATCAATAAAATTTATAAACTTCTAGTAAAACTGATGAAAATTAAGACATAAGCCACCAACCTGGAATAAAATAAGATATATTACTAGAAATCCTACAGTCATGAAAATGGTATGACCAACAACTTTATATTCCTAAATTCAGGTACTTAAAAGAAATAAATCAATTCCTTGAAAACTAAAAACTTCTTAAACTCAATTAAGATGAAATAGAGGCACTTATCTCTCTAATTTTATGTTTCAAAAGTCTCATTAAAAATGCTTTTAAAAATATCAATACCTAGGGGCACCTGGTGGCTCAGTCATTTAAGCATCCGACCCTTGGTTTAGGCTCAGGTCATGATCTCATGGTAGTGAGATTGAGCCCCTGCCTCTGGCGACTCTCAGCTCAGCTCAGTGAGGAGTCTGCCTGAAGATTCTCTCCCTCTGCCCCTACCTGCACCTGCACATGCTCATGTATGTACTCTCGTTTTCTAAAATAAATAAATCTTAAAAAAAAGATGAAATTGTCACAATCTAAATAGTACTGTAATAACCAAGTAAATCAAATCCATAATTTAAATCTCTTGAAAAAGTAATCTCTAGGTCCAGAGGGATTCACTGAACAATGCTAACAAACACATAAGAATTAACACCAATTTTATCCAATTTCTCCTAGAAAACAGAAGAGAAGGAAATACTTCTCAACTTGTCTTATGAAGCCAAAATTGCTTTGATACCAAAACCTGGAAAAAACAGCACAGAAAAAAAACAATAATAAACAAAAAACAGACCAGTATCTCTCATTAACTCAGATGCAAATCCTTAACAAATAATTAGAAATAAAATTTAACAGTGTATACAAAGAATTATACATCATAACTAAGTGGGATTTATTTTAAATATGCAAGGCTGGTTCAACATTAGAAAATAAATCAGTGCAATCCACTGTATCAACAAGCTGAAGAAGGATGATATGATCTTATGTCTATGTTCCCTACTGTCCCTCTCTTAGTGCCTGAGTTCTGGCCAGGTGGACCAGGGCTACTCAAGAGGTTCTCTGGAAAAGGGCACATTCCTTCCAACACTAGAGTCTTTATGAAAGGCTCCTTGTCATTTAGGCATTTGTTGAACACCTACCAGGTACTGAACTTTTTATCTGGTGTTCCCATATTTTATATTATTGAATCTTTATGGCCTTCACTTTTCAAATGAGGAAGCAAATTCCAAGAGGCAAAAAAGATTTGCCTAAGGTCATACAGCTATTAGATAGAGGAGCTGGTGTCTAAATCCAACACCCATGTTCATTATGCCCTCCACTGATGACAAGAAGGAGGCTATCACAAAATCTGGGCATTTTAAAAATTGGAAGGAAATGTAGAGTTTTAGAGGTCCAACTTCCTCACCTATCAATGAGAGGTGGAGGGACAGTCTTAGAGCTTCCTTCCTGGGAGCCCAGGGCAACACCATGAACATAAACACCACACACCATAAATAAATATTCCATGCAAATTACAAACTAATGGAACTCTAACTTTTCTACAGATTGCACATACTATCTCAATAATTTTAATATTTATTGCACACAACTATAAAAGCAAAAGAAATCAAAACATATAAAATCATTTACCCAGAGTTCCAACACACTGACAAATCCCTAACAAACTACTTTTTTTTTAAATCATTTTTGCATATTTCTCTCCAGTCCCTGTTTACCTGCCAATGTTTTTTTATAAAATTTTTCACTCAGTCATTTGATACTTTTAATTAGGCACCTCATATCAGGTTAGAAATCTGCTGGACTTTGGGGATGTAATGAAAAGCAAAAATAGTCTCTCTAGCCTCATGCTGCTTAGATAGTGGTAAGTCCATTTTTATTATTTTATCTTAGTAATGTTCTTACATGTCCACATAATTTTATTTGGAGCTATGAAAACATTCCATTTAGGTAAAACATAATTTGTGTATTTTAAATGTAGAATTTTTTAACTGTTTCTCAATTTTTACTATTTTCAGTAATAATACAGTTTTTATTTGTCTTCCTTTTGCTTTACATTATTTCTTTTCCTTAGACTTCATAAAGAGAGTATGTATATCTTTCTGGTATTCAAACATATTTCCAAGTTTATTTCTGAAACAGCTGTCCACAGCTATCAGGAAGATACAATGAGTTTTACCATATATGTAGCAACTTTAGGTACTGAGATATTTTTAAAATTTATTTATTTATTTATTTATTTATTTGAGAGAGAGATAGTAGCATGGTGGGGAGGGGCAGAGGGAGAGGGAGAGGAAGCCTTAAGCAGACTCTGCCCTTAGCATGGAGCCCAATGTGGGGCTCGATCTCAAAACTCTGAGATCATGACCTGAGCCGAAACCAAGGTTCAGACGCTTAACCGATTGAGCCACTCAGGTTCCCCTAGGTGTTGAGATTTTTAAAATCATTTTTAATGAGACTTTTGAAACATACACAAAATTAGAGAGAGAGTCTAATGGGCCCCCATGTAGAAGACACACATTTTAACAATCATATACCACTTTTTGAAGTATTTCTTTTATTGGAATGGGACTGGGAGTTATTTTTTTTCACCCAACGCCCACTAAATATGCTACAAGTGACATTTCAAGTTATAGTTTCAAAGTAAGATGAATCCAAACATTTCCTAAACAAGTCAGTTTCTACTTAGAGAATATCACATAGAGAAAATTTGAATTGCATGCCACATCTGGATGAACTGAAAATGTAGCTTTGCATATTTATGCCAAGGGGAGGTTTAAAGAAGGAAAATCTGTTTTTTAAAAAATTTATTTATTTGAGAGTGAGAGAGAACTAGTGAGCATGAGTGGGGGAGGGGCAAAGACAGAGAGAGAATCTAAAGCAGACTACCTGCTGAGCATGTCACCTGGCATGGGGCTCGATTTCCTGACCCTGAAATAATGACATGAGCCAAAATCAAGAGTGGGCCACTCAACCAATTGAGGCACCCAGGTGACTAGAGGGAAAATCTTTTGACTTGAGTTTATCTAGCCCTTACTCTACTTGCTTCAAGTTTAAGTGCAAGGTAACTATGTGACCCCAAGGTAAAAATACTGGGAAAGAAAATGGGTCAGAAAAAGAAAAAAATAATGAATACAACAAATTTTCATTATATTTTATGTATAACGTCCTCATATTAATTTTCAGGTGGCTGTTTATATAAATTTGTTTTTATTGTTCATTTACTATCTTTTTATGTTATAATTATTTATGAATCTTTGGTGGGATGGATTTCAGCATATTTTTCATATTATAGGGAATATAATATTATCATTATCTGTGCATACATATGTATATAATTTATAATATTTCATTATAGGGAATAATACATATTATTGTATATCTTACTACTAATGATAATTACATACACACACACACACACAGAGGATTTTGGTGTTATAGTCCATTCTACCTAAAGAAAGTGGCTAAATCACAGGAACAATGCACAATAGTTATTGGGGGAGGTCACTGAGAGAACATTGCTGCTGGTTGACCAGTGAGCTAGACCTCAACAATCAGAGGCTCTGTACCCCTCCCCTGTTCTTGGAATGTGCATTCCACTTGCCTTCCTTGTTTCCAGAAGCTGCTGCAAGGACACAGCCTTGAGATAGTGTTGTGATGTTGAGAACGTCTGGACAGTATACATGATGGAACCCAGTTAAGGCCTCTATACAAGCTTTTAATATTTGGTGGGCAGGTGCAGAGATCTACTCTTCTTGCCGCTGCCTAAGACAAGGGTCATATGTAAGATCCCTTATTAAACCTGCCACCTACCTATCTGGAGTACCTTGCCTCTTTCTTCAGTCTCTCCCTGCTATCCATGTATGAGGGCCAGTTTCAGATTATACCTGGCGAAGTTCTCGAGGGGGGCTATGAACCAACAGCAGTCTATACCATCACCCAAAGAATCAACGTTTAGAGACAGATATCATGTTTGCCATGGCTTTATAATGCAGTATGGAGAGAGCTTGTGTTTTGAAAGCAATGTATTTGGGTTCAAATCCTGACTCTGCATTCTATTAGGTTGTGTTAATTCAGTATTTATTTTTTTTTAAAGATTTTATTTATTTTTTTGAGAGAGAGAGAGTACAAATGCACAAGCAGGGGGAGTGGCAGGCCGAGGGAGAAGCAGGCTCCCTGCTAAGCAGGGAGCCCAACGTGGGACTTGATCCCAGGACTCTGGGATCATGAGTAAGCCAAAGGCAGACACTTAACTGACTGAGCCACCCAGGCACCCCAAGATTTAATTCTCTGAGCTACATCTGCAAAATGGAAATAGCACATACATTTAAAAAAAGGCTGTTGTGGTTACTGAATTATATTATGTAAAGTAAATTCCACTATATAAAGATATTCAACAGATGGTGGTTGTGGTGAAGGAGGAAGAAAAGAAAGAATTTATGAGTTTACAACCAAAATCTTTCAAAAAAAGAAAAATAAGAATATTTTTCTTTGGGTGTGTTCATGTGTCTGTGTGTGTTGTCATAGGAAATGCGTTTCTTACATAGACCACAGTCAAGTAGGTTTAAAAAAAAATATCTGTGGAGACAATTTAATACTGTGAGGATGGTGTTAGTACCCATTTCATAGGGTTGTTCTTAAATGAGTTTAAGCAAAGTACTTGAGGCAACATCTGCACAAAGTAAACAACTGGTAAGAGTTAGCAATTACAACTAGTTGCTGCAGTTACAACTGGTATTAGTGACTTTGTCACTCTGTCTCCACCCATGTGAACTGTGTGATTTGATATATACTCAACCTCTGTCTGTCTACTATGCCATGCCTTCTGCTAGAAGAGCAAAGAAAGACCTTCCGGTATCACTGGTTTCCAGAACGTGGAACAAAAGCCAACAGTGGAGAGAAGAGTCTAAAATAAGACAACCAACTTTTAATTTTGCCAAGGACACAAGAACAACAACAACACAATCTTCCTACATCTTATCATTATCGTCACCACCACCATCATCACCTCTTACAAACCAAGAACATTTAAATACTTATAAATAAAACAGAAAAATAATCCCAGAATAAAGTTAATCACATAAATGTAAATTTATGAAAAATCTTATGGTATTTTACTTGCACCTCCTTAGAGCAAAGTGAAACATATTCCTAGATCAGAGTCCATTCAAGAGGCAGCATTCAAGATCCACATTTTTCCTAATCCCTGGACTCTTAAACTTTAAAGCTATATCCTCAACTTCTGTGAGATTTGGTTCTTATTTCTAGAGGATATGATCACATATATCTGTTTCTATATGTATGCACCTACTCGTGCATTCACTTATATCTTAACGTGTTAAAGGTGCCTCAAGTTCCAGTTTCTACTATTATCTAATCATGGATTGCTGGAGAAAAACAAATATTTATGTTCTTCCAGCTTTCACTTTCATTCTTATATGCGGGCAGAGTTTGTACAAAGCATGGATTAATAATCTGTGGTTACCTTCCTATACAGAGGCGCCAACAATTTTCTTGGAGTTGTGACAAGAGACAAAGAATAGGAAATGACTACTTAAAGATGTATATTTTAGGGGTGTCTGGGTGGCTCAGTCGTTAAGCGTCTGCCTTCGGCTCAGGTCATGATCCCAGGGTCCTGGGATCGAGCCCCGCATCGGGCTCCCTGCTCTGCAGGAAGCCTGCTTCTCCCTCTGCCACTCCCCCTGCTTGTGTTCCCTCTCTCGCTGTGTCTCTCTCTGTCAAATAAATAAATAAAATCTTCAAAAAAAAATAAATAAAGATATATATTTTATAATCTTTGAAAAAGCAAAAATTAAGACAGCAAAGAGGCTTTCTGGGAAGACAAGGACTATGGTCACACTTGCTAAAGAACCAGCAACTCCTAAACTTCCTTTAATACTTTCTGATATTTTGGGATGATTGAACA
Source organism: Mirounga leonina (assembly GCF_011800145.1). NCBI lineage: Eukaryota > Metazoa > Chordata > Mammalia > Carnivora > Phocidae > Mirounga > Mirounga leonina. Next base: position 10,495,299 of record NW_023270855.1, read on the forward strand.
TTTATCTTAGAGTTCCAATTTAAAATCTCTTGCGTTTACATTTCTTGGAAAATTTTTTTCAACCAAACAGGAAAAGGTAAGTACAAACTAAAAGACATGTGACACTATTATGAACAGATCTATCTCCCAGAAACTTGAGGAATGATCATCTTAGAACTGAGGCAATATACTGTACACTTTCTCGACTAGATGTGTCTAAATGATGTGTCCAGGGCAATTTCAGTAGGTGAGCTGAGAAACTCAAGAAGGAACATTTCACTGATAAGTTTTAACTCTCCAGAGAACATGCACATTTGAGAAAAAAAAGAGAAATAAAGAAAAAGTTGAACCCAAGGGAAAGGAGGTGTATTAGTTATCTACTGCTGTGTAACAAATTACCCTAACACTGACTTGAAACAACATTTATTTTCTCGTATATTCTGTGGGTTAGAAATCTAGACACAGCTTAATTGGGTCCTGTGGCTCACAGTCTCTCATATTGCTACAGCCAAGGTGCCAAATGGGATGGAATCTAATTTCAAAGATCGAAAGAGGGACTGTTCCCCTCACCACCTTTGCTTATTTTATCTATTACAAGTTGAGTCTCAAGCCTTGGCTGACACATACAGAGAAGAGGGTCACAAAAGCATGAAACAAAGAGGTGAGGAGCACTTGGGGCCATTTTAGAGATCCCATCCCAAGAGGTTAGAAGGCTCTATTTAATCATAAATTTCCCAACACTAAAAATCAGAAAAGTAGGGGTGTCTGAGTGGCTCAGTCAGTTGAGCATTTGAGTCTTGGTTGTGGCTCAGGTCATGATCTCATGGGTCAAGGGATCCAGCCCCACATTAGGCTCTGCACTCAATGGGAAGTCTGCTTGTGATTCTATCCCTCTACCCCTTCCCCTATCCTCTCCCTCTCAAAATAAATAAATACATCTTTCAAAAATAAGAAGCCAGAAAAGTAGAATTATAAGGAAATCATACAAACACACTAATACTGGGAATACTTTCTGTTTTGTTCCAAGTGCATTCCAGTTCTAACAACAGTGCCTGGCACACAATTTAATGAAGGAAGGTGTGGAGGATGTACAAGTCATGGCCCTGTCTGGGCCTCCAATTCATACATCCTCACAATCAGAGGTCTGGAGTGTGTAATCTCCACTCTATGATCCTTCCAGCTCTGGACACTGGAGGAGACATATTTTCACACATCATGGGGACTGCCACTTACAGTGCATTGATATTATCCAGTGTAAAGCAATCCTCACAGTACAGACAAATGGATATAATAGAACCTTGGATTGAGGAAAATAATAATGTTCACTGGTGCCAGTGAACATTAAGAAAACGGCAGAGCTATCACTTCTCTTGTTCCTTCTTCAGTGCCATTAAAGGGTGTAAAATGTTCTGATCCAATTAAGTCTGACAAAGTCCACACACACACACACACACACACACACACACACACACACACAATGAACTGTATCAGAAAGACAACTGGAAATAAAAATTGCTCCACTCTTGGGGCGCCTGGGTGGCTCAGTCGTTAAGCGTCTGCCTTCGGCTCAGGTCATGATCCAGGGTCCTGGGATCGAGTCCCACATTGGGCTCCTTGCTCGGCGGGAAGCCTGCTTCTCCCTCTCCCACTCCCCCTGCTTGTGTTCCTGCTCTCACTATCTCTCTCTCTGTCAAATAAATAAATAAAATCTTTAAAAAAAAAATTGCTCCACTCTTGTTAATAACATACCTTACTGTAAGTCTTCATTTTACATTTACATTTTGTTCCCTTATGAGGTGCTTTCTCAGTTGTGATAACTATTCAAAACAATTCAGGAAATAAACTGATTTTAGAGCCAGATCTTTGAATCTTAGTATCAGCATTTGTTAAGCCACAGTTTTTTTAAAAAATAATAAAGTATGTTGAATTATATTACTCTCACTAAAATATTAATGGTGTTTTTAATAGTAACACTTAGTGAGAGCCATTTTTTTTAAGAGTATAGAAGTCTTTTTTTTTTAAAGATTTTATTTATTTATTTAAGAGAGAGAATGAGAGAGAGAGAGCATGAGAGGAGGGAGGGTCAGAGGGAGAAGCAGACTCCCTGCCGAGCAGGGAGCCCAATGCAGGACTCGATCCTGGGACTCCAGGATCATGACCTGAGCCAAAGGCAGTCGCTTAACCAACTGAGCCACCCAGGTGCCCTAGTGAGAGCAATTTTTTACTTGTTTTTACTTTTAATGTAATAAATTATTTAAAAGGTTTCTTTCCTCTTTACCACAGTTTTTCCCTTTAGCAGATTTTAATGTCTATTTTGTGTTTTATAATATTCTTAAATAGTATAGCAGTCCATATATAGTCCAACACATATATTTTATATATCCTTAAATACATACACTTATTGATATAAGCATATATTTATATTTCTTTATCTACAGAAAGAGAAATTGGGAATGCTGAAAGTTATTTTTATTCTTTGGAATTTTCATTTGAAATGGAATGATCCCTCTCACCCAGAAGAATAAACCAATCAGCCTAACTAGCTTCTCTACTGCTCCTGTCCCCTACAACTCATTCTCACTCCTAAAACCACAGATATAACTCAGATCATATCATTTCCCTAATTAAAATCCTCAAATGACTTCTCCTGATACTCTGAAGAAAACCCAAGCTCTTCCCAAGATTCAAGATCCACTGGCCCTTGCCTATCACTGAACTCATTACCTGTCCCCCTAACTCTTACTTAACTTCTACCATCCCGGTGGCTCCTTCAGTTTCCAGGACACACTAGTGTCCTCTCTCCTCGAGGGCTCTGTTCCTTGGCTGCTTTCTGTTCCATCTATCAAAACCATTTTGTCCCAACATTAATCCCTGGCTGTTTATCACTCCCATGTCAACTTGACTGTCACCTCCACAAAGGGCCTTTGCCTTCCAGTTTAAAGTACCCCTGTGTATCACATCACCTTATCTTATTCTCACAGAGCACCTATGGCTATCTCTTTATTTACTGGTTTATTGCCATCTTCTGTCCTTGAATGTCATGCTGCATATGAGCATAAACCTACTCCCTCTTGCCCAAGGCTGAATCCTCAAGATTTGGAAAAGCATTTGGCACACAATAGGTACTCAGTGCCTATCTACTGGATGAACCAATGAATATGCCAGGAAGACAGTCACGTTACTCATGTTCTTCTTGCTCATTTCCTTTTTGGAAAGGGGCAATTCAAGAATTACATACTTAAGTTTGTTAGGAACATCATAGAATTAAGAGTAAATTTTCAGTGATAAGGATGACACAGGAGGCATAAAATAAATGTTTCTTCTTCCCCTTCTCTCCCCCAAGGACCGTATAATTCTCTTAATGTCACTTATTTAAAAAATCATCACATGACAGAACAGAGCACATGAATCAGAGGAACCACATCCTCAACCCTTTTTTAGAACACTTCTGAGATCTCTCTGTTTAACCTCTCATTAGTATGGTCTGCTCATTCCATCACTTTCCCTCCTTAAACTTCTACAAAAACCTCTATGATCTATTTTCTTCCAGGAAAGAATCCAGCTACCCTATCTTGGCAGAGAGAGTCTTTTACAACTGGACCTCAAAGTTGGCTTATAGATAGCATCACCTTTATATTACTCCAGCCTCTCATTTCATGACTGTCCAAGGACACGTTGTTCCATCCTGGCTACATTTTCCTTCAGGACCTTACAGACTGACTCATCATTGACCTTCCCCAGTTCCCCCAGCAGAGTTGAATTGCTAGCACATTAATAGGAACTAGGTACATATGTATCCATTTCTTTTCCCATCTGCAGTTAAATGATGTGGCTACTTTTCTTCAGGACATGTGAGTTTACTTGGAATCCACCAAGTGACAGATTCTTTGTCTAGAGCACTGGCTATGGGATTGAGACACATTTAATCAAAATCACTGGGTTTATAGGACCCAACTTGCCTGCCATGGTGTGAAATACTAATTTCTAATTAGCAAAATGCTTTGACCTCTGAAATGCATTCACACCTTCAATGCTTTCTGTATCTCACAGCAGGGCCTTTGCATGGTTGCAGCCAGATGCTCAGCCCAGCTACACTGAGAATACTTCCTCCATATTCTTGAAGAACCTCGGGGAGGCATTGTGCAGATTCAATATCCATATGAATAGACATGAGTCCTTTTGCCTCCCTGAGATAGGTTCTACCAAGTCATTATAACATGCATTGAGGGGTCAGTCACACATAGTGATAATAATTATCATTTTCCTTGAAACAACCCAGCTGGCTGGCTATTATTCCCCTTTTCTCAACTGTGGAAATTGAGGATGTTTAAGTTGCTCAAATCCTTATTACTTGACAAATCTGAGATTCAACTCCATGTTTATCTTACTAGCTGCCTACTATTTGCATCAAATTAAAGAATGCATTCCAACTTGCTTTGAAAAGCCTGAAGACCAATGCATCCTGTAGCCTGATGCCCTCACGCATGCCCACTATTCACACACTTTTGCATGGCTACTATCTAGGTAACCATCCTGGGCTGTAACATAATCCCATTTTTAAATGTCTCCTTTTTTAATGCACTTTGTAATTGCATGGGTAAGCACTTAATTGATCATTTTTATTAGATTTTATACAGCTCAATCTTGGATCCCTTGGTGAATATGGATAACAGGCCAGTCTTTCCAAAATGTGTTCTATTCCCCAAGTACACCAGAATTACCTCTAATATTGAACAATGTTGTTTTGGTGGAATCAGAATTTCAGAGGTGATGGTGGCCTGTGGTAATCTCCATTTCAACATTCACACCAGTAATGGGAATGTATGGCAAAGTTTGAAATTCAAGCTCCAAACTATACATTTCACATCCCCTGTCCCCCACTAGCCGTAAGTCTGCAATACTCACAATGAATTACTGTTCCCAAAGTGCAAGCAAAGAAAGAAAAAAATAACATCTATGGACCATCATTTTGCTAGTTTGCTTTTTAGTTAACCTTGCAACACACTGGTGAAGTGGATATTATGGGGCCTATTTCATACTTTGAAGTTCAATTGCTGAGTGTTTAAGTCATTGTTAACACAGCTCCAAACCCAATGCCCAATTTGGTTCCAATCGCTTTGACGTATGTTTATATATAACCCACTTTCTCTGCTGTAAGTGAAGAAGTTGGTCCCTCCCCCCTTGTGATTTTTTTTTTTTCTTATTGTGTTGCTCTAAATCTGCATTTTTCACCAGCTGGAACCTGGAAAACACATTGCAGGGGAGGAAGAAGAACCTGTCTCTGCTACCTTAAGGGGCCTGGCTGAGTTTTGCATTCTTAGTTTTCATTTTTGCCACTTAGGTAGGGAATTCTGGGCATCTGTACTACCTGGTTAGATTCAGTGATGGATGAGACTGTCTCCCCTACTTCCTCTTCAACTCCCAACAGCTCTGAGAACAAAGCTCTGCACATGAGAAACCTTCCATAAATGCTCTTGACTAATGATGGCCTCTGTGTCTGACAAGCATAGCATCCACGGTGTACAGCAAATGAATGGGCCTCATCTAAATTAAGCAAAGTGTCAAGTCCTTTATCCCAAAGGTCTGTTTCTGGGGTCACATAAATTGCCTGAGTGACAAAGTAAAGATAAGGACTAGAGTTAGTTAACATGAATGTGAATCTAAAGATGTTTGCAGCCATTTTCTGTTCCCTTTTACTCATAGAGAGGAATAATACATAGAGGTTAGACGTGGGGACTGTGAAGCCAGAGTGCCTGGGTTTATCACTCCCACTTAGTACCTATGGAACCCTGACAAATGTTGTTGGGGACCTTGGGTTCCTCATCTGTAAAGTGGGAGTAAAAATACCCTCATTAGTTAACTGTTGAGAGTTAAAAGAGTTAGCATGTATATAGTGACTGGCAGATAGTCACTGTAGGTGATCAAAAATGTTATCTAATATAATTATTAATTGAAACTCTATTGTGAAGGCCCAATGGGGTAGACATGGAGCTAGCTCCTCTGCATACCTTATCAGAGAAACTCTGTGAAGGAGGTATTTGTAGTGGGTATTGTTCGAGCTCTACTCCTACCAGCTTAGCTCACTTCAGAGGCCCCCTTGTGGATAGTTTCAGTACGTGCCTATTACTTCGCAACATGACAACCTGACATTCCTTGTTGCCCTTTTCAAGGTTGTTTTCTGGCCATTTTTAGGTGGAAGCTCTGGGGAGATAATGCCCAAGGAATAGCCCTCAATCTATGAGGCATGCAGGTCCTTGCCATGATTCTGAGGCTATTCTGGAAACTCAGAGTCTCCAGTGAGACTTAGCTGCAGATGCCCTCAATGATAACTTGCCTGTCAACACACTCTATACTGGCCCCTTCTTGCCTTACTCCCCTACCCCCTTACATGTTTGCTGGGATCATCTCCCAAATGCCTGCATCTAAATCCTTGTCTCATAAGCTGCCTTTGGAGAAATGTAGTAGACTAGGACAATACAAATGTCCTCACTTTACACATGGGTACACTGAGGCTAGAGAAGTTCACTGCCCTCCAGAGGCCATATTCTTTTCTCTTCTATGCTATAACTGTCTTCTAGTCCTTAGCATAGGACTTTAAGTATTCTAAAATCATGGTTAACAGTGCTCTGGGGACATGGAATCCATTGGAAATTAGGGAAGGTTCTGCAGAGAAAGTAACATTTGAACTACCTGCAAAGATGAGTAGTCAATTGCATGCCTGGGGGAGGTGGACAAAGTTGGACTAATAAGCAATCATATACACAGGAATAAACTTGTGAGTTGTTAAAATACTAAAATTCCTTCATATTATCTTGGTGAGTAGGACTGACCCCTCCCTCTGGTGTTCCCTACTGCTCTACATCCCTAGCCTTTCCCTGTGAGACCCTGGGACTGCCCATGAACTTATGGAGAAACTTATGGAGTAGCACAGTAGGAGGTTTCCAGGACTCTAGTCCAGCAAGGGCTGGTGACTGTACTAAGTTGGTCCCAGATCTTACCGGTTATTAAATATTTATAATAAACACTCTTGGCAGAAGGAAGAACACTAGCAAAGATATTTACTTTTCAAATCCAAAGTTCTTTCTCCCCCCTACCTTTTCAAGTGCCCCATTCATCTTACAGCCAAAATAAATGTCTACTTGATATGTCGTTGACCAACATAAATTTTTAATGCCATGAGCAATTTCCCAGTGAGTACATTCCCTAAAGCACACAACCTGAAGAAACAGAGCCCAGGGCTTAGCTGTGAAGACTTCCACCTATGATGGAAGAAACATATGGTCTTTCAACAGGCCAGTAATTCTCCAGATTTCCCTCCAGTTGGCTTGGGAAAGACCAAGCCTGCATATTCATGGTTACTTAAGGATGTTGTCAATGTGAGGTTCGGTGAGCTGAGGAAAGGAAAATGACTGCAAGGGGAGAACAAGCACAACAGACAAAGGACTACCAAGTCCATGTTTCAAGTTGGAAAGCTGTATATTTCACATTAATGAAGTCATCTCTTTTGGCACCCTGAACTCTATCTTCCAAGGGGAAGGAACAAGGGGTCATGATTAAAGATAAACACTTTGCAACTTAACAAATGGACATCAGATACCCTTTGGTACCACGCTCTAGATTAGACATTGATATGTACTAAGGTTCTGAATATATTTGTATGTAATTTTACTTTTTAATTGGAGGATACAGAGTTTGCAGGAGAGGGAGGAAAATTAGCAATCCCATGAGAAATGGCTGGGAGAAGGGATGCAAAAACATTCAAATTAGATTTCAAAAGGCTTATTTTAAAAAAAGGAATATATGATGATTTTCCTTTGTCGTGATCACAGCAAAGAGGAAGAAAACAAAAGTAATGAAGATCCACATCTCAGAATGAAACAACCAAAATGAGAGGCAAGCTAATAATAGCCCCAAAGCCATGTCCTCAGAGGGTTCATTCTTAAAGAAATTACCTAACATAGCTGAATCTGTTATCTCTGGCCACATGCCCATGGATGCCTTTTTGAAAATAACCATCTTGGATAGTAATTGGTCTCTGTCTATTCATTCTGAAAACTAGCTGGAATTAGGGAGTTAAAAAGGTAAGATGTCTGAAGTATACCCCAGAGTTGGGAAGGGTGGGAGAGGAGTAGTTAGTGCTTCCTTAGTCTCTGTCTACAGAAGACTTCCTGCGCCCTCTTCGCCCTTCTCTCGGGGGGAGGGTGAACTTCGAGGGACTGGATGATGTACTGCTCTGGGCAGCTTGGCATCTTGCTCTGTCGAGTGCATTTGAGTGCATTTTATGATCTTTGGCCAGAGATGTTTCTGCCAGCTTTAATAATGACCCTGACCCTTCCCTCTACACTGCAATTGCAAGCTCTCCAACAAAAAGGAAGTTGGTGGCAGGAAAGAGATCCAAGCTTTTGATATTTTACTGCTAATAATTTCATTCTTAAGTAGCAACTTGGTGCCTAACACTGTGCTGGGCCCTGGGAGGTCCAGTGCCACTGAGGACTTCATGGATTTGTTTAGAGAAAGGAAGGTGCCATGGGGAGAGGGATGGTCCCAGCTGGGGGTGGGGGAAGGAAGAGGAAATGCTTGATGTAGGGTCTTCCCAAGGAAGCTGGAGTACATTCAGGGGCCAGTGTTTCAGTTCTGTGGTGGACTATGGTATTTCAAGTGACTTGGTAAGACATGGAAATGTCAGAGAGAATGTGACAGATCGAGGACACTTCACGGAGGTCTGGGTGACAAGAGTACAGTGGGGAGGGGTGGAACCCAGGCTACCTGGGGAGAAGGAAGAAGCTGAGAGGATGGTCTGCCCTAATCCTGGAGGAAGGAGAGGACAGTGCTAGGTCTGGTACAGAGGAATGACAAGGTCAAATTGGGTTTTAAGAAAAGCTGCAATGACAATAGTAGTCCTAGCAAATAGTACCAGCCACCATTGTAAGTGATCCTCACAACAATCCTCAGCAGGAGGTCCCCTCATTAGTCCCATCTTACAGATAGGACGAGTGAGACTAGTTAAATGAGATGAAGCAAATAGTAGTACTAGAAAGGGGTGAAGCTCAGGTTTAAACCTGCATGGGCCATGCATGCTTGCTAACACTACACCATGTTGCCTCTTCACAAATGATCTTCGCCAGCATACCTGTTCATGTTGACCTATCCCTCTCCATTTTTCAGCAAAGAAAATTAAGGTTGGTAACACAAATCTGTTTCAGGAAAGGTCACCCAGAGGAATCAGTAGTATATTCTATTTAAAAATAATGCTATCAGTCACTTTAGCTCCAGATGTCTTTAAAAACAAATTTAAAATTAGAGCCAAGACCAGCAAAAGTAGGCTGATTTTAGCAGGAGTCCCTGAGTCTTGAATAGTCCTTTATAAAAATGCTCACAATACTGGATATGCCTAATAAGACGCTTGACAGTGACATTCACAAGGCATCCAGGAAATCTTCAACAGTTTCCCGACAACGTTGCAAGTTAATGACTATAAGGCAAATCAGTTAAGTCTTCCGCTCAAGCGAGCTTCCTTTCATTCTAGGCAGTCACCTCAAGCGGCAATGACACTCATTTGTGTAACAATAACAGTGATGAGAAAGAAGAGCTATTGGTTCCACCCCTTCTCGCCAGACTCCTGACAGTCTAATCTGCCACTCTTGATTGAATCCTGTAAACTGGCATTCACAGCCAAGGTGATCTATACCTTTAATGGAAAAAATTAACTATTGGGAAATATGTGCACAAATCATGTAACTGACTATTTACCAACTTCACTGCTAGCTTCTTATTGAAGCATAAATGATTTCAGGGCAATTTCAAAGAGCCATTTACCTTTCCAACGCATATACATCAATGTGTTAAAGCCGGCTTTCAGAGCGTGATTTCAAATGGCAGGCATCATGTTCCCTGCTAAGATAAAGGCCTTCATGTCCTATTCAGTCATTGTGAAGGCTGTGTTACAGTATCACCACACAATAAATCAAGAATGCATTTGTTATTTATGAGAAATTTAGAGTTCTTTGTATTTTCCTACCGCATCTTTTCTGTCTTCCTTGTTCTGAGCTTGTTACTTCTTTCTCACTGTCATATTGGGGAGGATTATTAAGTAGGGCAATTGAAAAACACCACCCACATCTGAATAGTTGAGTGTTTGTTGAAGAGGTTGTGAAGAATGAACACCTATTGGCCAGAGCACTGTGTCTGAGTGGCAGGCAAGATAACTCGAAGAAAGAGGACAAGGGGTGCAGCTGGAAGACCACCACTCCCAGGCTCCCCACACCTCATTTTCCAAGGACAGAGATTTCTCATGGGCTCCACAATCAATCAAATGAAAGAGGGTAAGCTCTGACCTCAAAAACTCAACTGAAGCCACTTTTATTCTTAACAATGGGAAATAATCTGTGCAGCCATGGAAAGACCAGCTGGAACCTGTTCCCAGGCATGGGAAACACATTTGTAAACATGTACGACATCACTGGGGGCTGGCAGCATCTTTGCTCATTCAGATTTTTTGTGGGGAGGGTTTGCTACTCTCAACTGTAGAATTTTTGGAGAAGCTATTTGTAGACATGATGCTACATAAAATGCTAGAAAGAAAGATGGCTTTAGCAAATCATCCCCAGGAATGGCAGTGCTTATCTGAGAACACTGGGGGTGGGGGCTTCCAGAAAAGTGAACTCTTTCAGACTAGGGCCCCTACTTAGGACACAGACACTGATTTAAAAAGAGGATAACTTTAATAGCATCAGTTATGGAGGTGGCTTCCATAAGCAAGTAGAGTAGGTTGGGATGACATATAGCTCAGCGTCTGTGCTATTTTGGTTCTGAAGATTGGAAGAGAATGGAAAAGGCAGACAGGTTTGACTTTTCACCATGGCCTATGACATTTGGGCAAGAATTATCCCTATATCTGGGCAGAAGTGATGCCACCAAACAGCCCCTTTCTAGGTGTCCCAGAACTCCACTGAGGAGGACTCTGCACACAGATGGCTTATCGTAGATGAAAACATTCTAACTTGGTCCACCTCTTTAGAACATCTTTCATGAAAGGATCAAGGACACTCCAACTGTCTACACTAATAATGGTTCCACAGTCCCAGAAATTCTTGATCAGGAAGATGAAGTTACAAATATTTTTGTGGTTTATTATAGGAACTTTCTAAAACTCCATCTATTTCAACATAGGATTTGATCATCCTATTCCAAGGAAAATAAATTGCCATAGGGGAAGTTGTCCCTTTTCAGGATGACTTATCACTCTACCTGCCAAAATCCTCCAATCAAATGACTGCTTGCTCAAAGAAACATGCTCCCCAACCCTCCTTGCTGTGTGCAGCAACACGAAACTGTAATATCACACACTTTGCTCAATTCTGATCAAGCCTCCCCCATTGAAAGAAGGGCCTTCGTTCAGACAACCAAATTGTAGAAAGATCTGCCTTTGCCCTTTCTCTTTTGAGAAGCTATGAAGACTCTAAGGTGGTGGCCTCCTTTATTGCAGTAAATGGTACATGTGACTTGGCTTTATCAACAGGCTATGTTGGTAGCTCTGTCAAGGAGTTGGCAGTCAACACCCCACATCCAAAGCTACTACTATATTCTACTGCCTCATGGTCTTTCACGGGCCACAGAAACTCAGAGTTAGGTATATGCCTAGAAGTGGAATTGCTAGTTTATATGGAAACTTGATTTTTAGCTTTTTGAAGAACTGCCCATCTAGTCTTGCTGTGCATTTCTGCTTTTCCACCTAAAGAGAACTAATGCAATCCAAAACAAAATGCTCAGGAACTGGGGGGCTAAAATAGGAATAAAAGGTTAAAATAAATGATCTTCTAGATTAAGAATGGGAATTAAAAGATTAATTACTTGGGGGTAGGATGATTAGGAAATGTCAGTACTGTCAAATTATTATCCCCTGACAAATGAAAAAAGAAAATGGGTTATTGTAAGATGAAGCCTCGTCTCTCACTACCCTTTTGGGAGTTTCACTTAATTTCAGCAGGTCAGTCCATGTTGTCTGCCTAAGAAAGAGTTGGAGGTCACAGAATTCTCTCCTGGAGCTGAGCTAAGTCTCCTGTTGTGCTGGCATCACTTATCCTTCCTGTTAATCTTCAATTTTGCCTCCCCACTTGAGGAGGATTCTGTCTGCTTCTCATTAATTCAGGGTTTTTAATTCAGGGTTCTACCCAGACTTTTCCAGAAATACGATTAGAACATGTACCAATTAAACAGATGAGCTCAGACACCAAAGGTGCTTAAGTATATAGAACTGCAAAAAACTCCTATGCACAACTATATTAACTCCCTATTGATGAGTAATAGGAATTTCATATGGATGTTATAGACCTCAAACAAAGAGTTATGCAGTAAAGAACTGTAGTTAGGCAACATAATCTGCCCCCACCCCAACACAAAGGTTTCCACAGCCTAATTTCTTAAACCTGTGAATATGTTCCCTTACCTGGCAAAAAGGGCTTTTGTAGATGGAATAAGGCTCTAGACCTTAAAAATAGATTATTCTCGATGATGTGGATGGGCCCCACACTGGCCCTTCAAAGTGGAAAAGGAAGGCATAAGGGTTAGTGAGAGGGATTCGATTATGAAAGAGAAGGCAGGAGAGACCAGAAACATGAGGGAGGCTCAACCTGCTGTGGTGGGCTTGGAGGAAGGAGGAGGCCAAACACCAGTGCATCAAGACAGTCTCTAGAAGGTGGGATCGACCCACAGCTGCCAGCGAAAAAAGAGATCTCAGTCCCCTACCACAAAGACCTGAATGCTGCCAATAACATGAATGAGCAGGAAATACATTACTACCTAGAGCCTCCAGAAAGAAACACAGCCCTGGTAACATGGTGATTTTAGCCTAGTGAGACCCACACTGACTTCTGACCTCTAAGGAGATTCATTTGTGTTGTTTTTAGCCACTAAATTTCTGATTATTTATGGCACTGATAAAAAACTAATACAAGAAACACAACCACAAATGTCATAGGCTTTCTTCTATCAGGGAAATTATTGCAATTTATTCTCAAAGTGTTCTTGTGAAGTAGCTGTTTTGCTTGACTTCACTTTATTTTAAATACATCAGGGATGCTAAATGATTTGCTTAAGCAGTAAGTGGCAAAGGCAGGACTCCAGCTCAGGCCTCCTGACACTGCCTCCCACTTGTTTGAAAACACTTCAAATCTAATTCCTACATTTTAATTTTAACATAATCAGGTCATTCTAGAATTTTTGGCTTCATAGGGCAAAAAGTTGGGCAGAGGGTAGATAAACTCAGCTCTTCCCTTTTTATAATTTTGGATTGGTGGTGACTGCTGAGAGTGACCAGTCTCTACTTGTCCTAATTACTTCTTCTTGCCTATGTATTATGCCTGAGTTCAAAATGCACATACTAATGAAATTCGACAATTTCCCCATAGAACGTAGTTGTATATTCAAAAACATTAAGTGATTTGCGTGAATACCTACAATGCCAAATGGAAAAAAAAGGGGGGGGGTTTAGAGTTCTCTATTTACATGTTTGTGGAGCCATAAGTGTAATTATAAATACTATTAATCTTCCAGACGTTCATAGACTGAACACAGTTATATACCACTGACTACTAGAAAAAATGCTGACAACAAAAGGGTGAAATGTTTCTTTCATTTTCAATATGTTTCAAAATATGTACAAATACACATTTCCACACAAAAGCACTCTCTTTACTAAGGCAGGCTTCTCTTGCAGGCTGCATTTCCTGAGCTTTTAAATGAAGTGTTTTTACATACTTACAGGTGTTTTGGGTCAATATTGATATATTATTGTTGACTTTTAAAAACCAATTTCCAGAGAAAAAAGTCAAGCATATGTTTTCCAAATTAGTGGAAAGAAGTTAGAATGTATTCTAAATCTAGATTAGGTGAATGAAACACACTGCTGATGGCAGTAAAGTAGTGGTGGGTTCTGTGGGAACCTGGAAGAATACACACCTTGTCCAAAGTGGGAAGCTGCTACTTGGGTCCAGACACCTGTTACGGCATGGGATAAAGACGCAGTATTGGCAGGTTTTCTGATTTTTAAAAGAACAGCCCAAAATGTAGTTGTTCTTAATGAAATTTCTTAATTTCTATAATATTGCCAAGTCATTAACTTCTTAAACCTATCTGCTGTCTGTATTCAGTTTGGGATTTCTTGTCTCAAGCCGGCAGACAAGTGGAAAACAGTAGTTACTGTCAGATTCAGAAATGCTCAAAAATGCAAAGAACTTTTGTCACTCTGGTCTCAAGGAAAGGGAAGCTTTCCTTGTCCTGCTTCACAGATTTAGGAACTGCAAAGAGCATGATTATAAACTAGATCCTCTGATCCCAAATTCTTTGCCACTTTGACTCCTTCACAAAGGGGGCATTAAAGGGTAGAGAAGCCGGTGGCAGACGGAACCAGCGTCAATGGCATGATTTTTTTTTTAAAGATTTTATTTATTTATTTGACAGAGAGAGACACAGCAAGAGAGGGAACACAAGCAGGGGGAGCAGGAGAGGGAGAAGCAGGCTTCCCGCAGAGCAGGGAGCCCGATGTGGGACTCGATCCCAGGACCCTGGGATCATGACCTGAGCTGAAGGCAGACACTTAACGACTGAGCCACCCAGGCTCCCCTCAATGACTTGATTTTTAAGTTACTTTCACCAACACAGAAGTAGCCAACGATTCTCCTACTTGATCCCTCAGGACAGTAATCCCACTCCATGTTCTCAATAGCCACTGGTAGGTGTCTAAAACTAAAAGTCAATTGAAACAAAACTAAAACCAGCTTCTACCCCCCTTTTTCCAAAGAGACCAAAACAGTCTATCTTTGCAATTTGAACAAGCCCATATACCACTTGTAAAATGGAACCTGGAACTTATCCGGTGACTCAAGTTCTTGGATGGATCCCTAAATCATATGGAACTGCTGACTAGGGTTGAACTCTGGATAAATCCTCCTATCCGTTCATCCAACAGACACTGGGAATTCTACATTAAAAATGACAGTCCTCACTCCTAGGTAACATATGGTACAATTCAATGGTCTGTTCATCTCCTCATCTAGTTAATATAGAACAAGCCATTTTTATATGCTAAGCATTATGCTGGGTGCTGGAGTATAAAAAATAATGTAAGCTAAGCACAAGAAACTGACATTTTGAGCAGTTACAGATGATGTTATAAACTAAGGATATTAAATTATTGTTGCTGTTGTGGCTATAACATTAGCTGAATATTTACTATGTGCCAGGCACGGTTTTAAGTATATTCCATATTTCACTACATTTAAATCTAACAATAACCTTATGAAATTTGTGCTATTCTAATCCTGCTTTACAGCTAGTAAGTAGTGGAGCAGAGACTCAGGTCCATTTAATCAGGTCTGCTTCAAAACCTGTAGTCTTAATAAGAAAACAACAAATTGTAAAGGAATTATTTTTATTCCTTTACAATAATTAATTATGATGAGCAATAAGGTGATTCTATAAAAGGAGACTGTAAATTGAAGCTGAAGAAATTCTAGGTTTTGACAACTTACATATTTTTTCCCTTGTCTACATTGCTTTGATTATGCCTATCCATTACCCCAGAGCTCATGCAATACTCTAAATTATCAGTATTATTAGATTTTTAAAACATTTTTACTGTTGCAGTTATAAACAATAGCGATTAGTAGTTTTATAGGCAGGTGTAAGTAAGTATTGATTTTGGCATATATAACTTGATTAAACAATGCTTTCTGCAATCAACCATACTTCTTATGTCTTCAGATGCCTCTGAAAGCCAAACTTCTAAGCACGTGGAAGGTTCAATATTTAACAAAATCTCAACATTTAAAACTTACATTTTGATCACCTCAATTTAATGAAATGTGAAAAAAATTTGCTTATTGATGAGGGTAGGTGCTTTTTTTTCCTGATCTGGGCATATTAAAAAAGTATTTTTAAAATTTTTGATGGCTACAGTGAATGAGATTACAAGCAATAAGTATCATACTTAAATTCCCTTGATCTATTGATAATGGAACAATTCAGAGAACATATAAGTGGCTTCCAGCAGGGGTTTCCTAGGGCTCGAAGGCTATAAGCTGGACCTAGTTTTTCTAAGGTTTGGTTTTTTTTTTTAGCTTTTTTTTTTTTTTTTTTGAGAGAGAGAGAGAGAGAAACAGAGATAGTGAGAAGAGAGCATGAGCGGGGAGGAGAGGGAGAAGCAGCCTTCCCGCCCAGCAGGGAGCCCGATGGGGGGCTCGATCTCAGGACCCTGGGATCATGACCTGAGCCGAAGGCAGACGCTTAATGACTGAGCCACCCAGGCGCCCCTCACTCTAAGTTTTGACTCCTCTTCCCTGGAGCTCCTGCAGTGTGGCCTCCAAATGGCTCCTGTGGCTCCAGAGGGTCACACCCATTGGACAAGCGCTTCTTGGTACCCCAGATTAGCTGACAGATGTCTAGTGGTTCTTTCTATTGGACAGACTTAGTTCAGCACCTGTCCCATTACTATGGTCCTGGCAATTGGCTTAAACAGAATCAGATCCCACCCCTGGTCTTAGGAACTCTTCAGGGCAAACCATATGGCTAACAGGAAACCTGGGGGCTCCTCCCACAGGGAGGAAGTGTGGCTGCTTGCTGCAGGTCATGTCCATCATTCAAAAGTGTTCATATTCATTTTACATGGTTTCATATATTAACAAAAACCCCAGATGCCTACCATGTGCCAGGTACTTTGCTAGGAGGTATGAAAAACAACTAAATTTTGGATTCTACCTTCCAGGAGCTTTCAGTCTCTAGGTGAAAAGTAAGTTTAACAGTGAACAAATCACTTAAAAAGCAAACGAGCCTCATATACCTCACAAGATCACAAAGTTGGACAATTTTACAGAATGGCAGACGATTGAGGATCCAGAAAAGGTTAAGTAATATTCATTCAGAGCCTTTTATGTAAAAGGGGTGCAATTCCCTGCAGGAAGATGCCTACTAAGAATGCTTGTTTTTAAACTCTAACATTTCGGTATTTGAAATAATTTCAGGTATTTGAAAATTTAACATTTTGGGGCACATCTAATTTCCTACTAATTGTAAATAAATGAAAGATGACAAAAGTCACCTCTATTTCTCAGTACACATAACAAATGTAGAGTTTACTTCATATCATACATTTCGAATTTTTATTTATTTATTTATTTATTTATTTATTTATTTATTTATTTAGTAAAGATTTTATTTATTTGACAGAGAGAAACACAGAAAGAAACACAGAAAGAGGGAACACAAGCAGGGGGAGTGGGAGAGGGAGAAGCAGGCTTCCCGCCGAGCAGAGAGCCTGATGTGGGGCTCGATCCCAGGACCCTGGGATCATGACCTGAGCTGAAGGCAGACGCCTAACGACTGAGCCACCCAGGCGCCCCCATTTCGAATTTTTAAAAGCATCTACATTTCATTTTTGCCTTTTTCCTGACATAGTCCCTGATGCCAATTTTTAAATGGTACTGCATTATGCATTTTAAAACATGTTTTTTTCTTCTTCTCCATCCTGGGAACACTACTTATCCTTCAAAGTCCAATTCAAATATAAATCATATGTAAATACAAAAATTAAATTATACAATATCTAAGCCCTTTAAATGCAATATATTCATTACAGGCCCCTTATCTTAGTCGGTGAACACCAGGTGCAGGGCCAGCCCTTCCTTTATCCTAGCATCTCCATTAGCTATCATCCTTTCTGACACACTGCAGATGTCTGTTTCATTAACCCTTTTCCTGCTTTTCTGCCAGGCATAACGTTTTATGGAATCTCTGTGTAGAATACAAGCCTGAGAAAATAAGTCAGGATTATTTCTTTGGAGGTTGCAATGGGGAGAGTAAACGGCTTTGGTCTTTATGATTTCCTTCCGATGAATTCTTGTTCGTGCATAAATATCCTAGTAGCAAAGCATGTGCTCATCTCTTAGCCCAAAGAGGAGACAGACCCCAGGGCTACTAGTCCAACAGGCAGTAAGAATGCACGAAGGCATTCTCTAACGGGCAGCACACTATTAGACACCTAAGTTCCAGATACAGAACAGCAGAGCAGTCTGGTGGATAGGCTGGATTCTTAAAACTCTGATTTCTTGGCTCAGAAACTCATTTGCAATCACTGACCACAGAGAAAGCGCTTGTGAAAATTTCATTTGCTAGAGATGATCTAACTGGGCATTGCAAGAGTACCCCTGAATATTTGTAAATGAGGAGAAGTACAATTGTCACTTGAAATGCTTTGTTTTATTCTATTGACCGCAAGAAAGCAAACCTATGAAACTAAGTTTGCCTGAATTACACTCTTAATAGAATTTTTAACCGAGAATAATTATAACAAAAGGAACATTATGGACTGGGTAGTGTTGGGTAAGATCCCAACTACTGTGTAGGCTGCCTGGGCCGTGGCTCTGCCGGTCCAGGATAGGGTGCAGGAGTGCCTCTGGGTACTCTACTTATCTCCTCTTTTGTCTTTCCTTTGTGATTTAAAGTCAACTTACTGATATCCTAAGGATCCCATAAAAGGCATCAACAGGGACATGGCCTGTCAAGGCCAGTTATCCTAGCAGCCATCCTAAACTGAATTAACCCAGCCTCTCACCATTCTGAACACAGATGGCCCTCTTTCTGGCTCAGTCATCCATACCTTCAGGTTGCATGTAGGACCAAGCATACACTACTGGATCCATGTGAGAATTCAGGTGTCCTGTCTGTTCTTCATAACACACCACTTTCAGCATGAAAAAGTAGAATAAAAAGTGTTCCCACCTAATGCTCTATCACCCGGATCTAGCTTCCATTAACAAACACAAAAGCCAAAGTATATGTTTGCCCTAACTTTCTGGGCTCATGAAACAGAATATTTTAAGTTGGGTAACATTTGGAGTAGTTAGAAAGGAACTATACCATTTCCTATGAGGTTTTCAAGATCTTGGGTTCTTGGCTATTCTCTTTTCTCTTTCTTTAATGGATTTAAATGTTATTTATAGGTTAACAACTAACTGGCTTTTCTTTTTTTTAATAACTGTAGACCAAAACTGTCTTCTGAGCTTCAGACTTCTATCCAGTTCATTTTGGCTCTCATACATTTAAGAGCACCAACTCAGGATTCTCAATTTTACCCACCTCTCCCGCCCACTCTAAGCAGTCTTCCTAATCTTATGTGGCTATCATCTACACAGCCTCTCAAGCCGTAAACATGGGGTTCACCTTTTGAATCTTATTTTTTGCTTCAATTCCAGCACTGAATCCATCACTACATTATCCTATTCTTCCTCTAATATATGTATGTGTAAATATATACAGACATGTATATGTTATGTGTTATCCACACACGTGTTTCTACCCACTTCATTACAGCACTACAATCAGCACACTCTCTAAGCCAGTGGATCTCAAAGTGCCATCAGCCTTACACAGGGACTCTTAGAAAGGCAGATATTTGAGCCTCCTCCCAGTCTGAGACCTTCTGGGTCTTAGAGGCCGCTTTCAGACAACAGTTTTGAGCAATAGAAACTTGATCAAGACAAAGGGGCCCACAGTGACCCCCTGGCTGAATACTGACAGGCCCATCAGGGTACCTACCTCAAGATAGCCACTGGCCCTAATTGACTAATGGGCTACTTACCACCAGGCACAGTCCCCTATGTCCCCATACCTCCATACCTTCCTCCTTTAAAAACAGCCCCCATGCACTGCGTGGTTGCAGTTTCTCCTTTGCCGTCCTTCCCATGGCTACCTTGTGGTGTATTCCATACATTTCTATCGCCTTTGTTCTGCCTCGGGTAAATCCTTTCCCCACAGGCACCACTAGCTTCCACTCCATCGCTGCCCCACATTTGGGGGCCCCCAACCGGTTGAGACAGACACCACATGAATCAGAAACCCATTTGGTGCGGGGCAGCAATCTGTATTTTCACAAATGCTCTGATGATCCTGCTACTTGCTGAGGTTTGAGAACCCCTTCACTAACCATCCTATTTCACTTGATAGCTAAAATCAACTCTCAGTTGGTCTTCCTCTCCCACTCTTGCCCCTTCCAATTCGTTACCTTCCTAGCAGACAAAATAATTTATTTCTAAATTTGATCTAGTCACTCCCCTGTTTAATACTTCTCATTGGCTTTTAAATGCACTCAGAATAAATTTTAAAAATGTTTTAGCATAGCCTGCAAAGGACTTCATGCTATGTGTCTTATCAATGGCTCTGACCTTTCCTACCACCCATCCTCCTCTCCCTTAGTCACGCCATTGCTAGGGCAGCCTCCTACCTGCTTGGTGGATCCCTCCTATTCCTCACAGTCCTGGCTGCTCATCTGGGAGGTCTCTCTCCACTTCCATCATTCTCCCTGCTCCATGACTCTTCTCACACTTTCGAATCTCCATATATACATCCGTTTACTTGTGTATCAGGCACCTCCAATCCTAGATTATCAATTTTGTGAGAACAGGGACCACATTTGTTTTCTTCCAACACTGTGTACCCATTGCCTCCTGAGATGCATCATAGGTGTATTAAAAACAAACAAAAACCTGTTAAATGGCTAATGAAATGCAATTCCTATGAAGGATAAAATACAAACCAAAATTTAAAAAAAAATGGTGTTGATGTTGGTCATTAAAAATTGTGGACTTAAGAATTCCCAGGTAATATCTGGAGTTGGTGTGAAGTGTGGTTGGGATTCTTTTGTGCATGGACAAATTACACATGCTGGGGATTTAACACTGGTGCAGAGGGTTATGCTAGCAAAGATTAATGCACTATATAATCTTGTGGGTCTTACAATAAGTCCTGAGCAGTTCACATGGATAGCACAGACCTTGATTTCTCTCTACCTTTAGTTCTGGCTAATCCATCTTTGTATCCCACAGGCAACACCCATTCAAAACACACTTTGGGTATATCAGCCAGGTTATGCTACTTTGATTCTGCTTTTGATTACCACCCCTCGAGTTTACCTGCTGAACTTTATTTGCTTGTTTTGCTTTTATTTTCTCTTTTTGCTCACAAGTTTAGTATGCTTTAAGCTCAGGATAATTTTAGCTTTTTCTTTGCTTCTAGTACTCAGCATTCATCCCAGCCATGGCTGGCAGTGGCTGGCTGGCTCCATGCATTCTTGGATGCCGGATCACAATCCTTTGGACCCAATCACTGTGTGAGCTCACTTGGATGGGAGATCTCAGGGGAGGGAGAACTGGACAGGTATAAACACAGCAAGGCCAGAGCAATGTGCAAATAAGGTAACTGGCCTGTGGTGGCCTCACCAACCCCCCACTTATGAACAATCCTCTTGTCGAAACCATGACCCAAACTCTCCACTGCTATGACATTAATTCTGTTTTCTACTCTCAAGAAGCCCTTCTCTCAATAATTTCCAAAATGCCTTCTAAAGGTATAGACTGGTAAATGCTAACAGCATAATTCCCAGCTTTGTAAGATATATTAGAAGGAATTTTCTGGGATAGGGCCTGTGATGGTTCATTTTATGTGCATGGGGCACCCAACCATTTGGCTAAGCAGTATTCTAGGCAGGTCTGTGAGGGTGTTTCTGAATGAGCTGAATATTTAAACTGGTACAGTGAGCAAAACAGATTGCCCTCCCCAATGTGAGTAGGCCTAAACAAACTTGAGAGCTGAAATACAATAAAAAAGGCTGAGTCAGAAAGAATCCTCTCTGCTTATCTTCCTGTTGGGACATCAGTCTTCCCCTGACTTCACACACTCAGACTGGAACTTACACCATTACACCTTTGGCTCTCCTGGGTCTCTGGCTTGCCAATTAGACATCTTAGGACTTCTCATCCTTCATAGTTGAATGAGCCATTTCCTTATAGTCTAGCTATCTATCATCTATCCTATTGGTCCCATTTCTCTGAGGAACCCAGAGTAATTCAGGAAACTTCTGGACCAAAGAAAATCATGTGCCTGTATATACTATAATATTTATGAAGCCGGGATGTTCTACCCAATTTATAAAGCTTGCCCAATGTAGCCAGCCACCATGCCACTGCAGGAAAGGACCTGCTGCAGAGCCTCTTGAAGTGTAACCCTATCGAGTACAACTCAGCACAGAGGCCCCACAATACCCTTACTTCTCCAACTTCTGCTGCACTAGGTTCCAGGACCCCAACCACCAGGCTAGGGCCTGACCTATTTAAGATCCCTTCCAGGAGAGGAGGAAAATCATGGGAAGCATGGGATGCTGAGCTCCAGCTAGGTTTGGCCCAGCCAGGGTGGAAGTACCCTAGCTCATGCTCTTTACTACCTGTAAAGATTGGTGGATTTATTTAAATTAACAATAATTTCAAGTAGGACATTGTAAATATTATGAGAAGCACACTGTTGAATGTTGAACCTGAACTATTAAGAAACCAAAAAAAAGTTTTTTTAAATGGCCAGAAAGCTGTTAGCTAACATCGAGGCAGGCACATTCCAAACAGAACATAAACAACTTCAGCAGAATATAAATGATAATCAGACAAAGCCACTCAATGACTATGGTGGAACAAGACAAAAAACAAGGCCACTCCACAACTGGGTCTGCAACCAGACAGAAACAAGGATACTCTGCAACCACAAATATAATATGTCCCTTCTTCAGTTCTCTAAAGTGCCTACTGTTTCTTTTTTAAGTGACAACTCTTGCTTAGCCTTTATCTTCCCTTCCCCTACACAAAAATCACCAAGCTGTACTATCATCAACTTGTGTCTACTTTCTAAGAGGACCCAAACCAAAACTAGCCCTAGTTTCCCTAAACCTCCTGAAAATCACCCACCTTAGCCCCAAACATATAATAAATGACATCTAAACTCCTTCATCACGAAGAGGTTTTGCTGGCAGGAGCTTCTCCTCATGCAACTAAAAGTTAAATAAACGTAACTGCGTCTGACTACAGATGAGCTCCTGATGGTCTCTGGCTGGTGCACTTTGACCTAACCTCCACAAGGAAGTGGCCGCTTACTCAAGGTCATGTTTGACAAGAAGAGGAAGAGATTATGGATGTTAACATTGCAATTACTCAGAGAATCTCAGTAAAAACTAAAGTGACTCACTAAAATGCTCTAAATGAAAAAAATACATCACCATATGAAGAAGAAAAGAAAGAAGAAAGAAAAGCTGACGGAGAGAAGGATCTTTTAAAGTATTAGCGGGGTAACTTGTTTGTTAGGCACTTCAAGCCTCAGGCTAAATGAGATCATTCACATAAGTGCTGAGTATAATGCCCAGCACAAGTTCAAAGCACATTTTTATCATCATAATCATCATCACTATCACTCTTATATTATTATGGATTATCAATCCTTGCAGATGATTTTAACAGGATGCATGCCCACATATATATCCACACAAACATAAAAACAAGAACGCTTGCCTAATTGAGCATATTAAAAGTCTGTCTGTTCATCACATAAGCAAAGGCAAAGGGACAATTAGTACTCACATTGAGCTGAAGTTCATCTGTCCACTGTCCAATCAGACGGTAACCAGGGTTGGTGGTGTTTGTGGTCTGGTACTGAAAGATGTCATAACGCCCAGGTGCATCCCCATTTTTGTTAAACATTACTGGGGTGCCTGCACTCCCTGAGGAAGACAAGAAAATGCCAGATTTTATAATCGAGATTCCTTCTACCTCTTATGCCTTCGGTGATGGTCTGGAGACCTGCTGATGAGCAAGGTAGCTAGTAGATAACCCCATGTTTAATAGGCTCCCCCCTAGATGGGCAATGGATAACCCATGAGTGGCTCATCCCTATGGCCTGTGGATGCTTACTAGAGAAGGTGGGAAGGTGACCTGCTTCCCCCTTTGAACAGTTCTATTTCTCAATATTTCTTAGTATTTTATGCTAATCTTTCCCCCTTGTGGAGAAAATTAAATGCATTTTTCCCAGAGACCATCTTAAATTGTATTATTATTTTAGTTTCCACTTAATTATCAATTGTGGTTAGTAAAGAACCATTTCAAAAATAATACATTTTTAAAAGGAAATCTAAGAGGATTAAAAAATGAAGAAAAAAGTTTACTTAAACATGTACTTGGATATTGATTGCATTTAAACATATTTGTTGCTGGTCATGTCTAATTTATATGATAACCAGTCTAAAATACTTAGTAATGTACATGGAAAGTATTTAATATTTTTTTCTCAATCTGCTATGTGGGTCTTACTTCTTTAAAATGTGGGTCTTAGATGAAACCCATTATTTTGGCAGAATTAGACACTGAAGTCAACTTAAAAAGACTGACACATTCATTGAGAGAGAGAGTGTGTATGTGTGTCCATGTGTATCCTTTCAAAGTTAGATGTGAATGAAAAGCTCCTTAGTATTAACCACGTGGAACAACTAGCAAATCATACACAGAGAACAAAAGATGTGGGTTTGGGTTACTTTCAGCAAGAGTTACAAAGGATTCATCAAAAGTTGGCAAACTGAGTGCTGTTTCTCTCATGATCCCTTGGAAATAGGATAAATACCACTGGCCTCAGGGTATGTGACTGGTATCTGTTCTCTAAGTTAATACTGGATTGATATTTTTCAGAGGAAACAATGATATAGTTCCTGTCTTTTACAAGGAAGTTAAAGATCATTTATAAGCTGAAACAGAATCACTAAGAACAGAAATTCATTTTGTTATTTTTTGTTGGAGAGGGGTGGAGTAAATTCAGGTAATGAGCATCAAGCCCATTTGAGAATTCTCATTATAAATTTAAGACCCAAACGATTGCAAAGTTCTGCATTTGGTTAGCAAAGTCACTAGCTTCTGCAGAAGCTGGGCCGACATGGTATTTGCATTAATAGCATGGATGGGGTTGGTGGGGAGTCATGTTAACTGGAAAAGAGTAAACAAGCTTAAAACAGTTAAAAAAATAAAAGGCACACCTATACTTAAGGAAGCAGTTGTGATGCTGAGTGGCCACACATGAATAATCACTCAACACAAGAAAAGAGTTAGAAAATGGATCCAGACAGAATGACAACATTTAGGTCATCAGAGACATACAGAATTGCAATCCTATGCTGAAAGTTACCTCTAGTAGAAGAGGGGGTTCAATATATAGGCAGGATTCAGGAACAACTAAAGAACTCCACACTATCCTACAACTGTCAAGTATAGGATTTTATAATTCTTTGGTATTGAAAATGAAAAAAAAAAAATTGGAGCTTATAGTAGGTTCAGTAATGGCTCCCCAAATATTTCCATGTCCTAATCCCCAGAACCTGTGAATGTTACCATACAAAATGAGAGATTTTTGGAAATACGATTAGGGATCATGAAATGGGAGAAGATTATCTTGGATTATCTGTGTGAGCCCAGTGTAATCATAATGATCCCTATAGGAAAAAGGGAACAGGAATCAAAGGAGGAAGGGGCTGTAATGGTCAAAACAAGAAGTTAGAGTGATGTGAGGAAGGGTTCATGACCCCAGAAGGGCAAATGACCCTCACAAGCTAGAAAAATCAAGGAAACAGATTCTTTTCCAGAGCCTACAGAAGGAACCAAACCCGCCTTCACCTTAACAAAGCCTGGTGAGACCTGTGTCAGACTCCCAAACTAGAGAACTATAAGATCATAAATTTATATTGTTTAAGCCACTAAATTTATAGTACTTAATAGTACTTAATAACTGGCTTTGGAATCCCCAAGAAGGGGTTTAAATTCCAGAAACCACCTTCTAAGTGTGATTGTTACCACATTATTCATTCTCCTTTAACTTCTGACCACCCCTAATGGGTTAGTGTGGATTCAATGTAATAAAGTATATAAACTGCTTAGTTCCATGCCTTTTACATAACAAATGCTCAATAGATGGGAATGATTTTATTGTTTTTGTTTTTAAAACAAGCTCTGGCCAATTTTATTAAAGACAAATTTTGGGTGATTTACTTTTCAGCAGTCTGTCCCAGTATACTTCTAATGACATCAAATCACCTGGATCAATGATAGCCAATGTGACTTCTCTGTAGTATTTCCCACATGCTGTGCCCATCTCAATATTATTACCGCTGTAGTGACGATGGACACCAGTTTTGGCCAACAGGGCATAGTACTCTATTTCTGATTTCCTTAGAGCTGGACAGTTGTTGGTGAGGATGACCAGCTTTGCTTTGCCACGTCTGATAGTTTTCAGAGTCTGCTTGTACTCTAGCATGCACTTTCCACTTTTCATAACAAGTTGGATCCTAGGTTGATCGACTCCAGTGACTTTTTCATCTCCTTCATGGCCACCATCTTCCTCCCTTAGGTGAGGGACAGTCCCATCAAGACTAGACACCAAGAGGGAGGAGAAAGATGGCGGAGGAGTAGGAGACCGAAATTTCATCTGGTCCCAGGAATTCAGCTAGATAGGGATCAAACCATTCTGAACACCTACAAACCCAACAGGAGATCAAAGAAAAGAATAGCGGCAACTCTCTGAACAGAAAAGCGACCACTTTCTGGAAGATAGGACGTTCAGAGAAGTGAATCCGAGGCAATATTTGGGAAGATAGATGGCGGGGCGGGGAGCTTCCATCAGCCGCTACCGACAAGTGATAGAACCACAGAGCACAAAATCGAACTTTAAGAAGTTGGTTCTGCTGAGGGATATCGCTCCAGTGGCTAAGTGGGAGGTGGAACCCTCGTGGGGACAGTGTGGTCTCAGGACCCTTGGGGTCACAGAAAGACTGGGGGTGCCTGAGTGCGGCAGAGCTCCCAGGTATTGGAGTGGGGAAGCCGGCTGCAGAGACGGAGCAGAGGAGCGGGCTCTCAGCTCGGGGTTGCCATAAACCGTGATCTGCAGCACAGACGGGCCACTACTCCTCTGCCAGCAACCCAACAAGGAGCAGATCCGGGGAGACTCCACTTCCTCCCCTGGGAGGAGCAGTGTGGGAGTGCGCTGTAGGGATCTGCTGGGTTTAGAGACTCCATACGGGGTCGGGTACCAGACATAGAAACGCTCGGGTCACAGGCTGGGTGAGCACGGAGTGTGGCCGGAGACCAGGGAGACGGGAGTGACTGACTGCTTTTCTCTGGGGGCTCACTGAGGAGTGGGGCTCCGAGTTCTCGGCTCCTCCGGGGTGGAGATTGGGAGGCCGCCATTTTCACTCTCCGCCTCCAAAGCTGTACGGAAAGCTTGGAGGGAACAAAAGCTCTCAAGAACAAACCTGAGCAGATTACTTAGCCCAGACCCGGCAAGGGCAGGGCAATTCTGCCTCCAGCAAAGACATTTGGGAACCACGGCAACAGGCCCCTCCCCAAGAAGATCAGCAAGAACAGCCGGCCAAGACCAAGTATACCGATCAATGAGAACGGCAAAACTCCAAAGCTAGGGAATACGGCACACAGAATCCATGGCTTGTTTCCCCATGATTCTTTAGTCTTTCAAAGTTAATGTATTTTTTTTTAATGTTTCTTTTTTTCCTGAATTTTTCTTTTTCCCTTTTTCAACCAAAAACTTCTCAATCCCTTTTTTTTAAAAATCTTTTTTATTTTTCATTTTTAGAGTCATATTCTATCCCTTCATAATAGTTAACCTTATTTTTGGTATATATATATAAATTGTTCTCTCTTTAAAATGTTGGCATACACTTTCTTCTCACATATCAAAATATACCCTAAATCTCTAGTGTATGACTTTGTTCTAGTCTCCTGCCTGATCACATTCTCTCCTTGTTTCTTTTTAAATCCTCTTTCTTTTTCAACCAACTTCTTATCAATTCCTTTTAAAAAATCTTTTATAATTTTCATCTTCACAGTCATATTCCATCCCTTCATCGTATTAACCCTTATTTTTGTATATATATAAGTTTTTCTTTCCTTAAAATTTTGGAAGGTACTTTCATCTAACAGACCAAAATACACCCCAAATCTAGTGTGTGGCACTGATCTATAAACCAGCCTAATGATATCTGATCATATTCTGGTTTTTTGTTTTGTTTTATTTTTCTTTGTTTTTATCTTTTTCTTTTTCTTTTGTCTTTCTTTCCCTTTCTTTTCACCTGGTTTCAGGTCTCTTCTGATTTGTTTAGTGTATATTTTCTGGGGACGTTGTTACCCCGTTAGCATTTTGTTCTCTCATTCATTGATTCTCCTCTGGACAAAATGACAAGATGGAAAAAATCACCTCAAAAAAAAAAAAACAAAACAAAAAACAAGAGGCAGTACCGAATGCCAGGGACCTAATCAATATGGACTTTAGTAAGATGTTGGAACCAGAGTTCAGAATGATGACTTTAAAGATACTAGTTGGGCTTGAAAAAAACATGGAAGATATTAGAGAAACCCTTTCTGGAGAAATAAAAGAACTAAAATCTAAGCAAGTCGAAATCAAAAAGGTTATTAATGAGGTGCAATCAAAAATGGAGGGTCTAACTGCTAGGATAAATGAGGCAGAAGAGAGAATTAGTCATATAGAAGACCAAATGATGGAAAATAAGAAGCTGAGAAAAAGAGAGATAAACAAATACTGGATCACGAGGGCAGAATTCAAGACATAAGTCATACCATAACACAAAACAATATTAGAATAATTGGGATCCCAGAAAAAGAAGAAAGAGAGAGAGAGGGGCAGAAGGGATATGGAACAAATTATAGCAGAGAACTTCCCTAATTTGGGGAGGGAAACAGGCATCAAAATCCAGGAAGCACAGAGAACCCCTCTCAAAATCAATAAAAATAGGTCAACACGCCGACATCTAATAGTAAAACTTGCGAGTATCAAAGACAAAGAGAAAATCCTGAAAGCAGCTCGGGAGAAGAGATATGTAACCTACAAGGGTAGAAACATTAGATTGGCAACAGACTTATCCATAGAGACCTGGCAGGCCAGAAAGGACTGGCAGGATATATTCAGAGCACTAATGAGAAAAATATGCAGCCAAGAATACTATATCCAGCTAGGCTGTCCTTGAAAATTGAAGGAGAGAGAAAAAGCTTCCAGGACAAACAAAAACTAAAGGAATTTGCAAACACGAAACCAGCCCTACAAGAAATCTTGAAAGGGGTCCTCTAAGCAAAGAGAAAGCCTAAAACCAGAAAGGAACACAGACAATATACAGTAACAGTCACTTCACAGGCAATACAATGGCACTAAATTCCTATCTTTCAGTAGTTACCCTGTAATGTAATGTAAATGGGCTAAATGCCCCAATCAAAAGACACAGGCTATCAGACTGGATTAAAAAATAAGACCCATTGATATGCAGTCTGCAAGAGACTCGTTTTAGACCCAAAGACAGCCCCAGATTGAAAGTGAGGGGGTGGAAAACCATTTACCATGCTAATGGACATCAAAAGAAAGCTGGGGTGGCAATCCTTATAGGAGACAAATTAGATTTTAAACTAAAGACTGTAATAAGAGATGAGGAAGGACACTATATCCTACTCAAAGGGTCTATCCAACAAGAAGGTCTACCAATTGTAAATATCTACGCCCTTAACATGGGAGCAGCCAATTATATAAGGCAATTAATAACAAAAGCAAAGAAACACATTGACAACAATACAATAATAGTGGGGGACTTTAACACCCCCCTCACTGAAAAGGACAGATCATCTAAGCAAAAGATCAACAAGGAAATAAAGACTTTAAATGACACACTGGACCAAATGGACTTCACAGACATATTCAGAACATTCCATCCCAGAGCAACGGAATACACATTCTTCTCTAGTGCCCATGGAACATTCTCCAGAATAGATCACATCCTAGGTCACAAATCAGGTCTCAACCAGTACCAAAAGATTGGGATCATTCTCTGCCTATTTTCAGACCACAATGCTTTGAAACTAGAACTCAATCACAGAGGAAAGTTGGAAAGAACTCAAATACATAGAGGCTAAAGAGCATCCTACTAAAGAGTGAATGGGTCAACCAGGAAATTAAAGACGAATGAAAAAAATTCATGGAAACCAATGAAAATGAAAACACAACTATTCAAAATCTTTGGCATGCAGCAAAGGCAGTCCTGAAAGAAAAGTATATAGCAATACAAGCTTTTCTCAAGAAACAAGAAAGGTCTCAAGTACACAACCTAACCCTCCACCTAAAGGAGCTGGAGAAAGAACAGCAAATCAAGCCTAAACCCAGCAGGAGAAGAGAAATCATAAAGATCAGAGCAGAAATCAATGAAACAGAAACCAAAAGAACAGTAGAACAGATCAACGAAACTAGGAGCTGGTTCTTTGAAAGAATTAACAAGATTGATAAACCCCTGGCCAGACTTATCAAAAGAAAAATGACCCCAATCAACAAAATCATGAATGAAAGAGGAGAGATCACAACCAACACCAAAGAAATACAAACAATTATAAGAACATATTATGAGCAACTCTATGCCAGCAAATTAGATAACCTGGAAGAAATGGATGCATTCCTAGAGATGGATCAACTACCAAAACTGAACCAGGAAGAAACTGAAAACCTGAACAGACTTATAACCACTAAGGAAATTGAAGCAGTAATCAAAAATCTCCCCCAAAAAAGCCCAGGGCCAGATGGCTTCCCAGGGGAATTCTACCAAACATTTAAAGAAGAATGAATACCTATTCTTCTGAAACTGTTCCAAAAAATAGAAATGGAAGGAAAACTTCCAAACTCGTTTTATGAGGCCACCATTACCTTGATCCCAAAACCAGACAAAGACCCCATCAAAAAGGAGAATTACAGACCAATATCCTTGATGAACATGGATGCAAAAATTCTCACCAAAATACTAGCCAATAAGATCCAAAAGTACATTAAAAGGATTATTCACCACAACCAAGTGGGATTTATCCCTCGGTTGCAAGTTTGGTTCAACATCTGCAAATCAATCAATGTGATACAATACATTAACAAAAGAAAGAACAAGAACCATATGATCGTCTCAATAGATGCAGAAAAAGCATTTGACAAAGTACAGCATCCTTTCTTGATCAAAACTCTTCAGAGTATAGGGATAGAGGGTACATACCTCAATATCATAAAAGCCATCTATGAAAAACCCACAGCGAATATCATTCTCAATGGGGGAAAACTGAGAGCTTTCCCCCGAGGTCAGGAACACCGCAGGGATGGCCACTATCACCACTGCTATTCAACATAGTACTAGAAGTCCTAGCCACAGCAATCAGACGACAAAAAGAAATCAAAGGCATCCAAATCGGCAAAGAAGTCAAACTCTCACTCTTTGCAGATGATATGATACTTTATGTGGAAAACCCCAAAGACTCCACCCCAAAACTGCTAGAACTCATACAGGAATTCAGGAAGGTGGCAGGATATAAAATCAATGCACAGAAATCAGTGGCATTCCTATACACCAACAAGACAGAATAAAGAGAAATTAAGGAGTCGATCCCATTTACAATTGCACCCAAAACCATGAGATACCTAGGAATAAATCTAACCAAAGAGGCAAAGAATCTGTACTCAGAAAACTATAAAATACTCATGAAGGAAATTGAGGAAGACACAAAGAAATGGGAAAACGTTCCATGTTCATGGATTGGAAGAACAAATATTGTGAAGATGTCAATGCTACCCAGAGTAATCTACACATTCAATGCAATCCATATCAAAATACCATCCACTTTTCTCAAAGAAATGGAACAAATAATCCTAAAATTTGTATGGAACAAGAAAAGACCCCGAATAGCCAGAGGAATGTTGAAAAAGAAAAGCAAAGCTGGGAGCATCAGAATTCCGGACTTCCAGCTCTATTACAAAGCTGTCATCATCAAGACAGTATGGTACTGGCACAAAAACAGACACATAGATCAATTCAACAGAATAGACAGCCCAGAAATGGACCCTCAACTCTATGGTCAACTAATCTTCGACAAAGCAGGAAAGAATGTCCCATGGAAAAAAGACAGTCTCTTCAACAAATGGTGTTGGGAAAATTGGACAGCCACATGCAGAAGAAGGAAACTGGACCGTTTCCTTACACCACACACAAAAATAGACTCAAATGGTTGAAAGACCTAAGTGTAAGACAGGAGTCCATCAAAATCCTAAAGGAGAACAGAGGCAGCAACCTCTTCAACCTTAGCCTCGGCAACTTCTTCCTAGAAATATCACCAAAGGCAAGTGAAGCAAGGGCAAAAATGAACTATTGGGACTTCATCAAGATAAGAAGCTTTTGCACAGCAAAGGAAACAGTCAACAAAACCAAAAGACTACTGAGAGAATGGGAGAAGATATTTGCAAATGACATATCAGATAAAGGGCTAGTATCCAAAATCTATAAAGAACTTATCAAACTCAACACCCAAAGAACAAATGATCCAATCAAGAAATGGGCAGAAGACATGAACAGACATTTCTGCAAAGAAGATGTCCAAATGGCCAACAGACACATGAAAAAGTGCTCAACATCGCTTGGCATCAGGGAAATCCAAATCAAAACTTCAATGAGATACCACCTCACACCAGTCAGAATGGCTAAAATTAACAAGTCAGGAAACGATACATGTTGGCAGGCATGCAGAGAAAGGGGAACCCTCCTACACTGTTGGTGGGAATGCAACCTGGTGAAGCCACTCTGGAAAACAGTATGGACGTTCCTCAAAAAGTTCAAAATAGAGCTAGCATACGACCCTACAATTGCACTACTGGGTATTTACCCCAAAGATACAAATGTAGGGATCTGAAGGGATACGTGCACCCCAATGTTTATAGCAGCAATGTCCACAACAGCCGAACTGTGGAAAGAGCCAAGATGTCCATCAACAGATGAATGGATAAAGAAGATGTGGTGTATATATATACAATGGGATATTATGCAGCCATCAAAGGGAATGAAATCTTGCCATTTGCCAATGACGTGGATGGAACTGGAGCGTATTATGCTGAGCGAAATAAGGCAATAAGAGAAAGACATGTATCATATGACCTCACTGATATGAGGAATTCTTAATCTCAGGAAACAAACTAAGTGTTGCTGGAGTGGTGGGGGATGGGAGGGATGGGGTGGCTGGGTGATAGACATTGGGGAGGGTATGTGCTATGGTGAGTGCTGTGAATTGTGTAAGACTGTTGAATCACAGACCTGTACCTTCGAAACAAATAATACATGTTTAAAAAAAAAAAAAAGATGAAGAAGATAGCAGGAGGGGAAGAATGAAGGGGGGGAAATTGGAGGGGGAGATGAACCATGAGAGACTATGGAGTCTGAGAAACAAACTAAGGGTTCTAGTGGGGAGGGGGCTGGGGGGATGGGTTAGCCTGGTGATGGGTATTAAAGAGGGCAGTGCATGGAGCACTGGGTGTTATACGCAAACAATGAATCATGTAACACTACATCAAAAACTAATGATTTAATGTATGGTGATTAACATAATAAAAAAAAAAAAAGAAAGAAAAAGAGTAGATGCCAAGATGGCCAGGAGGGAGACAGGAAAGACTTTCATTTTTATCATTGTTTTATTTGCTGGTATCTCAAGACCAGAACACCTGCCTTCAGGTATTCAGACTGTCTTTTAGTGTGCCAAAGTTGTCTCTCCTGACTGGTATCCTATTTGAATTTCTCCTTCAGTGTAAACTTTATTTTCTAACAAGCAGTCTAGAGGCCATTCTGAAGATGGGCACTGATCTATGAACAACACTGCTCTGGTCCCAGCAACTTGAGTCAGTGGGTGCACCCATGTGTGGCCAAGGGCAGTATTTCAATTTGTTCCTCCTATGTCTTATCTGAACACTATCCTCAGAGCTCCACAAAGGCACCCAGTTTTATCACAATAGAAAGCTCTTAAGCCCTCTCCATATGCTCATCAACACAAGCTTTTCCAGTAGACAGAGAGGGGAGAAAAAACACACACACACACACACACACACATACAACATCAGTAACAAAAACAGCTTTTTAATACTGGCTTCTAAGTATAAGGAGAAGAAACAAAATCTGGATTCCACATGTTATTAGCAAGAAAATGAGAATCCTATCATTTTGCAGGAAGTTATTAATATTCATATGCTCACCTTTCTTTTCTTTCACATTGGATAGTAGGATTCATGTTGTGCTTTGCTGTAATTCTATGGCTTCTATTCATTAAATAATATGACTTGAGCTTTTCATAGCCTTTGAGAAGAGAGAGCAAGAATATTGGAGGCCTGGGGCTCCAAAGGATCTCTAGCTCACCAGCTAAATATTCATCAAAATAGGACACACTGCCTAATCTTTCTCTCCTCTTACAATCTTTGTTAGGAGAAATGATTCTTGTCATGCCCTTTCCATTCTCATTAAAGTTCACGCTTTAAAAAAAAATTAAGGCAGAAGAGCCAAATACTTTATCTAAGTGATGACTTGTAATAGCATATTGTGTGGCTTTGACCTTTTTGATGGATTCTATAATGCAACTGGCTTATTATTTCCAGTTTTTTTTCTGCCATAGCTCCTATTTAACAGTATCCCTGAACTTCTTGAAAGAGAATAAAGGGGATTATGTTCAATGAAGACTTGAAGACTATATTAAAAAAAAAAAAAAATCAAAGAAGTCCAGAGAACAGAAAGAAGTTATCAAAAGAGAAGTGATCACCTGTAGAAATGTCCACAGGTATCAGGGCCAGAACACAAGTATACAATGGTGAAGGAAACAGGGCCACTTGCCAAACTGGGATACTGAGAGGAAACCAGATGACAGAAGGTATTTGTCTTTAATCTCCTCTACTGAATTAGAGTATCTGAATGAAATTCCTTTCTTCCAGAACAGAGAAGAATTTGGGATCTAGATTGCCCAGATGATGAAAGAGTCCTTTGCATCAAGGTATTTAGAAGTATTTTTCTCTCATTTCTCTCTTTACCACCCCATACACAGATTCCAAAAATGCAGCATTGATTTGTGTTTAATCATTTATTGCTACTCAACAAACCACCCTAAAAATTAGTGCTCTAAATAATGACGACCTGTATTTTGAAATTTGAGCTGGGCTCGGCAGGGACATCACCCCTCCGGTCCTCATGTCAGTGGGGGCAGCTTAAAGCTCACATGCCTGATAATTGATGCTGGCTGTCAGCTGGGCTCTCAGCTGGGGCTATGGCTAGAATACCCTCAAATGGCCTGTTTGAGTTCTTGGCTTCCTCCCAACATGGTAGCTGTTTCCATAATACTAATGTTCCAAGAGTACCAGGCAGTGGCCCCGTTAGTTTTATGCCTTAGAAGCCACATAGTGTCACTTCTGCATTAGTCACAGGCTCATTCAGATTCAAGGGGAGGGAACCCAGATCTTAACTCTCAATGAAGGAAAGCTAACTTCATTTTTCAAGAACACATGAGATGTGTCTTCCTTACAAAACATACCCCAATCCAATTCGTTCTCTGGACACACTTCAGGTTAACTACTTCATGATACAGCAATTCTCTAAGATTAGGTATGTGAGATAACAAATTTGTTAAATTTACATCTGCAAGTAGTGACATCGAGTTGGATGGGCCAACACAGAGATGACTAAATCAAATTTAGGCTCAGATCATTGCATTCACTTGGGATGCACGAAAAAATGGCTGTAAGTGATGAAGACAAAATTAGCCACCTTTTCTCTTGGTGCATAAAAGGAGGTTAAGTACTTGGTGAACCTATAACAATACTTTTTGGGTATTTTCTTATTTCCTAAATTGATGCTTTGGTAAATGTAAATTTCAGAATTATTAAATTGTACTATACTGGTCTGGAACAAAACTCCCAGGGATACAAAAAACTTCAAACTAAAGTAACATAAAAACATAATTATTGAGACAAAAAAAAAAAAAAATCAAAATCCTCCCTAAAACATGCAAAAAAAAAAAAGTCTCCATTCTGTCAGCAGGAATGATGCAGTAAACCCTTCTTCTCAGACACTTAAATAGTAGTCAAGGGAGCAGGCTGTGGAGTTAGGAACCTAGGTACCAAGTATGTAGCATTATTACTATCCATGTGTCTTTTAACATTATAGTTCTTAATTTCTCTATGAATCACTTTTCTTATCTATAAAAAAATTAAGGAAAATAAGAGAATCTAAACAATTTGTTGTTTTGAATATTAAGCCAGCCAACACAAGTGAAGTCTTAGCACAGGTTCTGGCACACAGTAATCATGAGCTCTGTGTCCATCTCAGAAGCTCAGCAACTCTGGCTCATCAGTGGGAAAGACCATCTTGGCCAAATGAGTCTACAGACATTACCTGGAAGAAGAGCCAGGTCAAGGTCACCAAGGACATTTTCAAAATCAACTTTTTTGTTACTAGGGTAAGGATGGCCATGCATATCCACAGACCAGAATGCAAAGCCACAAACTGACCATAACACATATGATAAACAGCACTGTTTGATAAATAATAAAGTTTATATGCATTTGTTCTGGGGAATTTAATTATATATTTTAGGAGATTCTGTAGAATTGGGAAAAAACTATAACAAAAGATTATTTTTAGCTAAGCTGTTTTTCTGATTTCATATATAATCATTTTTGTCTCCATCTTAACTAAGAAACTATTAGTTCCAAAATTGGATATGGTTCCCCTTCGTCCAGCTGCAAGGTAACTTCTGAATGACTAATGCAGTATTGTGGGCTTAAATGAATTATTATTTACAAGAAGAGAAGATGATTTTTTAAACCATAATATAATAATCTAATTCAGGAAATTAACATTGGTAGAATACTATTTGAAACATATGCAATTTAAAAAATTCTCACAATCAATAAAACTAAAAGGCAACCTATGGAATGGGAGAAGATATTTGCAAATGACACATCCGATAAAGGATTAGTATCCAAAATATATAAAGAACTGATAAAACTCCAGACCCTAAAAATATTCCAATTAAAAAGTGGGCAGAAGACACGAACAGACATTTCTCCAAAGAAGACATACAGATGGCCAAACGGACACATGCTCAACATCACTCATCATCAGGGAAATGCAAATCAAAATTTCTCACACCTGTCAGGATGGCTAAAATAAAAAACTCAAGAAACAATAAGTGTTGGTGAAGATGTAAAAATAAGGGAACCCTCTTGCACTGTTGGTAGGAATGCAAACTGGTGCAGCCATTGTGTAAAACAGTATGGAGGTTCCTCAAACAATTAAAAATAGAACTACCCAATGATCCAGTAATCTCAATATTGGGTATTTATCCCCAAAATACAAAAACACTAATTCAAAGAGATACCTGCACTCCTATGTTTATAGCAGCATTATTTATTTTATTTTATTTATCTGAGAGAGAGAGAGAGAGAGAGAGAGAGCACTAGTGGGGTGAGGGGCAGAGGGAGAAGCAGATTCCCTGCCGAGCAGGGAGCCCGATGCAGGACTCAATCCTGGGACTCTGGGATTATGACCTGAGCCAAAGGCAAACGCTTAACCAACTGAGCCACAAGGCGCCCTATAGCAGTATTATTTACAATAGCCAAATTATGGAAGTAGCCCACGTGTTCATTGATAAATGGATTAAAAAGATGTGGTATGTATATACAATAGAATATTTTTCAGCCATAAAGAAGAATGAAATCTTGCCATTTGCAATGACATGGATGGATCTAGAGAGTATAAGGCTAAGTGAAATAAGTCAGTCAGAGAAACAAATACCATATAATTTCACTCATGTGGAATTTAAGAAACAAAACAAATGAGCAAAGGAAGAAAAAAAGAGACCCCAACCAAGAAATAGAACCAAGTAATGGTTACCAGAAGGGAGGTGATGGGGGAATGGGTTGAATAGGTGATGGGAATTAAAGAGTATACTATCATGATGAAAAGAATAAAATAAAATAATTAAAAATTTTTTCATTGTCTCATTAATGTTCTTTGGTATAGAATCAATCAGTGTTCCCACATTACATTAACAGTAAAGCCCCCTTAGTTTCTTCCAGTCTGTAATAATTTCTCCTCTGTCTCTGTCATGACTTGGAAAGTTTTAAAGAGTACCAGTCAGTTATTCTGGAAAACATCCTTCAATTTGGATTTGTCTGATGCCTTCTTGTTTTTAGACTGAGGTTACATATTTTTGGCAATAAGACCTCAGAAGTGATGTTGTAACCTTCATAAGGTATCAAAGGTAATGTTAACCTTGATTATTTGGTTAAGGTGCTGTCTTCCAGGTTTCTCCACTCTCAAGCTATTCTTTTCCCCTTTGTTATTAATATTTCTTGATGGAAGGTATTTTGAGACCGTGCAGATACCTTGTTTCTGATCATACTTTATCCCAATTATTTTATTTTATTTTATTTTTTTAAAGATTTTATTTATTTATTTGAGAGAGAGAATGAGAGAGAGCACATGAGAGGGGGGAGGGGCAGGGGAGAAGCAGACTCCCTGCCGAGCAGGGAGCCCGATGCGGGACTCGATCCTGGGACTCCAGGATCATGACCTGAGCCGAAGGCAGTCGCCCAACTAACTGAGCCACCCAGGCGCCCCCATCCCAATAATTTTAGTATCCACTAATGATTACTGCCTGGAACAACTATTAGAGGGTCCTTGCAAAATGGTGATTTTGTACTGCCATCTGTCATTACATTATACTTCTTCTTCTGCATTTATGCATTCAATTCAATTATTTATTTATATCAGTATGGACTCATTGACGTTTGTTTCATTCTGTAAGTTTAATTCATTATTGCCCTCAAATTGGCAAGTGTGGTCTCCTTCAGGCTGGCTCTTGGGCTCTTTCAACATGACCCCATCAGCTTTTCAGCACTCTTACTTTCTGACACAACATGATGCTTCAAACTCATCTTGTATTTTTGCTGCCCTGGCCCTTGAATCTACAGTTATTCTAGAGAGCCCCCTCCTTTTTTTTTCTGGAGAATGTATATATAAGTAAGATGTGGGTGCTAGGTGTCATCTTTTCTACCAGGGTGTCATTGCTCCTAGCCCTCTCAGTGGCCAGAACTAGGCAACACAGGTATGTATACATATGTAACATATACACATCTATTTCCTTTTTTTTTTTTTTTTAGATTTTATTTATTTATTTGAGAGAGAGAATGAGATAGAGAGCATGAGAGGGGAGGGTCAGAGAGAGAAGCAGACTCCCTGCTGAGCAGGGAGCCTGACGCAGGACTCGATCCCGGGACTCCAGGACCATGACCTGAGCCGAAGGCAGTCGCTTAACCAACTGAGCCACCCAGGCGCCCTAGACATCTATTTCTGTATCTATTTATCTGCATGCATATTAAAAGCTATGAGTTCTGGTGTACCTGGGTGGCTCAGTCAGTTGAGCATCTGACTTGATTTCAGCTCAGGTCATGTTCTCAGGTTCCTGGGATGGAGTCCCATGTTGGGTTCCATGCTTAGCGGGGAGTCTACTTGAGGATTCTCTCTCTCTGCCCCGTGCATCCCCCCATCGCCCCCCACCTTGCTCAAGCACTCTCTCTCTCAAAATAAATAACTCTTGGGAAAAAAAAGCAAAGTTATGAGTTCATGCAGGTATCTCCTATCCAAACACAACACAAGGTTCCTTCTAGTTTTCTCTCATTCTTATGAGTAACTTCTTGCTCTGACAGTAAGAAACCTGGCTCTCATTATCCACAATATACTTCATTATTCTCTGAGTCCTCTTACATACATAAATTATTTTCATAATTGTGAACCCACAAAAGTTTATTAGCTATTGTACAGTAATTGTGTACAGTTATTTTTGTCTTTAGTCTTATATAGCATATAGTCAAATTGTCTTCTAAAACTACTTGTGCTCGTTTTTTATTCCTCAAACCACTCAGCATGGTTATATTGATCATTTGTAATACAGTTAAATTTATTTATTACTGTCTATATTGAATTTTGTGTTATACCTATGTGATGGTTAATTTTCTGTGTTGCCTTGACTAGAGATGCCAAGATAGCCAATAAAATATTATTTCTGGGTGTGTCTGTGAGGGTGTACCTGAAAAAGATTAGTATTCTAATTGGTAAACTGAATAAAGCAGGTGGCCCTCCCCAAGGTTGGGGGGCATCATTCAGTCTCTGAAGGGCCTGAGTAGAGTGGAAAGGCTGAGGAAGGGCCAATTCACTGTCTCTACTTGAGCTGAAATAGGTGCCTTCCTCTGCCCTCAGATACTGGTACTCCCAATTGTCAGGCTTTTGGACTCAGATCAGGACTTACACCACAAGCCCTCCAATTCTTAGATGTTTACACTGGGACTGAATTACAATGCCAACTTCCCTGGTTCTCCAGCTTGCAGACTGAAAGTAGTGGGACTTCCCTCTCTCCATAACTGTCTGAGCCAATTCCTGTAAATTAATCTCTTCTAAATATCCATACATATCCTATGGGTTCTATCTCTCTGGAAAACTCTGACTAATGCAACCCACATTCAGGTTTATTTTAACTGTTTAGTTTTTGATACCTGAAGTGTTCAAATGTTGTAAGAGTCAATACTATATCAAAGATATTATCAGAGAAGTGGTATTTCTCCTTTATGCCTCCTACCCACTTTGCCCATTTTTTCCACCCATCTCTAACTACCCCTTTTAGGAAAACAATTTCTAACAGGAATGTGTGTAATCATAGATACTTGGAGACTCACCATTAAAATTAACGTTGCGGATATACTTCAACAACTTCTTGCCCCCAGCTTGCTCCATCTCTGGACAGACGCCTCGGTAGTCAGCACAGAGATCTTTGTTCATATGATGGAGGGCATGAGCCATCGCATAGACTGCATCAATCACAAACTGAACTTTACCTTCCTGTTCATAGTTGGAATCTTTTCCAATTCTCTCCTGTCCTGCACATGAAAACAATAAACACGCACACACAAAGATTGGTGTTGAGTAAAACGTGTATATTTACATTTACTTTCAACTATGCTTAAAGCAAACAATGTTTTGGGGAATACAATCGTGCAAACTACATATCCACATTTGGCTACCATATTAAGTTGTTTTGATAGTGTTTGGTATTTTGACTTGGTACCACTAACCTTTCTCATATATTAGACAAACTATAGAAGCACACTCCAAAAGATCACAATGACAGCTTTTGTAATAAGCCAACATACTGCTCAAATATAGCAGTCCCATAGAATAAAGAGATTGCTGGGATTAGAGACTGGATTTCAATATTCAAATCTTCAAAGCTCACTCACTCTAGAGAGGTGTTGGATCAAAAGGAAAATGATAGAAAACAAACTGAATTCGACACCTGAATTTCAATATACTTCTATATATTTACTCCATCTCTTGTCTGGTTCAAAGGTTGGTATTACTGGCAACTCAGGTGCTCAGGCTAGAAACTGTGTCATTTTTTATTCCTTCCTTTCTTACTGCCCATCCTCACATTTATCTAATGAGGAGCTAAGTTCTATCAATTCTAGCTCTGTAACACTGAGTTGTAGCCACACTATCAATTTCCCGTTATGCCCTTCTCATCTTTCATCAGGATGCAATGCTAGATGCCTTCCTTCATCTATTCATTCCTCCATATTCACCTTTCCAAATAACAGAGCTTATCACCTCACACTCATGCTCAGAATTCTTCCATGGTTCTTTATTGCCCACAGAATAAAATTCAAATTCTTTCCCCTGACAAATGAGGATGCTCATCACTTTGCCTCAATCTGCCTAATAATAATAATAATAACTGATATTAAATGCCCTTCACTGTGTTAGAAACTTTGTATACTTTTTCATTCTTACTTTGTGAGTTAAATATTATTTATCCTCACTATACAGATAGGAAAGGTCAGCCTTAATAGAGATTAATTTACTTCCCAAGACCACTTACAAGTAGAGTGATTATCCCAAAGAACAAAGAATCCAATCAAGAAATGGGCAGAAGACATGAACAGACATATCTCCAAAGAAGACATCCAAATGGCCAACAATCACATGAAAAAGTGCTCAACATCGCTCGGCATCAGGGAAATTCAAATCAAAACCTCAATGAGATACCACCTCACACCAGTCAGAATGGCTAAAATTAACAAGTCAGGAAACGACAGATGTTGGTGGGGATGAAGAGAAAGGGGAACCCTCCTACACTGTTGGTGGGAATGCAAGCTGGTGCAGCCACTCTGGAAAACAGTATGGAGGTTCCTCAAAAAGTTGAAAATAGAGCTACCATACGATCCAGCAATTGCACTACTGGGTATTTATCCCAAAGATACAAATGTAGGGATCTGAAGGGGTACGTGCACCCCGATGTTTATAGCAGCAATGTCCACAATAGCCAAACTGTGGAAAGAGCCAAGATGTCCATCGACAGATGAATGGATAAAGAAGAGGTGGTATATATATACAATGGAATATTATGCAGCCATCAAAAGGAATGGGATCTTGCCATTTGCAATGACATGGATGGAACTGGAGGGTGTTATGCTGAGCAAAATAAGTCAATCAGAGAAAGACATGTATCATATGACCTTACTGATATGAGGAATTCTTAATCTCAGGAAACAAACTGAGGGTTGCTGGAGTGGGGGGGTGGGATGGGAGGAATGGGGTGGCTGGGTGATAGACACTGGGGAGGGTATGTGCTATGATGAGCGCTGT
Organism: Mirounga leonina; assembly: GCF_011800145.1. Classification (NCBI taxonomy): domain Eukaryota; kingdom Metazoa; phylum Chordata; class Mammalia; order Carnivora; family Phocidae; genus Mirounga; species Mirounga leonina. The sequence goes on from NW_023270855.1 coordinate 10,537,711, forward strand.
GAATTGTGCAAGACTGTTGAATCACAGATCTGTACCTCAGAATCAAATAATGCAATATATGTTAAGAAAAAAAAAAGAAGAAGATAGCAGGAGGGGAAGAATGAAGGTGGGGAAATCGGAGGGGGAGACGAATCATGAGAGACAATGGACTCTGAAAAACAAACTGAGGGTTCTAGAGGGTAGGGGGGGTGGAAGGATGGGTTAGCCTGGTGATGGGTATTAAAGAGGGCACGTTCTGCATGGAGCACTGGGTGTTATGCACAAACAATGAATCATGGAACATGACATCAAAAACTAATGATGTAATGTATGGTGATTAACATAATAAAAAAAATTAAAAATAAAATAAATGGCACATTTCAAAAAACAAAACAAAAAACAAAACAACAAAAAAACAAGTAGAGTGATTATGACAGCTCAGATTTGTCCAAACACAAAGCCCACATTCTCCTTACTACATTGACCCTACACAAACCTTTCCCTATAATTTTGTTATTGTTGTTGCTCCAGACAGATACAGTGCTTTTTTTTTTTTTTTTTTTTCCTGAAAACACCATCAACTCTAATGTTAAGTTATATTTGCTCATGCTCTTGACTTTGCTGGAAACATCCTGCTTCCTGCTGTCACTCATCACAACTTAATTCTCTCTCCCTGGTGCAATGCAATGGTTGCCTACACTTAGTCCCTCAATCACATTTAAGGATTTTCATGAAAAATTTCAAATCTTTATTATAAAATTAATAGTAGCACTATATTTTAATGTTCTACCAGTTTCCCAGAATTTTTTCTTTTCTTTTTTTCCCCTTATATCCCCAACAGCAAACACAGCATTTAGTAGTTAGTAGATTCTAGACAATACTTGTATTAAATTATGCATTCATTAAGCACATGATACCAAGAACTCTCTCTAGACCTCTTGATCCTTTATGAAGAATAATTATCCACAGATTGTATTTCACTTTCACAGCAGTATTTCCCAAATTGTTTTCTATGGCACATTTCTATAGTGAACAAACAAGAGGAATTCTACAACCCCAAACCTTTCCCCTGCAAAATAAAAGGTTCCTGATAGACACTGCATTATATATTTTTAGATTTCTTTACTGACAGACTTTTCCAAAGCATTTAATGTTATGAGAAAAATTATAATCTGTAAGAAGAAATTTCACAATTTCCCAAATTTGCTTGAATTTGTATTTTTCCTTTTCAGACTACACATTAGTATCTCATAGGGCAGACATTTCTTTGTGTGTGTGTGTATGTGTGTGTGTGTATATATATGAAATTTAAATATTTATTATATAAATAATTTAAATATCAACCAACCTCATGCTTACTGCCTGTCAATGGATCTAGGTCTTTTCAGTGTGTGTACAGGATTTTTGTTTTTTGAGTAAGATAAAATTCATTAAAAATTCATACTGCTACCTCCAATTGAAATTCAGGACTACAATTTTTTTATTAATCTCAGCACACTTACACTTCTACCTCCTTTCATGAGGAAAATCCTTGTTCTTAATGATACCATTAGGATGATTCATTTGCTTTATTCCATAATATAGATATTCTTAAAATATCTTGTCTAACAGTCTAAGAAGTATATGAATAGCCCTTTGAAAATTGTTTTTCAATTTTTTGCCTATTTTGGTGGTAGATTCTGAGATTAGGGATTGCTTTGTTAAAGGGTAAATTTATATGCATTTTTTCCTAAATATTGACACATTCTCCTCTACAGTGAGACTGTACTAATTTGCTCTCCTACCAACAAAGGGTGAAAGTGTTCATTTCCCTAAGGACATCAACAAGGTATATTGTGGAACCTGATTTTGTCAATCACATAGATATGTGTGAAACACCTATATAGTGTATTTTCATTTGCTTTTTTCTGAGTATAGGGGAGGTTGAACATTTGAGCATATGATTGAGACCCATTGTATTTATTTTTCTGTAAACTGTTCATAATGCAACCAATTTTTATAAAAACTTGGTCATTTCCTTGTCTATTTTTAAAAGCTATTTATTAATTAGAAATATTAACTCTTTGAGATTAAGTTGCAAATCTTATTCCCAGTTGGTCATTTTTCATTTTCTTTCTTTACATATTTTCCAAATAAAATTTTGTAGATATGAATTTTTTTCAGTTTTGGACTTTTTTAAAATTTAAATTCAATTAATTAACATATAGTGTATTATTAGTTTCAGGGGTAGAGTTCAGTGATTCATCAGTTTTATATAACACCCAGTGGTCATTACATCATGTGCTCTCCCCTTAATGCCCCTCAGCCAGTTACCCCATCCCTCTACCCCCGTTCCCTCCAGCAACCCTCAGTTTGTTTCCTATGATTAAGAGTCTCTTATGGCTTGTCTCCCTCTCTGATTTCGTCTTGTTTTATTTTTCCTGGGTTTGTTTCTTTTAGTAACCAAAATCATGCTGTATGTATTGTTCTTTGATGTGCTTGTTGGAGATGTTCTCAGTCTAGTACACTCCTTTTATCCATTATATATTCCACAGAATTAGTGTCACTGGGTTGCTTCAGTCTGCTGTTATAATTATGCCCACTTTTGTGCACAAACTTGAGCATAGGGGCTGGAATTTGAGGTGGAGAGTGTCAGTTTGAGTCCTTGTCAATCTGAAGTGAAGGCATGTTGCCTTGGCATTGAGCACATGGCAGGAAGTGCATGCTGACTTGGGCAGGAGGGCAGCTGGACTGTGGATTTGGGACCCACAGGCCAATGGCATTGTGTGTGATGGGGATGTGGCTGGTTTTGCTCCTGGTCATGAATTCCTTTAACTTTTTTTTTTTTTTCTGGGAAACTCTATCTCTCCTTCTATTTTGAATGAAAGCCTTGCCTGATAGAATATTCTTGGCTACAGATTTTTTCCTTTTAGCTCTTTGACTCTATCATGCCACCCTCTTCCAGCCTGCAAAGTTTCTGTTGAAAAATCCACTGATCAACTTATGGGGTTTCCCTTGTATATAACTGCTTTCTTTTCTCTTGCTGCTTTTAAAATTCTCTCTTTAGTACTATCTTATTTACATCGTGTCTTGGTGCAGACCTCTTTGGGTTGGTTTTGTTGGGGGCTCTCTGTGCTTCCTAGATCTGGATTTCTCTTCCTTCCCCAGATTCATGAAGTTTTCAGCTATTATTTCTTCAAATAAATCTTCTGCCCCCTTTTGTCTCTCTTCTCCTTCTGGGATCACTATCATGCAACTAATATACTTGACAGTGTTGCTGAGTTCCTGGGTTTATTCTCATTTTGCATTTTTCTTTTCCCCTCTCATCTGCTCAGCTTGATTACTTTCCATTACTCTGTCCTCCAGGTTGCTGATCCATTCTTCTACTTCCTCTTGTTTGCTACTTACTCCAGGTGGTCTATTTTTAATTTCATTTAGTGAGTTCATTATCTCCAGTTGGTTCTTTTTTAGGTCTCCTATCTCTTTGTGGAGGGTCTCGTGGAGGTCCTGCACTCCTTTCTCAATTCTAGAGAGTATCTTTATGAGCATTACTGTAAATTCGCTATCAGACATATTACTTATCTCCATTTTGTTTAGGTCCCTTGCTATGATTTTGTTCCGCTCTTTCATTTGGGACATATTCCTCTTTCTCCTCATTTTGTCTATTGCTGTGTCTGTTTCTATGCGTTAGGAAAGTCAGCTATGTCTCCTGCATTTGGAAGTAGTGGCTTTATGGAGAAGAGGTCCTGTAGTGCCCCACAGTGTAATGTCTCCTTTGCACCAGAAAATGGTGCTTCCAAGGTGTCTCCTATGTGTGTTGCTACAGGGGTTTCTTACTGTTGTGGAAAGCTGTGTTTGCCTTCAGTCCAGCCTGTGATGGCTCACTCTCTCTGTTGTGGGCAGACTCTGGTGCCTGTGGTGTTAGTGGGCCAGTCTGGGGCTGCCTTGGGATTGAGTTGAGTCAGACCAGGTGTTTGCCAGAGATGAAGTAGCAACAAACTGCAGGGCACTTTCCCTGTGTTGTCCCCTGAGAAGCTTTTTTTGGTGGGTGGGGCCTGCAGTCAGACCAGCTGTCTGCCCCAAGCCCACTGCTGGGGTCGCAGTCAGACTGGTGTATGGTTATCTTCCCCTCTCCTCTCCCTAGAGCAGGACTTACTTTGGAGTGGTGTTGGCCCTTGTCTGGGCTGCTTGCACACTGCCAGGCTTGTGGCACTGCTTTGATGGGATCTTGCCAAGAGCATATCGGAGGAGGTGGATTTTACTGTGGCCTCTTGTCTACATCTGGCTGTGGGAAGTCTGCCCTGTTAGTCTTTGGGTCACTTTCTGGGTTATTTATGCTGATGTGGATGTTCTCTAGGTGGCCACGCTGCACGAGGTTAGCCCAGGGTACTCCTAATTTGCCATCTTCCCAGCAGCCTCTCAATATAAAATTTTTTCTAAACAAATTATCTTTTTCTTTTTTTTAACTTCTAGATTATGAATTCCCACTCTCAGAGTGAAGAAGACTCCACCCATGTCTTCTTCTAGTGCTTGTATAATTTTGTTTTTAAAAGTTGGATATTTGAGGGCTCCTGGATAGCTCAGTTAGTAAAGCATCTGCCTTTGGCTCAGGTCACGATCCCAGGGTCCTGGGTTTGAGTCCTGAATTGGGCTCTCTGCCCAACTGCCCAACTGGGCTCAGTGGGTTAAGTGTCTGACTCTTGATTTTGGCTTATGTCATGATCTCAGTGTTGTGAGATCAAGCCCCATGTTGGGCTCTGCTCTGAGTGTGGAGCCTGCTTAAGATTCTGTCTCCCTTTCTCTCTGCCTCTCCTCATGCACTTGTACTCTCATGCTCATGTACATGCTCTCTCTTTCTCCTTCTCTTTAAAAAAAAAAAAAAAGGTATTTAATCCATTTCAAATGTATTCTGGTATAGAGAGTGAGGAATAAATCAAAATTTTATCTTTTTCCATATAGCTATTCACTTGTAACATACAACAGCTTAACTTCTGTCACAGATTTGAGGTGGTGTCTTCATTCTATACTAAATTTCTGTATGTAATTAGGTCTATTTCTGGATTTTAAAAATCTATTTCATTGTTTGGTTTGTCTATTCATGCACCAATACTAGGATTCAATTATAAAGGATAACATTTTAATAACTGGTAGAGTTAGACATTTTTACACATAATTATTCTTTTTCTTCAAATTTTCCTGGTTATTATTATTTACTGAAATGAACTTTATTAATCACTTACATAGCTTGAGGAAAAAAAAACTTGATGGTACATTTATTGGGTTTATGCTGTATTTATAAATAAACTACAACAGAAATCTTTATGAAGGTGAATCTCCCTACCTTTTTCTCTCCTCTTGGTCAAATCTACTTTGTTTCCTTCAGTGTTTGCCTATTTCTCAAAATAAAGGTTTTGAGTGTTCTTGAAAAGTCAGCCTAGGTATTTCATATATTTGTCCTATTATAAATACAGTTTTCTTTGCTATGAATTTCTTATTGGCTTTTGGTTGTATATGTAAAAGCTATTCTTTGTTTTGTTGTGGTTTTATTACTTTTCAACTTTCTATCATGAAAAATTTTAAATGTAGTATAAGGTTGAAAGAACTTTACAGTGAACCCACCAACTAGATTCTTATATTAACATTTTACAATACTTACTTTACAAGGTAATTCATTTTCTCATATTAACTTTATAACCTGCTACTTTAGAAATTTGTTATTTTTTATAGTACTTAAAAAAAGACAATTGTGAAGGCATTATGACCCCTATAAAATATGTACTATGGAACAGGTTCAGACTAATAATTCAGGAGATCAGTTTCTATACTGCATTCATAGAGGTAGTTATCCCAGAAAGAATATCTTAAAAAATAATAGCAATATTTTAAATAATACTATTTGTGGAACACTGTAGGCTTTATGTCTTTCTTGGAGAGTCACCAGGTATATTAGCTTATTAAAGGCTCTAAGAGATTTAAGATGTAAGTTTGTCTTTGGGGCTACCAGGACTTGAAAAGTGTATAACAAGAGTATCAGAAGTGGAAAGTTTATTTAAAAAAAAAAAAAGTTTAACTTTATTTCCCCTAGTGTCAGAGACACAACTACTTGCCAACTTTCTCCCCTCCTTCTTTAATTGAAATCTGTTCTCTTCAGATACTGACACCACTAATGTGTGTGTGTGTGTGTGTGTGTTGGGGGGGATGGAGGGAAGGAGGGAGATGGAGAAAGAGAAGGAGAGGGAGAAAGAAAGGGAGAGAGAGAGGGAAAGAAACACACGTTTTCTGAACCTTCTTTGAGCCTCACTGAGTCAGTTCTGATTTGCCTAACCAACCTAATTTCTTCTGCAAGGGCTGATTTAGAACAAGCATGGGAAGCAATTCTAGCCAGTGAGATATAAGAGGAGTTTGGTGGGGTACTCCTGAGAAAGTTTATTTGCTCTTAGAAAGAGATGTACTCAATTTTATCAAAAGCAAGCCACAACACATACCCTTCAATTACTCTGGTCATTTTGTGATCCTAAGAAAATTACACAGCAAACAAATGACAGCATAAAAATGTGGTAGGTATATGAAAATATAAATGAGTTTTGAGTTAGCCAAGCCTGAAATCACTCTTTCTCCATGTGACATATTAAATGGTTTGTCCACTTAACTGAAGCTTAATACTCAATATTTTCCATGTTCCTATGAATGCTACACTTATTCATATAGCAGTTTATAATATCCTAGCATTAAGTTCCTCCCACAAAAAACACCATGAAATGCAGTTTTAATAAATACTTTTAACATAGACTGAAGTAAGGGGAAATAAGAACATCTTTTTTTAGGATTTATTAATTTATCTTAGAAGGAGAAAGAGAGCACCCCCATGAGTGCAGGAAGGGGCAGAGGGAGAGAATCTTTAAGCAGACTCCCCACCTAACATATAGCCCAATTTGGGGCTAGATCCCACAACCCACAAGATCACGACCTGAGCAGACCAAGAGTCAGATGTTCAACCAACTAGGCCACCTAGGTGTCCTGAAAATAACATTTTCAATTAATTGTTAGTTAACAGCTCATTCTTTCCATCTTTCTGATTAGCTAAGATGTTGTCATATTCTTTTCTTGGATGACATTCATCCTTTTCAACATGTTTCTCAGGAAAGGGTCTCAGGTTTAAATAAGTAAGGAAAACACTGAAGCACTACCTTTTATTTCTCCAGCATGCAAAGAAGCTTATCTTTTAAAGTCTTGTGATTTTCTGGAAATGGATAAATTCCTAGAAACAAAATCTTCCAAAATGGAATCAGAAAGAAATAGAAAATCGGAGCAGACTAATTACCAGTAATGAAATTAAATCAGTAATTAAAAATCTACCAAAAAATAAAAGTCCAGGACTAGTTGGATTCATAGGTGAATTCTACCAAAGATTTAAAGAAGAATTAATACCATAATTAATAACTTTTCTCAAACTATTCCAAAAAATTAAAGAGGAAGGAAAGACTTCAAATACATTCTGGAGGACAGCTTATCCTGATAACAAAACCAGACAAAGAGACCACTAAATAAATAAATAAATAAATAAAACTACAGGTCAATATCTTTGATGAATATTGGTGCAAAAATCCTTGACAGATTATTAGCAAACCACATTCAACAATACATTAAAAGGATCATTCACCATAATTAAGTAGGATTAATTTTGGGGATGCAAAGATAATTCAATATTCACAAATCAATCAATGTGACACACCTCATCACAAAATGAAGGATAAAAATGATCATCTCATTAGATGCAGAAAAAGCATTTGACAAAATTCAGCATCTGTTTATATTGAAAACTCTCCACAAAGTGGTTTTAAAGGGAACATAACTCAATGTAATAAAGGCCATATATGAAAAACACAGAGCTAACATTATACTCAATGGTGAAAAACAGAGCTTTTCCTCTACTATCAGAAACAAAACAAGGATATCCCCTCTCACCATTTTTATTCAATATTGTATTAGAAGTCCTTTCCATAGCAATCAGAGAAGAAAAATTAAAAGTGTACATATGGGTAAAAAGGATGTTAAACTGTCATTATTTGCAGATGACATTATATATAGAAAACCTTAAAGACTCCATCAAAAATGAATGTAATAAATGAATTAAATAAAGGTGCAGGATACAAAATTAACACTGAGAAATCAGTAGCATTTCTATCTACTGATAACGTAGTAGTAGAAAGAGAAATCAATAATTCCATTTACAATTTCACCAATAAGAATAAAATGCTTAGTAATAAACTTAACCAAGTAGGTAAAAGACCTGTACTCTGAAAACACTGATGAAAGAAATTGAAGATGACACAAATGGAAAGGTATTTCATACTCATGAATTAGATGAATATTGTTATAATGTCCTTATTACCCAAAGCAATCTACAGATTTAATGCAATCCCTATCAAAATACCAACAGAATTTTTCACAAAAGTGTAAGTAGTAATACTAAAATTTGTATGGAACCACAGAAGACCTCTAGTAGCCAAAACAATCTTGAGAAAGAACAAAGCTGGAGGTATCAAAATCCCAGATTTCAAGATTTACTACAAAGCTGTAGCAATCAGAACAGTATGGCACTGACACAAAAATAGGCACATAGATCAATAGAACACAATAGAGAGCCCAGAAATAAATGCATGCTTATAGAGTCAATAACCGATGATGAGAGGCAAGAATATACAATGGGGAAAAGACAATCTCTTCAAAACACACTGCTGGGAAAACTGGACAGCTACATGCAAAAGAATGAAATTGGACCACTTTCCTATACTATATACAAAAAAGAACTCAAAATGCATTAAACAGCTAAATATGAGACCTAAAATCATAAATATCCTAAAAGGAAACACAAGCAGTAATTTCTCTGACAACAGCCATAGCAACATTTTTCTAGATTGGTCTCCTGAGGCAAGGGAAACAAAAGCAAAAATAAACTATTGGGACTGCATGAAAATGAAAAGTATTTGCACAGCAAAGGAAATCATCAACAAAACAAAAAGACAACCTATTGAATGGGAAAAGATATTTGTAAGTGATAGATGACTTATTAGTGATATATCCAAATATATATATCAGGTTAATATCCAAAATATATAAAGGATATGTACAGTAATACCAACAAAACAATTTGATTTAAAAAAATGGACAAAGAACCCAAAGAGACATTTTCCCAAAGATGACATAGAGATGGCTGACACATGAAAAGATATTCAACATCTCTAATTAACAGGAAGTGCAAATCAAAACCACAATGAGATAGCATCTTACACCTGTCAGAATGGCTAAAATAAAAAAGACAAGAAATAACAAGTGTTGGTGAGGATGTGAAGAAAAAAGGAACCCTTGTGCACTGTTGGTAGGAATGGTAAAGGATGGAGCCTCTGTGAAAAACAGTATGGAAGTTGCTCAAAAAATTAACAGTAGAAATACCGTATGATCCAATAATTCTATGACTGGGTATTTACCACCCCCCAAAACTGAAAACAGTAATTTGAAAAGATACTTGCACCCTTAGGTTTACTGCAGCATTATTTACAATAGCCAAATTATAGAAGCAACTGAAGTCTCCATCAGCAGATGAATGGATAGCAATCAGAGAAGAAAAATTAAAAGTGTACATATGGGTAAAAAGGATGTTAAACTGTCATTATTTGCAGATGACATTATATATAGAAAACCTTAAAGACTTTTAAAGATTTTATTTATTTGAGAGAAAGAGAGAGAGAGAGTGCGAGGAGGGGGAGGGGCAGAGGGAGAGGGAGAGGGAGAAAGAGAATCCCAAGCAGGCTCTGCCGTCAGTGCAGAGCCCAAAGTGGGGCTCAATCCCAGGACCTGAGATCACAACTTGAGCCAAAATTGAGAGTTGGGCGCTTAACCAACTGAGCCACCCAGGCACCCATGGAGAGGAACATTTTTAGATACAAAAAAGATGTATTAAAAATGGAGTGTATGGATTTTGTTTAGATACACATGTGAACAAACCAATAGTAAAGACATTCATGTGTGAAGGGGGAAGGGTGTAAACACACACACACACACACACACACAAATATTACACAGCCATAGGATGGATGAGGAAACAGAAAAGGATGAGATTGTGCCATTTGTGACAACATGGAAGAACCCAGAGGGTATTAGGGTAAATGAAATAAGTCAGAGAAAGAAAAATACCATAATGATTTCACTCATATGTGGATTCTAAAAAAAAAAAAAAGAACAAACAAAAAGCAGAATCAAACCTATAAATACAGAGAACAAACTGGTGATTGCCAGAGAGCAGGGGAGTGGGAGGTACAGGCTTCCAATTATGGAATGAATCAGTCATGGGAATAAAAGGGTGCAGCATAAGGAATCCGGTCGATGATACCTTAACAGTGATGAATTGTGACATGGTAGCTACACTTCTGGTGAACATAGCAAAACGTAGAAACTTGTGGAATCACTATGTTGTGCAACTGAAACTAATGTAACATTGTGTGTCAAGTCTATTAAAAAATGTTTAAATGCAAATAGTCTACTGATATTCTGCTCCATTTGTATTTTTCCCCAAGAGTCCAGTATTTATCTTCAAAATGTACACCTTTTAACCCTCCATTGAATAAATTCTCGCTGCACTACACAAAAATAATCCATAAACTCTTCCACTATCAGAATTTCTAGTGTTCATTCTGCTGGTGAAGTCTTCTCTTTGAAAGACCTGCTTAACTTACCAATTTTAGCATATGTCTTTCTCAGAATGTATGCCTTAGTTAATACGCATAAGCAAATTATTCGAAGGAAAAAGCAGTTTTAGAAAAAAAATTGTATATTTGAAATTATTAATATAAACAATCCCATTTCAATGGGGAAACCAAAAGAAAGAGACAGGGTGGGGGGGTGGGGGAAGACAGGACACAAAAGATGTTTGCTAATGCAGCCTGAAGAACTTAGCAGAATGGCTCAGCAGCTTTGAACAACTGGCCTAACACATACCATATGTTTCTAAAAGAGTGAAGAAAACTGTAATTTTTATTTTTATTTCACATATTGATTGAAATTATTTGCTTTGGAAAGACCTCTCTCAAGTAATTCATGCTTATGCTGACCATACTTTTAAAGCATGCATTACACAGATTTATTTTATTGAATATAGAACCTCAACTTAAGTATATCTTGAGGCCGAAGTCTTGAGTAGTACACTACATAATTAACTATAATACTAATGCTTGGATTTACTGCAAATGACGAATACCCTAATCAACTGGAAAAGAGTATCACAGTAGCTCTCGAAAGAGAGTCAGGGCAGATTTTGTTTGTAACGAAGCTGCAAGATTCTGGGTAAAGAGGATGCAGGGATAGCAGGATGGGTACCCTGGAGTGCTAGAAAATGTTACAGGTTCTGAAAAATGCTACAGTTCCCCAGCAAGCCCTATTAAGATGATTCTGTAGTCCCTTCCATAATTTAAAATTAAATAAATAACGATTTACTGGATATTTTTCCCCTATCGGTATACATTTCTCCTTATATGATGAATGTTAACAGCAAAATACGATTCTGTGTTTGAGGAAATTTACTTTGCTGCCATCTCCTTGAGTGACCACATTTATAGAAGCTCAGCAGTAAAACACGTAGCCTACAGACATATTAGTAGAAGGAAAGTCAGAAGGTTTGGATTGAACCAAAAAGCCTTCAGTGGGGTTGTGCTTCTATTTGTAAGCGAGGCTGAATGACAACAGAACGGGAAAAGCAATTCCTGATAGGAATGGTGGGGTTCATAGTCAGTACTATGGGCATTGTGTATCTATTATATGCTTTCTATGCACCAGCCTCTGGGCTGAGCATATCCATGGCTTAATTTTTAACTCTCACAACACTTTCTTCAGTAGGTACTATTATCTTTTCCACTTACCATCCACTTCTTGCCTCTCTGTTACTTCACTATATATTACAGTTAGCTCTTCATTTCTTTTCATTTTTAACTTTAGATCCACAAATAATCTCCAAGTTTATGCTAGCCATGACTTTTATATCCTCTTGTCCCCACTGAATATTTCACTATAGAAGTTTCCTGCAAGGAGGAAAACAGTTGATTCTGATAACACCATTGTATCCTTCCCTCATCTCTCTCTCCTTGAGTGGAAGAAGTTAGCGTCCAGAGAAATGGCCAAAATGCTGGCAAAGGAACAAAGAAAACAAAAGAGAAATGGCAGATGACTTACCAACTGATTCCTTAGATGACCAAAATTTGATTACAAATGAACCATTAACATCCTAATGTTCTACAGTGGATACACATGGAGTACTTTGTTATATATTCATAAAGAGTTCCAGCAAGGGAAATACACAATGTCTAGCCACAAACCCTCATTTCTAATCCCTTTTCCAGGCAGGATGCTTCCTGGAGAGCTATTTAATTGTCAATTAAAACTGAGTTTTCTTCGGCAATTCCATTTCCAATTTCCAGGTAAGTGCAAATAAAGATGCATGCAGTGAATAAATGTGTGTGTGTTGGGGTGGGGGGGACAGGGCAGCGTGGGGCAGGGGACAGTTTTCATACAGTGCACTGGGGCACAGGAATAAAAGGGAGGGGTGTTTCAGTCCCAATGTTCACACACCCCAAATGTGTAGGTGGTGTTCTGAGAGACACAACCAAGGACTTTCTTCACTGCCAAGAGCAGCCTGTTGTAGGTAATGCGAGCCAATTCAGCAAAGGTAACAACACTGTTTCTAAAACTCACACCAGGAAACTTGCGATACCAAACAAGAAAAAGATGTAGTTTCTTAAAGATGAGCATGGATGTAGTTTCAATTTCTCACTTAGCTTTCTTCTCCTCTGATTTCTTAAGCTGAATTTCTGTTTATATACTTTTCATTGTTTCTTCATGCAAACTGTAAAAACTTTGGTGAAGTTTCCTTTCCAGAAAGGACTTAAAGATTAAGAAAATATATGCTCTAGATGACTATCTTCTTAACCCCGTTTTCAGCCAGAGCTGCTGGAGTAATGGGCTTCTGCCCCTCTGAAATTCTGTGTATATCATTCCAGGAATCGTACTCAGGTTGAACCTTCAGACTATTAATTAATCAATTTGTTAAAAATGCATTTAGATACCAGATGATATAATGGGTCTATGCAGTCATCATCGATAGTTGCTAAAACCATGAACTGAAAGGCTGATGGGAATTTTATAGTGAATAGATCTGGTGACAACACAGTGCCGCTGCTTCATCATTTCCTTTCTCCTCCTTCTCCTTCCCAACATCCTCCTCCTCATTCTTTTTTGGCTTTAGACATTCACGATTTATTTGTTTTAATTTAGAAAATGGCACTGTGTATGTATGTGTGAGAAGAGATGGAACATGGAAAACTAAAAATTTCACAAAAAACATATTTTCGGAGTAAAAAATGTCAATTTAGTTTCTCTGCCCTCAGTCACTCCCCTTCCAAATAGAACCACTCTCACTTCTCATCTTAAATAATAATAATAATAATAATGTTACATATCCTCTGAATGATGCAATAATAAATGTACCTCTTGGTAAACATTTTGTCAAATATATGAAAAGACTGCAACATAAAAAAAGAAAAAGTGAGAGAGAAGGACAGAGAGAAAGAGGGAAACATCTGAACCTGATCTACTGAGTAAATGAGAGGAAATACAGAAAATGGAGCAACAGGTAAATTGACATTAGAGAGATATGAAGAGCAAGATCCAAATGTGAGAAATTCTACAGCAATAGTAATTAAGCTGCTTTATTCAACAAGTAAATGGCAAGAAGTAAAATGGAGAGGAACACTTTTTTAAAGATTTTATTTATTTGAGAGAAAGAGAGAGAGAGAGTGCGAGGAGGGGGAGGGGCAGAGGGAGAGGGAGAAAGAGAATCCCAGGCAGGCTCTGCCGTCAGTGCAGAGCCCAAAGTGGGGCTCAATCCCAGGACCTGAGATCACAACTTGAGCCAAAATTGAGAGTTGGGCGCTTAACCAACTGAGCCACCCAGGCACCCATGGAGAGGAACATTTTTAGATACAAAAAAGATGTATTAAAAATGGAGTGTATGGATTTTGTTTAGATACACATGTGAACAAACCAATAGTAAAGACATTCATGTGTGAAGGGGGAAGCTATTTGATATGAAACTGGTGTTTGTTTCTTGTGTACATGTGTTTATCATATATTTTTAAGAACTTTATTCAAAGATGTGCACTTACATTTTTAAAATAAATTAAATGGCCTCAGTTTACTTTAAATTGGCCAGCAGTGAGAGAAAAACATGTGCTGGGTATATGAAAATAAAATACACTGGGTATTACAGAAGACTGATGAATCACAGACCTGTACCCCTGTACAAATAGTACATTCTATGTCAATTAATTGAATTTAAATTTAAAAATCTATTAAAAAATAAAAATAAATAAATACATTGGCACATATCGATTACTATTGAGGTGCAGAGATGGATACACGGGGATTCATCATACTAGTATCTTTGTTTTTGCATTGTATGAAAGATCACATGCTAATGAAAATAAAAATAAAAGGAGAAGAGGATAAAGAGTATGAAGGAAGAAGAAGAAGAGCACCAGGGGAGGTAGGGGCACGTGAAGGGGTGGAGGAGGGAAAGGAGAAAGAGGAAGAAAAAGAGGACAAAGAACAAAAAGAATATTGGCAGGGAAGCAGGTTAGTTGCATTTAAGTGGTACCTACTATGTGCCACATGCCCTACTAGACAAGAGACATAGATATAAATACAGAACCCTTTCCTGCTGGCACTTTTCATAGCCCCAGTCAAATGTTGCTGCTGAAATGCAGAGCTTCCCTCATCTCAGGTCTTACAGAATGATTCTGCCTCCCAGGTGTTTGTTCAGGAGAACACACACTGCAGATGCAAAGGCATATGGGCAGGGTGGCCTGACTCCCCCAGACCAACGTCACTTCCTGGAAGCACAGCAGCCATGTTGCCAAGATGGAGTGGTTCCATCTCAAGAACATCTTGACCCTTCACCTTGTGAACACAGAGAAAAGTCCTAAGAGAATTCATCCCACTGCAGGGTTTGAGAGGACTTCTCAAAATCATCAATCCAATGAAAGCTTATATAAAAAGAAAAAGCTACTGTTTAACTGCATGTGTGCTCCATATCCAGTACTAAGTGACTCTAAATAAAATGGACAAATACGCCCACATATACTCGCCACTCCCCGCAGAGGCAAGTCTGGGGACTTAAACGTTGCTATATGCCTAGAACCCAAAACAGGGCCTGGAATAGAGTGGATATCCACTACACGTGTGTTGAATAAAGGATGAAACAATGAATGAATATCTTGGAAAGGGAAATAAAATAATGAGCCAGTACCTTCTGTAAAAGAGTAGGAAAGGAAGGTAGTGATCCTTCACTCAGGGTAGCGGACGGTGGATAGAGAGTTTAATTCCTTACAAGAGGATTGCAGATGAAAAGGGAGAGAAAGTAGCAGCACAACAAACCCTGATATTTGGGATTTTTTTTTTTAAACTGAGTTTTTTATGTGGCCAAAGACTTTACTTATCACTTTCACTGGTTTTGATTATTTAAGTAAAGTTGATAAAGATACTGTTAGCCTTTTTTTTTTGTCAAGATCAATTTTACACTAAACAAACAGCATATGTGTTTACACATACTTCATCACACAAAATTTTAACCTTTTAGCTATCATAACTCAAAAATAAGACCAGTTTCTTCATACTGAGCCTTAACAATACCCCTAACTGATGAGAAATAAAGTCAATAGGATTCTCAACTCAAAAATTCTGAAGACACTGCACTTCTTAGCAATGCCACCTGTGTTGAGAAAAATGAAACAATGAATCTGACAAAGAAAATATGTCTTAACCAACTGCTAACCAGAAAGTTGGAACGGACAGTTTGCCAGTCCAGACACACTGGATAATTCACCTGAGGAGCAACTAGCCACGCTCATGCTACCTGGGGAAGGAAAGTCAGTTGGTGGTAATGGAGTGGAACTCTTCATAGAGCAGTACCAAGGAGGTTCTTGATGCAAAGTATCCAAATCCACGCTTTTTTTTTTTAATTGTATTTATTTGTGTGTGTGTGTGTGCACGTGCGCGTGAGAGAGACAGAGACAGAGAGACAGAAAGAAAGAGATAGAACACAAGCAGGGGGAGCGGCAGGCAGAGGGAGAAGCAGGCTCCCCGCTTTAGCAAGGAGCCCAATGTGAGACTTGATCCCAGGACCCTGGGATCATGACCTGAGCCAAGGGCATACGCTTGACTGACTGAGCCACCCAGGCGCCCCTCCATGCTTAGTTTAAAACACACATGTTGCCAGTATGACTTAATTGGGGCAAAATCAAAACAACATTTTGAAACCAGTATGTGATGGCATTCCCATCTCTCCTATAACCAGCCCAACAACTACACAAGAGTTAGGAGCATGGATGCTGGCATCAGACAAACCTAGGTTGAAATTCTGCCTCTCTATGTATTATAGTTGTGATTAAAGTGAAGTTACATAACCTCTCTAAGCTTGTTTCTTAGTCTATAAAAAGGTAGTCATTATGAAAGAGAAACTGGATACATTCTCCATGTGGCTAGATAACGTGAGAAATCCTGTATCACTTCCAAGACCTCCAAGCTTACAGCCAGAAATAAGCTACCAAAATAGAGATCATGATTTACCTTAACCCTATTGGGATTCTTGGTTCCAAAGTCCACCTGAATCTTCATAGGCTCAGATGATCACCCTCCTCCAGAACATCTTCAGAACTAAATTCTTCATGCCCCCTTTCTAAGCTTTACTGGGCACTGTCCATAGGACAAGTCTCTCTGATGGCTTTACTTGCCCTTGACCCTTTACTCACTCCAATACGGTGTCTTGTCCCTTATTCAATGACCCGCTCCCTCCATCTTCACATCTTTGACTGTGCTCTCTGGATTTTTTAATCCATATTGGTCACTCTTCTGTGTAGTCTTAACCCAGTTTTCAAATACTTTTCCTTAACTAAAACCTGGCCATTTCCTTAAAAAAAAAACACTGCTTCCCCCCTGGCTCTATTAAGTGGAGATCATCTTCTTCCCCTTACACAACCCATGTATCCCGCTGCCTTCCTTGCTCTCCAATACCACTTGAATCCTCTAACTTATTTCTCCTTTTGTAAAAAGCTCCTGCTCCTTTGAGTCTTACCCCCTATAGGTCTTAACTCACTTGTCAAGAACTGTGAAGAGTATGATATCTTATGATGCCTACAAACCTACAAGTTACATAGATGTTGGCAGGAGACAGGAGACTCATGGGTCAGTGAAAAAGGGCTTTATTATTCACAGCAATAGTATGGAGTATCAGAATTTGCTGGCTCTGGTTCTCTGACCCCAAATTCATACACACACAGGGTGACAGAAAGAGGGCCATGTGACAAAGTGCGCTGTGCTACAGGAAAGGAGCCTGGTCTTTCATACCACATCATAAACATGACTGACCTTTGTCAGAAGAGAGCCGCTACTTCCACCTTCCAAGATGGTTTGCTATATAAACATCCTTGAAAAGGTAGTCTGGAAGGAAGGCACTTAGTGTCCCTGCCTTCACAAAGTGCAGAAATAGGAGAGACCCACGGAGAATCTCTTTCTGACAGCATTCACTCTCATCATACTGTCAGTCTCTGGGTTTGAGACCCATATTTCCTTTCTCCTCACCCTCACTCTTTCCTGGGCAGTCAGACTTCTTCAAATGACATTACCAATCATCTACTGACAAATCTATGCTGTGTACCTCTAGCACAGACTTCTGAGTTCTACACCTATGCACTGAATTGACTTCCTAACCCTTCCAATTGGATGCCTTATTGCTGTACTGAACTCAACATGTCCAAAATGAAATCACCTCTTGCCTTTCCCACCTTTCAGACGTTTCCCACCTAAATACATGAGAACTCCTGCACTGGAATATATTGCTTTTCTCCCAAGATCCACTTAGCACCATTCTCTATGCTCTGAAAAGCTCACTCTGGGGACAGAATCACAGAGCTCTCTTGCCTTTTGACATCTAGTCAGTTTAGCAAATGGGCATCACAAGCAGGAGAATGGAGGACAGGATGGTCTGGTCCTCCAGAGAGTACAAGTGAATATGTTTCCCAACGCATTTTTTGAGTTCAACATTAATCTGGTAACACTACCATAAAAAGATACTACAAGAGAAGCAAACTACAAATCAATATCCATGATGACAAGAGATATAAACAATCCTTTAATATTAGCAAATTTAATGCATCAGTACATAAAAAAATACATCATGATTAAGCATGTTTATCCTACGATTGCAAGTTTGATTAAATATTTGAAAAGTCAATATAACTCATGATAACTAAAAAAGAAAGCATTACATCATCTCAATAGATGCAAAAATAGCATTTGAAGAATTGAGTAATGATAATAGAACTCAGAAAACCAGAATAAAAGGGGACCTCTTCAACCTTCTCAAGTAGGTCTACAAACACTTGAGGAAAAAAAACCTAGAGATATGATCATATTCACTGGTGCAAGACTGCTTTACCTTAAGACTGGGAACAAGGTAAGGAACTCTATTTTATTTTATTTTTTTTACATAGACTGAGTACGGGTAGTTTTTATTTTTTTAATTTAAATTCTATTAATTAACATATAATGTAAGGGCGGAGCAAGATGGCAGAGGAGTAGGAGACCTGGATTTCATCTCCTCTCAGGAATTCAGCTGGATAGGGATCAACCATTCTGAACACCTACAACTCAACAGGAGATCGAAGAAAAGAATAGCAGAAACTCTCTGAAAAGAAGAGCGACCACTTTCTGGAAGGTAGGACGTGTAGAGAAGTTAATCTGAGGCAATATTCGGGAGGATAGACGGCAGGGGAGGGGCCTCCGTCGGCCACTTCTGGCAAGTGATAGAGCCACGGAGCACAAAATCGGAACTTTTAAAAGTCTGCTCCGCTGAGGGACGTCACTCTGGTGGCTAAGCGGGGGGTGGAACCCTCCGGGACAGTGTGGTCTCAGGACCCTCGGGGTCACAGAAAGACCGGGGGTACCTGAGTGTGGCAGAGCTCCCAGGTAATGGAGCAAGGAAGCCGGCTCCAGAGGCAGAGCCCGGGTGCGGGCTCTCAGCTCGGGGTTGCCATAAACCGTGATCCGTGGCACAGTCGGGCCACTGCTCCTCCAGCAGGGACCCAACAAGCGACAGATCCGGGGAGACTCACCTTCCTCCCCCGGGAGGAGCCACAAGGGAGTGCA
Source organism: Mirounga leonina (assembly GCF_011800145.1). NCBI lineage: Eukaryota > Metazoa > Chordata > Mammalia > Carnivora > Phocidae > Mirounga > Mirounga leonina. Next base: position 10,556,917 of record NW_023270855.1, read on the forward strand.
CCACAGGGATCTGCTGGGTTTGGAGACTCCACCCGGGGTCGGGTGCCAGAGATAGAAACGCGCGGTCACAAGCCAGGTGAGCACGGAGTGCACCCAGAGACCAGGGAGACGGGAGTGACTGACAGCTCTTCTCTGGGGGCTCACTGAGGAGTGGGGCCCCGAGTTCTCGGCTCCTCCGGGGCAGAGATTGGGAGGCCACCATTTTCACTCTCTGCCTCCAAAGCCGTACGGAAAGCTCACAGGGAACAGAAGCCCCGGAGAGCAAACCCGAGCAGATTACTTAGCCTGCAGGGGGCAAGGGCGGGGCAATTCCGCCTCTGGCAGAGACATTTGGAAACCACGGCAACAGGCCCCTCCCCAGAAGATCAGCGAGAACAGCCAGCCAAGACCAAGTTTACCGATCAATGAGAACGGCAGAACTCCAGCGCTAGGGGAATACTGCACATAGAACTCATGGCTTTTTTACCATGATTCTTTAGTCTTTCAAAGTTAATTTTTTTAACTGTCTCTTTTTTTTTGAATTTTTCTTTTTCCCTTTTTCACCCAACATCTTATCAATCCCTTTTTTAAAAAAAAAATTTTATTTTTCATTTTTAGAGTCATATTCTATCCCTTCATAGTAGTTACCCGTATTTTTGGCATATATATATAAGTTGTTCTCTCTTTAAAATTTGAGATAGTTTCTTCTAACAGATTAAAATATAACATAAATCTCCAGTATATGGTGTTTTCTATTCCCCTGCCTGATCACATTCTCTCCTTTTTTTTTCTTTTTTCTTTTTTAAATCCTCTTCTTTCTTTTTTCAGACTTATCAATTCCTTTTATAAAATTTTTTATAATTTCCATCTTTACAGTCATATTCCATAGCTTCATCATATCAACCCTTATTTTTGTACATATATAAGTTTTTCTTTCTTTAAAATTTTGGGAGGTGCTTTCTTCTAAAAGACCAAAATACACCCCAAATCTAGTGTGTGGCACTGATCTATATGCCAGCCTGATCATATTTGATCACATTCTGGTTTTTGTTGTTGTTGTTGTTGTTTTGTTTTATCTGTTTTTGTTTTTATCTTTATCTTTTCCTTTTTTTTCTTTTTCTTTTTTCTCTCTTTCCCTTTCTTATCCCACTGCTTCAGGTCTTCTCTGATTTGTTTAGAGTATATTTTCTGGGGACGTTGTTACTCTGCTAGCATTTTGTTCTCTCATTAATCTATTCTCCTCTGCACAAAATGACAAGATGGAAAAAATCACCTCAACAAAAAGAACAAGAGGTAGTACCGACTGCCAGGGACCTACTCAATACGGACATTAGTACGATGTCAGATCTAAAGTTCAGAATCATCACTTTAAAGATACTAGCTGGGCTGAAAAAAATATGGAAGTTATTAGAGAAACCCTTTCTGGAGAAGTAAAAGAACTAAAATCCAACCAAGTCGAAATCAAAAAAGCTATTAATGAGGTGCAATCAAAAATGGGGGCGCTAAGTGCTAGAATAAATGAGGCAGAAGACAGAATCAGTAATATAGAAGATGAAATGATGGAAAATAAAGAAGCTGAGAAAAAGAGAGATAAACAACTACTGGATCACGAGGGCAGAATTTGAGAGATAAGCGATATCATAAGACGAAACAACATTAGAATAATTGGGATCCCAGAAGAAGAAGAAAGAGAGAGAGGGGCAGAAGGTATAATGGAGCAAATTATAGCAGAGAACTTCCCTAATTTGGGGAAGAAAACAGGCATCAAAATCCAGGAAGCATAGACAACCCCTCCAAAATCAATAAAAATAGGTCAACACCCCTACATCTAATAGTAAAACGTACGAGTCTCAGAGACAAAGAGAAAATCCTGAAAGCAGCTCGGGAGAAGAGATCTGTAACCTACAAGGGTAGAAACATTAGATTGGCAACAGACCTATCCACAGAGACCTGGCAGGCCAGAAAGGACTGGCAGGATATATTCAGAGCACTAAATGAGAAAAATATGCAGCCAAGAATACTCTATCCAGCTAGGCTGTCATTGAAAATTGAGGAGAGATAAAAAGCTTCCAGGACAAACAAAAACTAAAGGAATTTTCAAACACAAAACCAGCCCTATAGGAAATCTTGAAAGGGGTCCTCTAAGCAAAGAGACAGCGTAAAAGCAACATAGACTAGAAAGGAACACAGACAATATACGGTAACAGTCACCTTACAGGCAATACAATGGCACTAAATTCCTATCTTTCAATAGTTACCCTGAATGTAAATGGGCTAAATGCCCCAATCAAAAGACACAGGCTATCAGACTGGATTAAAAAACAAGACCCATCGATATGCTGTCTGTAAGAGACTCATTTTAGAACCAAAGACACCCCCAGATTGAAAGTGAGGGGGTGGAAAACCATTTACCATGCTAATGGACATCAAAAGAAAGCTGGGGTGGCAATCCTTATATCAGACAAATTAGATTTTAAACCAAAGACTGTAATAAGAAATGAGGAAGGACATTATAACCTACTTAAAAGATCTACCCAACAAGAAGATCTAACAATTGTAAATATCTAGGCCCCTAACATGGGAGCAGCCAATTATATAAGGCAATTAATAACAAAAGCAAAGAAACACATCGACAACAATACAATAATAGTGGGGGACTTTAACATCCCCCTCACTGAAAAGGACAGATCGTCTAAGCAAAAGATCAACAAGGAAATAAAGACTTTAAATGACACACTGGACCAAATGGACTTCACAGACATATTCAGAACATTCCATCCCAGAACAACGGAATACACATTCTTCTCTAGTGCCCATGGAACATTCTCCAGAATAGATCACATCCTAGGTCACAAATCAGGTCTCAACCAGTACCAAAAGATTGGGATCATTCCCTGCCTATTTTCAGACCACAATGCTTTGAAACTAGAACTCAATCACAAGAGGAAAGTCGGAAAGAACTCAAATACATGGAGGCTAAAGAGCATCCTACTGAAGAATGAATGGGTCAACCAGGAAATTAAAGAAGAATTAAAAAAATACATGGAAACCAATGAAAATGAAAACACAACTGTTCAAAATCTTTGGGAGGCAGCAAAGGCAGTCCTAAGAGGAAAGTATATAGCAATACAAGCCTTTATCAAGAAACAAGAAAGGTCTCAAGTACACAACCTAACCCTACACCTAAAGGAGCTGGAGAAAGAACAGCAAATCAAGCCTAAACCCAGCAGGAGAAGAGAAATCATAAAGATCAGAGCAGAAATCAATGAAATAGAAACTAAAAGAACAATAGAACAGATCAACGAAACTAGGAGCTGGTTCTTTGAAAGAATTAACAAGATTGATAAACCCCTGGCCAGACTTATCAAAAAGAGAAGAGAAATGACCCAAATCAACAAAATCATGAATGAAAGAGGAGAGATCACAACCAACACCAAAGAAATACAAACAATTATAAGAACATATTATGAACAACTCTATGCCAGCAAATTAGATAACCTGGAAGAAATGGATGCATTCCTAGAGATGTATCAACTACCAGAACTGAACCAGGAAGAAATAGAAAACCTGAACAGACCTATAACCACTAAGGAAATTGAAGCAGTCATCAAAAATCTCCCAAGAAACAAAAGCCCAGGGCCAGATGGCTTCCCAGGGGAATTCTACCAAACATTTAAAGAAGAATGAATACCTATTCTTCTGAAACTGTTCCAAAACATAGAAGTGGAAGGAAAACTTCCAGACTCGTTTTATGAGGCCACCATTACCTTGATCCCAAAACCAGACAAAGACCCCATCAAAAAGGAGAATTACAGACCAATATCCTTGATGAACATGGATGCAAACATTCTACCAAAATACTAGCCAATAGGATCCAACAGTACATTAAAAGGATTATTCACCACGACCAAGTGGGATTTATCCCTGGGCTGCAAGGTTGGTTCAACATCCGCAAATCAATGTGATACAGTACATTAACAAAAGAAAGAACAAGAATCATATGATCCTCTCAATAGATGCAGAAAAAGCTTTTGACAAAGTACAGCATCCTTTCTTGATCAAAACTCTTCAGACTATAGGGATTGAGGGTACATACCTCAATATCATAAAAGCCATCTATGAAAAGCCCACAGTGAATATCATTCTCAATGGGGAATAACTGAGAGCTTTCCCCCTAAGGTCAGGAATGTGGCAGGGATGGCCACTATCACCACTGCTATTCAACATAGTATTGGAAGTCCTAGCCACAGCAATCAGACAACAAAAAGAAATCAAAGTCATCCAAATTGGCAAAGAAGAAGTCAAACTCTCGCTCTTTGCAGATGATATGATACTTTATGTGGAAAACCCAAAAGACTCCATCCCAAAACTGCTAGAACTCATACAGGAATTCAGTAAAGTGGCAGGATATAAAATCAATGCACAGAAGTCAGTGGCATTCCTATACACCAACAAGACAGAAGAGAGAGAAATTAAGGAGTCAATCCCATTTACAATTGCACCCAAAACCATAAGATACCTAGGAATAAATCTAACCAAAGAGACAAAGGATCTGTACTCAGAAAACTCTAAAATACTCATGAAAGAAATTGAGGAAGACACAAAGAAATGGAAAAACGTTCCACGCTCATGGATTGGAAGAACAAATATTGTGAAGATGTCAATGCTGCCTAGAGCAATCTACACATTCAATGCAATCCCCATCAAAATACCATCCACTTTTTTCAAAGAAATGGAACAAATAATCCTAAAATTTGTATGGAATCAGAAAAGACCCCGCATAGCCAGAGGAATGGTGAAAAAGAAAGCAAAGCCGGCGGCATCACAATTCCAGACTTCCAGCTCTATTACAAAGCTGTCATCATCAAGACAGCATGGTACTGGCCCCAAAACAGACACATCGATCAATGGAACAGAATAGAGAGCCCAGAAATGGACCCTCAACTCTATGGTCAACTCATCTTTGACAAAGCAGGAAAGAATGTCCAATGGAACAAAGACAGTCTCTTCAACAAATGGTGTTGGGAAAATTGGATAGCCACATGCAGAAGAAGGAAACTGGACCATTTCCTTACACCACACACAAAAATAGACTCCAAATGGTTGAAAGACCTCAATGTGAGACAGGAGTCCATCAAAATCCTAAAGGAGAACACAGGCAGCAACCTCTTTGACCTCAGCCGCAGCAACTTCTTCCTAGAAACATTGCCAAAGGCAAGGGAAGCAAAGGCAAAAATGAACTATTGGGACTTCATCAAGATAAAAAGCTTTTGCAAAGCAAAGGAAACAGTCAACAAAACCAAAAGACAACCGACAGAATGGGAGAAGATATTTGCAAATGACATATCAGATAAAGGGCTAGTATCCAAAATCTATAAAGAACTTATCAAACTCAACACCCAAAGAACACATAATCCAATCAAGAAATGGGCAAAAGACATGAAGAGACATTTTTCCAAAGACACCCAAATGGCCAACAGACACATGAAAACGTGCTCAATATCGCTCAGCATCAGGGAAATCCAAATCAAAACCTCAATGAGATACCACCTCACACCAGTCAGAATGGCTAAAATTAACAAGTCAGGAAACGACAGATGTTGGCAGGCATGCAGAGAAAGGGGAACCCTCCTACACTGTTGGTGGGAATGCAAGCTGGTGCAGCCACTCTGGAAAACTGTATGGAGGTTCCTTAAAAAGTTGAAAATAGAGCTACCCTATGATCTAGCAATTGTACTACTGGGTATTTACCCCAAAGATACAAAAGTAGGGATCCGAAGGGGTACGTGCACCCCGATGTTTATAGCAGCAATGTCCACAATAGCCAAACTGTGGAAAGAGCCAAGATGTCCATCAACAGATGAATGGATAAAGAAGATGCGATATATATATACAATGGAATATTATGCAGCCATCAAAAGGCATGAGATCTTGCCATTTGCAACGACGTGGATGGAACTGGAGGGTATTATGTTGAGTGAAATAAGTCAAACAGAAAAAGACATGTATCATATAATTTCACTGATATGAGGAATTCTTAATGGCAGGAAACAAACTGAGGGTTCCTGGAGTGGGGGGTGGCGTGGGAGGGATGGGGTGACTGGGTGATAGACACTGGGGAATGTATGTCCTCTGGTAAGTGCTGTGAATTGTACAAGACTGTTGAATCTCAGATCTGTACCTCTGAAACAAATAATGCAATATATGTTAAGAAAAAAAAAAGAAGAAGAAGAAGGTAGCGGGAGGGGAAGAATGAAGCGGGGGAAATCGGAGGGGTGGACGAATCATGAGAGACGATGGACTCTGAAAAACAAACGGAGGGTTCTAGAGGGGAGTGGGGTGGGAGGATGGGTTAGCTTGGTGGTGGGTATTGAGGAGGGCACATTCTGCATGGAGCACTTGGTGTTATGCACAATGAATCATGGAACACTTCATCTAAAACTAATGATGTAATGTATGGGGATTAACATAAGAATAAAAAAAACCCATAATATATTATTTGTTTCAGGTGTTCAGGTCTGTGATTCATCAGTCTTATATAATACCCAGTGCTCATGACAACACATACCCTCCCCAATGTCCATCACCCAGTTACTCCATCCCTCTACTCCCCTCCCCTCCAGCAACCCTCAGTTTGTTCCCTACGATTAAGAGTCTCTTATGGTTTGTCTCCCTCTCTGGTTTCATCTTGTTTCCTTTTTACCCTCTCTTCCCCTCTGATCCTCTGCCTTGTTTCTTAAATTCCATGTATCAGTAAGATCATATGATAATTGTCTTTCTCTAATTGGCTTATTTCACTTAGCATGATACCCTCTGGTTCCATCCATGTCATTGCAAAGGGCAAGATTTTATTTTTTGATGGCTGAGTAGTATTCCATTGTATACATATACCACATCTTCTTTATCCATTCATCTGTTGATAGACATCTGGGCTCTTTCCATAGTTTGGCTCTTATGGACATTGCTGCTATAAACATCGGGGTGCACATACCCCTTTGGATCACTACATTTGTATCTTTGGGGTAAATACCCAGTAGTACAATTGCTGGGTCATAGGGTAGGTCTATTTTCAACTTTTTGAGGAACCTCCATACTGTTTTCCAGAGTAGCTGCACCAGCTTGCATTCCCCCAGGAGTGTTAGAGGGTTTCCCTTTCTCCTCATCCTGGCCAACATATGTTGTTTCCTGGCTTGTTAATTTTAGCCATTCTGACTGGTGTGAGGTGGTAGCTCACTGTGGTTTTAGGTACTTTCATTATTACTTCTAGACAAAATTCTATTGGAGGTTCTAATCAGTGCATTATAAGACTAACAAAATGCACTGAGATCAGAAAGTATCATGTCATAGATGACATGATCATCTGCATAGGAAATCCTAAAAAATCTATGAAGGAGCTACTTTACCTAGTAAAGTAGCACAGCAAATCTGTGGTATTCAAGGTCTGTATATAGAAGTCAATTTTATTTCAGTATGATTGCACTAAAAATTGGAAAAAAGTACAAAGTCACTATTTTGCAGTACCATAAAAATATGAAATACTTAAGGTTAAACAAAAATTTATACAAAACACAGAAATAGTTAAATAAAGAAGCACAGGATGTTGATGGATGCAAAGACTACTTTTAAAATGTCCATTTTATTCAAATTGAGCTATCGGTTTAGTGTAATTGCAGTGAAATTCTGTTGCTGGTCTCATTTAAAGGTACACCCAAAACAACAGATGTGACAGGATGACAGCAGTTTCATCATGATATGACAAAATTCTATTTTTAATATTATTTGTTGTAAACCTTAGGGGCACTAAACATCCTTTAGGGAATATCCCTCAGTTATGGTGATACATTTGGCATGGGTATCCTTTATCCAGAATAGTCCTGGAATAAGTCTGCTCATCAGAAAAGATTTGAAAACACATTTGGATCATCCTTGGACTTAGATCTTATTCACTTTCTTAGTATCATTCACATAATTTTCACCAAAAATCTCCTTTGACAGAAACATAATATGACGGGCGCCTGGGTGGCTCAGATGGTTAAGCGTCTGCCTTTGGCTCAGCTCATGATCCCAGGGTCCTGGGATCGAGTCCCACATCGGGATCCCGGCTCAGCGGGGAGCCTGCTTCTCCCTCTGACCCTCGCCCCTCTCATGCTGTTTCTCTCTCGCTCACTCTCTAAAAAATAAATAAAATCTTTAAAAAAAAAAAAAAAGAAACATAATATGACAACCGATAGCACTCACTCATCTTACCACAGATCCTTCAACTGGAAGTTGTGGTCTAATTAATTATTAAAAACTCAGTTACCACACCACAGCTGATAGACAACACATTGTTGATAGGGATGTTATCCCAGAAGAGGAGATAGGTTCCTGCAAAAAGGAGCCTATGTGTAGTATTTTTTCTCCATCACAGTGCTGGTTATCTTGAAAAGATCATCAATGCCTCTGTTCTCAAGATAAGCAGAAACATAAGGGACCCACAGAGGACTGTCCCCCAATAGGACAATATGAATAAAGCTACGATGAGCATTTCTGCATAAATGTTTTGAGGATATGTGTTTTTATTTCTCTTGGGTAAACACTTAAGAGTTGCTTATCAGGGCGCCTGGGTGGCTCAGTCGGTTAAGCGACTGCCTTCAGCTCAGGTCATGATCCTGGAGTCCCGGGATCGAGTCCCACATCGGGCTCCCTGCTCTGTGGGGAGTCTGCTTCTCCCTCTGACCCTCCCCCTCTCATGCTCTCTGTCTCTCATTCTCTCTGTCTCAAATAAATAAATAAAATCTTTAAAAAAATAAAAATAAAAAAAATAAAAAAAAAGTGTTGCTTATCATAGGCTCATGCATGTTTAACTTTCAAAGAAGTTGCCCTGTTTCAAAGCAGTTATACCATTTTACATTCTTTTTTTTAAATATTTATTTGAGGGGGGAGAGAGAGAAAGCAAGAGAGAGAGATAGAGAGCACACAAATGGAAGGGGCAGAGGGAGAAAGAGAGAAAATCCCAATCTGCTGAGTGCAGAGCTCAATGTGGAGCTTGATCTCATGACCCTGAGATCACAATCTGAGCCAAAACCAAGAGTCAGAAGCTCAACCTGTAGTTACAATTTGCATTTTTTGGTGAGTTATGATTAGGTGCATCTTTTTCACATGCCTATTGGCCATTTGTATCAGATCTCATAGCCTCCTTTGCCAAGCATCTAAGCAGCTCAGCATCTCAGACTATGCAAATTCTCTACTAGGCTAGTTCAACAGCCCAAGAGACCGCAAGGTTAACGGCTGGATGATGGTCAAATTATATTTATTTTAAAACTATCCTATTGGCTGCAGCCACTAAGTAATACTTTATAGGACAACTACCTCCGAGTTGTAATTTGTAGCTAATTCTTTGTCATTTAGTACATATTTCAAGGTCAGAACATAAAATCTCTTTACTCGTTTCTCAATGAGCTACAGGTAGCAGCTTCTCCTATAAGATGTCCAAATCATATTCCCCTACAGGCTTAAATAAGCTTTTTATAGGGAAAAGTTAGGAATTCTTTGTTATTGTTGTTTATTTATAAGATTTTATTTATTTGAGAGAGAGAAAGCGAGAGAGAGAAAGAGAGAGTAGGAGCAGGGGGAGAGGGAGAAACAGAATCCCCACTGAGCAGGGAGCCCAATGTGGGACCCAATCCCAGGACCCTGGGATCATGACCTAAGCAGAGGGCAGAGGCTTACCTGACTGAGCCACCCAGGCACCCTATTGATTTTTAATGTGACATTAACCCTTTCATGCCAGGAAGTGCCACTTCCATGAGTCACAGTTTACTAGAGTAAAGCAAAATGCTTTGGTTCAAATCACAGCTTTGCCAGATGCTAGCCAAGTGACTTTGGGCAAGCCAGCCACTCCACAAATCTCTAAGAACTTTCCTTTATCCTTCTCTTCTGTATACTGAAATAGTATCAGCTCTGCCAACTCTGCTGAGTTGCAGGGATGATCATATGACACAGGGGATATTAAAACAATTTAAAGACTCTAGAGTGCATCTCATTAAAAAGATAAATCAAGACCCAAACATATGGAAAAAATATTCAATCTTGCAAGTTTTCCAAGAAGTACAAAAAGAGAAGTAACATTTTAGTAGTTATTCCAGTGACTGAATAAATTAGTATAAATCCTTTCAGAAACCAATTTGGCAATACACTTCAATTGTCCAAAAATACTTATACTTTGAGTCTGTAATGATTTTAAAAAAGTAATATGTGCTTTACTATTGTTTATCAAATGCTTCCTATGTGTTGCACATTGTACCAAGCACTTCACAATTTTATGTATGTTAACTTACTTAGTGCTTCTCCTTAAAACATAAAACAAAACCAAATTCTACCAGATTTTATTATCATCTACATTTTACAAATTAGGAAATGGGCACAGAAAAGCAACATCATTTAGGTTAGGCTTTGTGTTAGTATGGAGCAGGGATGGAAATTGATTTAAGTTGGTTTGGCTTCAAAGTTCTTGTTCCTTACTACTCCATGGAACAACTTCTAGAAATTCATCCTGAGAAAGTAATCCAACAGGAGGAAAAAGTAAGAAATCTAAATCTAAATCTAAAGATATTTTCTTACGTATTTTGTATATAACTGCAAACATGGGGAGCAATGTAAGTAAAGATTCAGGAAGTGATGGCAAATCCAATCATTTCATATAACTATCATAGAACACTTAAAATAATGAAGAAAACTGTAAGTACAGTATTTATGATGTAGAAGGTTTTAAAAAAAATTATCCAAATTTCTTATTTTCACCATGTTAGGGTTATCAGGTTACCAGGATTTTTCTGCCCACACTAGCACTCTAAGTTTTCTCAAGGACTATGAAGTAGCACAAAAATAGTTTCCTTCCTATGACAAGACCAGAGTCACAAATCCCAGTGATGTCACAAGGCATTCCTTGTTTCCATGAGCACTAGTCAAAAGCAAAGAACCAGTGAGATGTAATTCACTATTTTAAGGCAAGAACACATATTCTGGTGTTAAAATCAGAAGAAAATTAGACACAGATGAGCAATCAAAGGGGCTGTCCCGGAAGGGAAACAGTCTTAGTGGAACACTTGCCTGGAATTGATTATGTTACAATCTTCTCCATTAGAGATGTGAAACTCCTTTCAAGAACAATTGCTTTTCCTTTGTCCATGTCCCTTCCCTACCCTTGGGTAGAAAAGGAACTCCGTTATTAAAAGACAGACACATCGTCTGGTGGGCCAACTCAATAGCAGACGAGCCCGAAGTCCAGAGCTCCTATCGGACACCCAGGTTTAAAGCTCATGCTCAAAAGACCCACAAGCCTGTGGTCACACATGGCGCTCCATTTCACTATAGCCATAGTAGTGGCTGCTGCTGGATTCTGAATGTCTTGACATTACACCGTTTTTACTATGAGGTGTCTCTATTCAGGAGGACAGCTTGGAACAGGAAAAAAAATTCAGAACAAAAAAACAATAAAACCAAAACCAAATAGTGACATTAGGCTGTGGAGGTGGCCAGACCTGGCTTTGAATTCTGTCTCTGCCACGTTCGAACTGCGTGATTGTGAGAACGTGGCATAATGAAGCTCCCGAAGGCTCAGCTGCAGTCCTGGGCCATGAGAGCTTGGGCCAGTCCCTGTGGCTTCTTGTGTTTCCAGTCCCTCATCACAGAACAGTGAAATAACTATCTCAGAGGGTTGTCCTGAGGATTAAAAGAGTTAAAATTCGTTTCCTTTTCCTCAGCTAAAAACTGAAGGCAAAATTGTAATACTCATTTTGAGGATCATTATTGTCTATGAAAAGTGCTTGAGCTACTGGCTCACACATGGCAAGCACTCAATAAATAGTACTTATGGCAATTATTTTTAAAAAGATACTCAAAATTAAAATCTTAAATGTAAAACATGCAAAAAGCTAACACTTTTGTTCATTTAGATATGTATTCACCAATTTATTTGGTGGGATGAGAGACTGTCATTTAAACATCTAATAAGCATTGGCTATTTTATTCTTTTTATTACTATGGTTTTAGACCTGAATCTCATTTCTTGCACATGGCATATAAAATGCAGCAATTCTTCAGGTATGAGAATTGCATTAATCAGTAGAGGGAAGGATATGATCAAAACTGAGAGACTGATGTGTTCCTATTCTTCTGCTCCTGTGATTTTGTTTTTAAGGGAGGAATGGTTTATATATTATAGTTTATTAGATTTTGGAGTTTTCACATTTTTACTTAAAATGGAGCACTTGTCAAATCAAATAAATGCAGACCTTGCTATTTTCTTTTTGTGTTTTGTAAAAAAACAACATAATGGGCTTATGAAACATTTAACAGCCCAATAAATCCTACAAAGCCCTTGATTTCAATCCATTTGCCCAGACTGACTCTACAAATCGGAGATTGTGCTTCAGTTGCCTTAAGTACAACAAGCTGGGCACCTTTAGGACAACACAGGCACACACCACCTGACCGCCCCCCCCCACCATGTGATCAACTGCATGGACATGCTTTATGCAGAGCAGATTTTTGTTTTAAGCACTGGAAGTTAATTCTTTGACAACTCCTACTCAATGCGCAAGCTGAGCTAGGGCTGGCGGTGTGAAGAAAGCCATGGAAGTGAGCTCCTGGCTTCACAGAGCTCGCAGCTGAGTACAGGACAGAGACATTCACCACATACTTCAAAAGATGGACACCATCACAAACATACACAATGCCATTTAAAGGAAAGAAAGGGGGGAGAAGATAACAAAGACCCTGACCTAGACTGTGGTGGGAGCATCAGTGGAAGCTTCTCATAGAGGTGACACTCTGAGATGTGAAGCGTGCGTGAGTGTTAACTAGTCAAACTAGTCCACTGTACTGAAGAAAGAGAATCCCAGGCAGATGCAACAGCACATACAAAGGCCCTGTAGTAGGGAAAATCCAGGTGCCTTTACAGAACTGCAGGAAGTTCAGAGATACAGAAATAAGAGAGGGCACCCTGCCACAGGGGGGCCTGGAGACCAGACTTAGAGTTTTAGTCTTCTTTCAATGAATCATATGTGGACGTTGAAATGTCATAAATATTGGTGTAATATGATTACTGAATGCAAAACAAAGCACCAAGTTAGGTTGTGAACACTTCTTAAAATTCAGTTAACACTTTCTCTGCAATCTCAAAATGTGTCCAAGGAAAGAGAGAATCTCTTGAAATATACTCCATGCTGGAAGCATGATTTATGCAGTCATGTTAACAGTCAGGCTGTCAGACAGTACAAGACCAATAGCAATTTGTCCTAATGATTTGTGTACACTTGTATCCACAGAAGGAGAACTGCTTCAGATTGGCTCTTGGCATAGTTGTCCTTTTCTCTTTGTGGTTTAAAAAAAAAAAAAAATTGATTCTAAAATGTAGCCATTTGTTACAAACTTGCCTGAAACTTGCTTGTGACAGTTGCATTTTTCTCAAATGAAAAAACAATATGTTGTTTTCCTTCCATAGTAAATTGCCTACTTCTGCTAGAGCATTGGACCACTTTGGTAGCTCAATTTATACCTGCTTCTCCAATATTGGTATGCATCCCCTTCAAGGTATTATTTTGTACTTAGTCTGTTTCTCACTTTCAGTCTCCACCATCTGCTCTGAGAAGGCTGCAGGTCCCTTTGTCCCACCCTAGAAGGACAAGGAATCCCACGGGGTGGGGGTGGGGGGGAGATATATTCAGAGAGAATTTTATGGTTGTAGCTGCAATTCCCTGTTGTATAATTATGGGAAAAGGAGTTTGAATCCTGTGTCTTTTCTCTCTGTACAGCTACTAGCTTGTCATCAATATAACAAAGTTTGAGCATAAACTGGAAAATACTGCTTTATTTTTGAGTTCAGGAGAGGAGAAAAAGAAATGAGGTCAACTTGCTTTTCCACTGCACTGTACTATTTATAAGGGAGGACCAAAGGGATCAATCCAGGATCGTTTTCAAATAAGTTCTACTAAGAGTCCATCTGTGGCTGGGTGTCACAATGCAAGGAATTGCTCTATAAACAGAACCATGAAGCTACCCAAAATGAGCAAGCGCCTAGTCACACTCGGTTTTCCAGGAGGCCTGGAAAGCGACTAGGTCTTAGAGGACAAAGGGCATGGGAGAAATCAGCTGCCTTCATCATTTGGTTTTTCCAAGCAAGACACAATTTCCTCATCTGTGAAATGGGCATAATAAGCCTTCAGCGACAGCCAGCACAGTTGCGGTGATCGCTGCCAACTCCACCTCCTGCGGCAATTCTTTATTGTGGTTTTCTAGTTCAGCCACTTGTTGGTTTCTTTCACAGGCTTAGTCACAATTTGTAATTACTTTATTCATTCGCTCTTGGTTTTCTGTTTGCCTCCTGTGCTGGAAGAGACGCCCCTGAAAGCAAAGCCTGTATTCTCACCTCCAGCACAGGTGTGGCCCAGGGTAGCTACTGCACACCCGTTTGCTAAGTGAACGAGGGACAGAATTCATGAGAGAAATCAATGTAGGCCGCTGGGGTTATTTTATTCTTATTAGCAGCCATGCTCCCATGGAAGTCACAGGATTTCTCCAACCTTCACTTTCGTTTTGATCTGTAAAAAGGGGAGGACACCTGCCTTGTCCACTTCACAAGGTTGATACAGGCATCAAATTGGATGCTATAAGCACATAAAAGTGTCTTGATATGTGTATAGCTACATATAAGGCAGAGGACATGTAAAGGAAGAACGAGTCTGGGTATGGAAATAAAGAAAGGACAGGTGATTCTAACTCATGGAGGAGTTTTTTTGTTTGATTTTTTGGACCAAAGGGAGCATGCGTCATCCCCACCGACCACCACAACAATGGCAGCTAAATTCTGAGACAGCAAAGTCCTGCTTACCCTTGTGCACGATCCCATTTAGTAGGGACTATTTCTATCCCGGTTTTACACGTGAGGAAATGCAAGGCTCGGGATGCTTGAGTCACCAGCCCATGGCGACACAGTGAGTCAGCCAGTGGGACTTCAGCCGGCAGCTTGACTAGAATGTTTCTACCTAATAGTCACTATCCTTCAAGTCAGCACAGAGCTATCTGTGCTCAGGAAGGGGAAAAATAAATACTATTTGAGGACGAAGGAATGGGAAACCTCCCCATGTGTTCATCCACACACCCGATCTACTGTTACTGGAAACAGTGAGACAAAGTTAGAAGTTGCTCTTCCAAGTTTTTATCTGGGTTTTTTTCTATGGTAGGTATTTAAGTGGTGAGCACATTTTATTCTCAAAAAAAAAAAAAAAAAAAGACTATGATGCTGCATACTCTATGAAAACCTAAAATGCTTTTAGGTTTTAGGGGGTAAAAAGAAAAAAGAAAAGCTGTATTATTAGAAATTCTTCCTAAGGAAAGCTATATTCCATTCTAAGTTGCTGGATGATACTTGATAAGTCATTCAACAGCCCTTTCTCATACCTACTAAAATGACTCTAAGCATCCAATTTATAATACTTCTATTGCTTAGAAGAGGCACTTTGTTTACAAGGACTGATGCTGAGAAGACGCATACACATCAATTCCCCTAGTTCAGGAATTCCTTCTCATTAACTGCCTAGCCTGACAGACTTTCTGAATCTGGAAAGGCCATAACTACCATTTTTAAAGCCATTGCCTATCAGAGCTAATGAGAAAGAAAGGACACACAACTCAAATAATTATGGCTTCTAACATTTATGGGAACCATTTTTCCTAAGTACCCCTGGGCTTTCAATTTGGTGTTCCACTTCCTGGCTTGACTCTACACAGAATTAAGGACAACTCCTTCAGATGCTCTGGTGTGCTCTCCAGCAAGAGGAATTTGAGGGAACACGGTTTCAAGTGCAATGGTGTTTGGTACAGACCATTTTTTATGCTTTGAAGGGTTTGTGGCAGAAAGAAGAACTCATTTACTGCAGATCCTATAAATATCTATATCAGAAGGCTGAAGATAGCCAGCCCCTTACCTTGGGTATCTGGTCAAGGTTTAAGAAAATGAGCTTTAGGAGTTTAGTGCTTTATTTGCACTATTTAGTGGAGACAAGGACCTGGCCTGCCACCCATACCTCTTATACTTGGGTTGTGCTAATATAGTGTTGTATGGCAATATTCTTCTATGTTACTATGTTATTTTAATGTGCCTTTCATTTTCTTCCTTCCTTCCTTCCTCCCTCCCTCCTTCCTTGTGACTATCTCTCAGCCTTGGAAGCCATAGCTCTTATTCACTCTTTTTAGTCAGTTTATAACATAACACAGGGGAACAGGAAAAAAAAAAAAAAGACTGACTTTTGAGTTTTAGAAGCCAGCATCATGTGATCAGTACCAGGCTCTGAGCTTCAAAAGTTGAAGTCCTGAAGGATTCAGGACACACAGTGTACGCCATATATGAGGATTGGAAGGATTGGATCTAAGTTAGCCTCCTCTCCCAGCCCCTAACAGACACAGAATGGAAGAGGGGAAAGAAGAGACCAAGGGGAAGCACAAAGTTGAATGCTGGGGTATGTCCTTGGAAAGGGTCCTAAACGATCATCTCCCCCACCATGGTCACAGGAGGGCTATGGAAGTAATCAAAATCAGAACTGAACCTGGAGAAGCCCTGAGGCCAGGACCAAGAATCAGCTGTAGTCACCTTACATCTCCACTATTAAGGGCCAGCACAGGCAAGGGACATTCCAGGACGTGGATTCATGCCCAGTAAGGAGTCATGGAGAGATGCCAAAGGCACAGAGGAAAGGGACCTCGTAAGCAATTCCTTTGTGCTGGCCTTGAAAAAGCCCTCTGTAAGTATGGTTTAACTCCATTGATCGGGTGGAATGAGGGACTCTAAAAAGATGGATTAAATTTCGACTATTAGAATAGAGTCTCAAAAACAAAATGAAACTACAGAAAACAGTCAGAAGTTACATTTTTTTACACGACTAGTTTTGTGGCCTGAGAGTTGTACCTACTTTAACAGATAACTATTGGAGAGGCTACACTAATCATTGCTCTCAGAATCAAACATTGCCACCATCTTGCTCACCTTCTCTCAAATTTATCTGGTGAAATAACTGACATAGCTGAGATGCTGCCCATCAAAAAGAAGCCACATTTTTGTTCTTAAATTCCTTTAAAAAGATAACCGTATTGATTTTAAAATAATACAGAAGATACGCTTTCATATCTAAGTGCATTAAAGGGAAAGCAATAGAACAAACATGGCATTTAGTGTTACACTAAAGCCCCCCGCCTTTTTTTTTTTTTTTTTTTGACTTCCATATGCGAGCCAAATGTCTAGAAATGTAATAATCTTTTATGGACATAGGGATTTTTATCCAATACTCCTGTTTCAGAAAGAATTAAAAGAAGTTTTCCAAGAACAATGAGGACTTCAGATATGACATTCGGTAATTCTAACTTGGGGAATTCCATATTAATTATTGTTTCATCTATCTAAATTCTACTAGTAAATGCACACAAATAGATGCTATAAAATGCTGTACTAGATCCACAAAGTTATATACCTGCAGCATAAGTCTTGGCAGTTTATTTTGTTTTGTAATTCAGACAGAAGCTTCCTGAGTTATGCTTTGCAGAGGAACCCACTTCGAAGATGGCAATCTCCAATACACACATTGCCAGCCACACAACTAGATAAAGAACTTGGCCACCTCCCTATACCGAGGCTCCTTTGTTTTAGAGATCTTGGTTGATTAGGTAAGTGACCATTTGGGCCACTTGTCTTTTTCCCGCACTTTAAACGATCACTCTTGTGTTTTAAACTCACCAATAAAGAGTGAGCCTGTGAAACCGTAGGCCCCCGCCCTCAGCCCTCATAAAGCAGAACCCCAGGCTCATGTGTGCATGCGCGCTTGCTCTTGCTCTCCTCCTGCAACCTTGCTGTGTAGCCTCCGGTATGTTGTGTAATTTCTAGTCTTTTCAGTAATAAACAAATATTTGTTCCCAGATTCCTGATGGTGTTTGATGAAGGGTGTCTTGAAATCATAGTAAGAACCCCAAAGTCCAGTCCAATCACAACACTGGTTATTGAGAGTCTGACACCAGCACAAAAACAATTGGTATAATTGGCAGGATTATAGGTTTGCTCTTGCAGTTGATGGAGGGGAATGCCCCGTACCTGCAACTTGCTTCCTAACCACCTAACTCAGGTGGGTACTGCCATCTGGGAAAGGAGCACCATTTGCCTGGGGTCTGTCTTGCTGCTCTGTGCACCCACATACTGCCTGTGTCATGTGTTGCCTGCAGTATCCAAGCCAAGAGGTTACAGCTGCCACAGAAATCCAATGATCTCCCCAGAGCACTGTGATCAAGGCCATATGGTCAAACGAGACTGTTATACTACTAACTAGAAGGACTTAATTAACTGTTAATGTGTGTAGAGGTCCTCGAGGCCTCAAAGCTAAGGAGAGCTAAGGAGGTTGGATTGGATTCCAAGGGTTTTGTCACCACCCAGGGAGAGGCTCTGGGCCAGAGGTATGAGGAAAAGATTCCCCTAGCTGGAGGACAGGAGACCTCTACCTGAGACCATGGAGTTTGTGGATCGTGCCCAGACTACATGTCCTACCCCAGAAGGGTGAAATAGCCTTATATCCAGAAGACAGTGACATCACAGGAGGGAAAACCTAACAAAGGCCTCACAGTCTCTGTGTCACTGCTTTACTCACTACTATTGATTGCTCTTTGTCCTCTGACCAGATGAGATATTCTGGGTCCACCCCAGGTATGACATTCCTAAAAACTTAACAGTCAGATATAAACGTGCTGAACAGCTGGTGCCTGTGGCTTCTAAGAACCACGAGGAGGTACACCAGCTCCTTGATAAATGCAAAACCCAAGGGACACTTCCTGGGTGTTAATCAATGCCATGCTTACCAACATGCCAGGACCCTGGTTTGTGCTCCAGAGGCCCAGGGGCTTTCCGCAAAGACCCTGTGCGTATCACACTAGTGGAAGAAGCCAATCCCCAAAGACCCTGTGTGTATCATACTAGTGGAAGAAGTCTCTCAGGACACCCTGGGAAAGAAAGCAGCCATCCACAGAGAGGTCTCAAGGTGACATTATCTAAAATGTTCCAGCAATAATATACAAGATTAAGATAGGAGAAAAGTCAAGAAGTAGAAAATAAGAAAAAAAACCCACATACACAAACCATACCTTAAGTGAAATTCTAATCTCTGCTCAAGATTTTCTGCAACAAGAAGAGAGGGGAACTAACTTCGTATTGCAGGTTTTCTTATTTGTTTGGAAAGGGCTCTCAATTGTTATGGCTGCCGAAATGCACCAACTGACTAGTATCTCTTAACACTCTAAAATCTATAACTTTTTTTAAAATAATCTTTTTTTTAAGATTTTATTTACTTATTTAGAGTGAGAGAGAGAGAGAGCACGAGCAGTGGGAGGGGCAGAGAGAGAATGTGAAGCAGACTCCCTGCTGAGTGCAGAGCCTGATGCAGGGCTGGATTCCACAACCCTGAGATTGTGACCTGAGCTGAAATTAAGATTCAGAGGCTCAACCGACTGACCCACCCAGGCGCCCCTGTAACTCTCTTAAAGATCCATCAGGGCTTTCTGCTCATTTCCACCAAGATACAGCACATTCTGAGTCCCCTTAGCTTTCCCCTCATCAGGGCAGAACTAAGAAAATGAATCATCCCTGCCCTCCAGGGGAAAGTGGACCAGGTTATGGAGGCCTCTAGTGAGGAAGAAGGGAAATGGAAGACAAAGGTGTCTGGAGCCACTGATATTCCTAACAGGGCCCTCCCTCTCCTCACTTGGATATTTATTGCCTGGCCCCTTGTCCATCCTCCCAAAAAGAGTGATCACTGTATGGCTCACAGTGAATGGAAAACATTAATATAAAGGCTTTCTCTTGCTGTGCAAAATTGGTGTGGTCCACGGGGGTTTATCATTTCCATGACCAGAGTGACCCAAAAGACCCCCTCTTCATTTTCCACCCTGAAGAGGTCCCATCTGACCCTCTGTCCAGATAATTATTCTCTACAGGGTACTCCCCCTAATTACAAGGCTACCACATTTTAATTGGGACTTCCAAAGCTATTCAAAAGGCACTCAAACTCCTAGGGGGAAAACTTACATTTCCTTTCTCTGTCCCTTCAAGATAAAAATCTTACCATGTCTTTGAAATGTAAACACCCCAGGAGGGAACTAAACTTGTTGGAGAATGAAAAAAGAAAAGAGAAAGAGGCCTTTTTACAAATACAAACTGATAGTCAGAGAAGGGCAATGCCATATGATTTCACTCATATGTGGAATTTAAGAAACAAAACAGATGAACATATGGGAAGGGGGGAAAGAGAGAGAGAGGGAAACAAACCATGAGACAGACTCTTAATGATCAAGAACAAACTGAGAGTTGATGGAGGGAGGTGAGTGGGGGATGGGCTAGATGGGTGATGGGTATTAAGGAGGGCACTTGTTATGTTGAGCACTGGGTGTTGCATGTAAGTGATGAATCATTGAATTCTACTTCAGAAGCCAATTTTGCACTCTATGTTAACTAACAAAAATTTAAAATAAAAAATAAATAAAATACAAACTGATAGAAAGTCTCTAGATCACAGCCTCCTTAATTAAGATTACTTGTCAAGGATAAATTAAAAACTTAAAAGTCTTCTCCACAAACATTAGTAAAAAGCTTTTAAGCAGGTAACTTTAACTCATTCTGTCTGCCAGAGACACAATTACTTAGAAACTGGTGAGTTTTGGATGATGCCTGCTTCATGGCTACAGTTTTGGAATGAAGCAAGAGATTGGAGTCTGTCTGCTTCTGTAGGTCCATGTATGTATGTTACAGATAATGGTATTTTCCCTACCTCTGGAAAGTATTTCCAAAATTTGTAAAAGAGCTCTATTTAATGGCTTAAAAATAAGCACTTACAGATTAAGAATTTCTAAATCCCGGAAATGTAACAAACTAACCCAAATGTTTTTCAAGGTCATGTCATATTTAGAATTTATGAGGTATATTCATATATTCGCCAATCTAAAGAATGCTAGTTTAATAGGCAGTTCACAACACAACTAGTTTTCACTAGAAAGAAAGGATTTTGAGGGTTAAAAAATTCCAATATATGTCATTAAAGCTACTGGAAATAAGGGAAACAGTTGTATGCAAGGAAAGTAGGATGTGTTTTTGGCTGAGAACAGGTATGAAAAAAAAAAAAGAAAAGGTATGATGATACATTTTTGTTATGAGGAAAGAAAAGTAAATTTGTCCTAAAAGAAAACATTGTTTTACCATGGGAATGAGGAAAACAAAGGACAAAATGGTACAGAAAGGTAGGAAGAAAGAAATTTACCTTGTGTGGTCAAATTGACTAAAAACTGTATTGTTATTATGAGGTTTTTAAAATTAAGCTTTAATACCAAGTATATTCATGTAAAATTAAACTTCATTTTCTTCTGCTAAAAGGACAAGTTTTCTTAGACTACTGATCTGCTCTTGATAAGATATAGTGAGAGCATGAGTTGTTTTGTTTGTTTTTTACCTTTGAAGTAATCTGCCTGGAAAACAAAGATTTTGTGTCTTGTCAAAATACTTTCCTGTGTTTATTAACGGGTCTTTGATTATTTAAGAAGGCTGGTCCTTCTTGTGCCCCTGGATGGCTGAGCTGGTTAAGCTTCTGCCTGCAACCAGGGTCATGATCCTGCGTCCTGGGAGAGCCCCACATCAGGCTCTTTGCTTGGTGGGGAGCTTGCTTCTCCCTCTCCCTCTCACCCTGCTTGTGCTCTCTCTTGCACACTCTAATAAATAAAATCTTAAAAAAAAAAAAAAAAAAAAAAGCCTGGTCCTTCTCTATTAAAAGACCTAAGTTGTTTTAAGACATACACACACACACACACAAACTATGCAACTCTTTGTATTTGCCTGCAAAGTCTTCAATGGTCACTTTGGTTAAATGGAAAACTGTATTGTTTCAAAATGACCTATGATCCTATTGGACCAAGTGTCCAAACCTTTTGATGTTTTTGACAAACTTCACTCAAATCAAATTCTAACTTAAGTCTTTTTGACCTTCAACTGAATTTGGGGTTTTCCAGAGAATTCCTGGAATGTGTCACAGTGTCTTCTCTCTCCTTATCAGAATTGAGAGACAGAGAGAGATGGATGTTATAATGAATTAGGCTTATTTGATATGTTAAATTACATGGGAAGTTGTCAAATAAGGGATGATAAACCTTAAGTTACATTATATGGGCAAATGTTATTAATATAAGTATCCTAGAAATTGTACAAGATTCCTAAAAATCTGACATGTCCTAGTACACTTTTATCACTTATAATTCTGGTTATCATCTTAAAATGTTTGTGTCCCAGTAACAGCCTTATTTCCTTGTTAATGAACTCTCATCATTAACCATGGCCATTCTTAAGTCTTTATCATTTATAGTTATTATTACACTGTGATGATTTTGCAAAAGTGTTTCATTTTAAAGGGAAGTTCATGGAAAGAACTCTGACAAGTACTCTAGAGTTAAGTTTCTGCTTACTTCTGGATCATAACAGAACTGGGTAAGAATTCTAAGGAAACAACTGATTCATAAAACTGCCAACAAAAGATCAACAAGAATTACATGGGACTGAATGAACTGATAAGGATGATTATAACTTAAATGAATTTTTGTGTGAAATATTGCTGGTTCTTTAATCTTTTGTTTCCCAGATATAAAGAGACCTGTCCTCCTAAGCTATTTATAACTTACACTTAATTTAGAATATATCTTTGTGAGCGAAGATGAAACATTTAGGTCTTTCTCTCTACCTAATCTCTCCAGAATTTGGGAACGCTCAGTGACTATTCTTATTTTCATGGTAATATAGTTATTTGCATAAGTGCAATAAGAATCTGTTCTCCTAAAGGGGAACCCTCCTACACTGTTGGTGGGAATGCAAGCTGGTGCAGCCACTCTGAAAAACTGTATGGAGGTTCCTTAAAAAGTTGAAAATAGAGCTACCCTATGATCCAGCAATTGCACTACTGGGTATTTACCCCAAAGATACAAATGTAGGGATCCGAAGGGGTATGTGCACCCCGATGTTTATAGCAGCAATGTCCACAATAGCCAAACTGTGGAAAGAGCCAAGATGTCCAACGACAGATGAATGGATAAAGAAGAGGTGGTATATATATACAATGGAATATTATGCAGCCATCAAAAGGAATGAGATTTTGCCATTTGCAATGATGTGGATGGAACTGGAGGGTGTTATGTTGAGCGAAATAAGTCAAACAGAGAAAGACATGTATCATATGATCTCACTGATATGAGGAATTCTTAATGGCAGGAAACAAACTGAGGGTTGCTGGAGTGGGGAGTGGGGTGGGAGGGATGGG
>NW_023270855.1:10580652-10652151 GCF_011800145.1 Mirounga leonina
CGGGAGGGGAAGAATGAAGTGGGGGAAATCGGAGGGGTGGACGAACCATGAGAGACAATGGACTCTGAAAAACAAACGGAGGGTTCTAGAGGGGAGGGGGGTGGGAGAATGGGTTAGCCTGGTGGTGGGTATTGAGGAGGGCACATTCTGCATGGAGCACTGGGTGTTATGCACAAACAATGAATCATGGAACACTTCATCTAAAACTAATGATGTAATGTATGGGGATTAACATAAGAATAAAAAAATAAAAAAAATAATAAAAAAATAAAAATAAATTAAAAAAAAGAATCTGTTCTCCTTGTAACAGGACACAGTTGGAAACACTGGTTGCATTATCAAGGCCTTGATCCGAATATTCCATTTGAGAGAGGCATGCATAGATTCAGGTATGACCAGACAGCTTTAAGGAACTAAAGTTGACTTGAAAGGGCCAATTAAGGCCCCCTGGAGAAAAGGTTGGTACCTTGCTTTCAGGATTCCCAGCAAAAATCTTACCAGGTGAGTAAGGAAGGTCACTTCCTGACAGGTCCAGAAACCTCAGGATATTTGGGGACCTCAAGAAGACAGGAATCCACCCACATCTATAGGTATTCCAGGTAGTCTGATGTCAAGTTCTTGGTTTGGCTTCTTAGCATAAAGAGGCTGTTAAAAGTTCCATCTGAAATTCCTTATAAAAGATTCTAATACGGCAGACTTTTATATTTTTTAAAGATTTATTTATTAATTTATTTGACAAAGAGAGAGAGACACAGCGAGAGAGGGAACACAAGCAGGGGGAGTGGGAGAGGGAGAAGCAAGCTTCCCACTCAGCAGGGAGCCCAATGCGGGGCTTGATCCCAGGACCCTGGGATCATGACCTGAGCCGAAGGCAGAAGCTTAACAACTGAGCCACCCAGGTGCCCCAAGGCAGACTTTTAAAAGCCTACATGGTCACTCATTATTCTTGCTGCACTTACATAAGTTTATTTTATTTATTTATTTATTTTAAAGATTTCATTTATTTATTTGACAGAGACATAGCAAGAGAGGGAACACAAGCAGGGGGAGTGGGAGAGGGAGAAGCAGGCTTCCCGCTGAGCAGGGAGCCTGATGCGGGGCTTGATCTCAGGACCCTGGGATCATGACCTGAGCCGAAGGCAGACACTTAACGGCTGAGCCACCCAGGTGCCCCTGCACTTACGTAAGTTTATGTGCACAGGCCAAACTTTACTGAATGAAACTGAACTTAATTTGCAAATGAATTAGTCTTACTACGATTATCTTCCATAGAAACTGGGGTAATTGTAGGTGGAAAGATAGGTCAGTACGAACTATAATATACGCCTGTGGAAATTAACTCTAGTTCTATTATTGCTGAGGTTTTGTTTTTTACCTGTACACTGGACTGTATACAGAATTCTTGTCATTTCCTTCAATATCTGACTACAATTTTCCAAACTAAGGTTTCCAATTTTTGTCTAATCCTCTGACTGGGAATCACTGAGAACTAAAACTCCCCTTTTCGTGAATTGCAAACTGAAGTGGGACAACTTGAGGGGCACCTGGGTGGCTCAGTCAGTTGCATCTGCCTTCAGCTCAGGTCATGGTCTCAGGGTCCCGTTGCTCAGTGGGAGGTCTGCTTCTCCCTCTCACTCTCCCTCTGTGTTCTCTCTCTCAAATAAATAAAGTCTTAAAAAAAAAAAAAAAAGAAATGCCTCTTATTAAGTACCTGTAGTATATAGGCCTAACATGGGTAATCCAATTGCATCGTTGCCTCCTTTGATTGAATTGACCGGTTCTGAGGACTAAGAAACTCATTTGCTGACATACGGAATCATCTATTAACTCAGGACAGGTTCAAACCTACTTATACCAGATGGCCCAACAAGATAAAGTATTTCACAGTATTACTCAAATCCTTGAACAGATTATCAGGGTGGGCCCCAGAGATCAGGGACCTATTTTCATGGACGAACCCTCCTTGTTTAGAACAATGGTTACAGACTGGATTTCAGACTCTTACCTCTGTAATTATTAAAGGGTTTGCTATAATCCTACTTAGTTGTGTACTCTCTGGGTTATAATGTGCTCTACCCCGGACTTTCAGCTTATCAGCTACCCAAGAAGTTAATGTCCTCATCATGGACTTCGATCCGTTGGCATCACAGGTGGATTTTAGTAGAAGCCCTGACAGGTTTTTTTGGTTTTGTTTTTGTTTTTTTTGGTGTGTGTGTTTTTTTTTTTTTTTTTGTAATGCAAGTGCCTGCATTAAGCTCTGATTGCAGAGGCATCCTTTACAGAGAGGGCTATCTTTGTAACATGCTGCCAGCCACAGGAACAGATCAAGAGTCCTGAGGACATTTCCCCAGTGAGACTCCTTTATTTTAGATCTTATTGGTTGATTTCAATAACTGACAATTTGGGCCACTTCCCTTTTCTCTATCTGCACTCCAAATGCCCAGTATTATGGTTTTTAAACTCACCAGTGAAGAATAAACCAATGGGCCCCACCCTGGCTCTCAATTAAAGTAGAACCACAAGGCAATGAGCATTTTCTCTCTCTACCCATCACCCCACTCTGGCCCCAGGTGTGCTGTGTAATCTCAAAGTC
Organism: Mirounga leonina; assembly: GCF_011800145.1. Taxonomy (NCBI): domain Eukaryota; kingdom Metazoa; phylum Chordata; class Mammalia; order Carnivora; family Phocidae; genus Mirounga; species Mirounga leonina. The sequence continues at coordinate 10,583,246 of NW_023270855.1, forward strand.
TTGTAAGTAATAAGGTTTCCTGATGGTTGTTGCAGAAGGTCTTCCAAACAATAAAACCACAAGGACTGCTCCATTCACAACACTCGTTGAGACCATTGGAAAAAGAGTAATACCCTAAACTTTCTGTGAAGATTCTGAGACATTTAATACTTAATATTCATTTTAAATGAATAAATTAAAAAATATTAATTTGGCTTATATGGTTCCATTTACCACACAGAAACCAGCCATTGAGGAGGGAGGTAGGGGCAGACTTAAGGGTGATGGTAGCAAGAGAAACATCAACCAATATTTTGATTTCTAGAAGTAAGTCAGAATAAAAATTTTAACAAAGAACATATTAACACAATTCCATAATGGCTGCTACATGCTAAGTCATAATTAATCTGTCTTGAACTTGTATTTAAAAAAGCATAAAGGTATAAAAACGGTATTTTATATTGCTTCTCATCAAAAGGACTTCAAAAAGAGCACCAAGGGGTTAGACATTATCTGTAACACTTAGATGTGGATTCCTCAATCATGCTGAGTACATTAGGTGCTGCAATAGAACACCTATATAACAATTAAAGGTCAATTCAGAATAAAATAAAATGGCAGGAAAAATTAATTAGTATAGTCATAATGCTTTTTGCACATATATTCTCAAGGCATTTGACTTACTCAAGTGTTCTTCCTTTGTCTTGATAGACTGGTTAAATTATATAGGCTCTGATGGGCCTGGGTCCCATGTGAAATGAATGAAAACTTGAGAAATACATGGTTTATTCATTAACAGCATTTCTTAAAAGACTTTTCTGGCTTCACTAAGAAAGTGACCTTTACTTAAATTATTAGCTTTGATAAGTGAGGTGTAAAGAAAAAGACAGTTTAAGGATTCTCCCCAAATGTGAACATTTACCAGGGTATGCTCTTAAGCCTCCAGTATCTTTCCATAGCAACCACTGATTAGGGACTCAAATCAAAATCAAATCTGCTTATTGTGTGACTTGCAAGCACTAGAAATGGAAAACAATTTTTTTTCTTATTTTTAAAAAAAGTCATCAATTTATTCATCCTCTGTCATCTCAAAAGGAAAACAAATCTTTGAAAGTCAAATTGTCCCTTCATGGGATGATGGATTTCTAAATGCTGAGTTCCTTCTGTTCAGTAAAGAGGTAACTCTGATGAATCAGTATCCATAAAGTGACATTTGGCAGAAGAGTAATGTTAGTTAGACAAATGTTCTGTGTAAGTCATAAGATATGACAGAGTGATAATTTTTATGGGCTGCAATAGGCAAGCACATTCAGATTCTCAGAACATCCTTCTGAGTTTAAAAAATGGGTTTGATGACAGATGTTGGCGGGGATGCAGAGAAAGGGGAACCCTCCTACACTGCTGGTGGGAATGCAAGCTGGTGCAGCCACTCTGGAAAACAGTATGGATGTTCCTCAAAAAGTTGAGAATAGAGCTACCATACGACCCAGCAATTGCACTACTGGGTATTTACCCCAAAGATACAAATGTAGGGATCTGAAGGGGTATGTGCACCCCGATGTTTATAGCAGCAACGTCCACAATAGCCAAACTGTGGAAAGAGCCAAGATGTCCATCGACAGACGAATGGATAAAGAAGATGTGGTATATATATACAATGGAATATTATGCAGCCATCAAAAGGAATGAGATCTTGCCATTTGCAACGACGTGAATAGAACTGGAGGGTGTTATGTTGAGCGAAATAAGTCAATCACAGAAAGACATGTATCATATGACCTCACTGATATGAGGAATTCTTAATCTCAGGAAACCAACTGAGGGTTGCTGGAGTGGGGGGTGGGGTGGGAGGGATGGGGTGGCTGAGTGATAGACATTGGGGAGGGTATGTGCTATGGTGAGCACTGTGAATTGTGTAAGACTGTTGAATCATAGACCTGTACCTCTGAAACAAATAATACATTATATGTTAAAAAAAAAAAAAGATAGTAGGAAGGGAAAAATGAAGGGGGGCAGTCGGAGGGGGAGAGGAACCATGAGAGACTATGGACTCTGAGGAAAAAACTGAGGGTTCTAGAGGGTAGGGGGGTGGGGGGAAGGGTTAGCCTGGTGATGGGTATTAAAGAGGGCATGTACTGAATGGAGCACTGGTTGTTATATGCAAACAATGAATCATGGAACACTACATCAAAAACTAATGATGTAATGTATGGTGATTACATAACATAATAAAATAAAAAAAAATGGGTTTGAGAGCAAAGACCTTAGAGATGCTATCAACCACATAAAGAAAGCATGTCAGAGATAAAAATGGTACGAAAGTTGGTACATGAGGTGTCCGTCAAGTCCAAGGCCCAGGGATGCTTAGACATACACTCTACATTATGGCACTGAAATTCTTGAAACCCTGAGCTTCATATTCCATCACAGCATGAAGTTGCATGCCGCCTGTCTGTAAACTTTGGATACCTCCTTACATCACTGTACAATGTGTATCCCAATGAAAAACTTCTGTCTATATTTACATGCTTATTCAATTCCCTGAAAGGATTTGATATACACCCCGATTTTCTGTATCACTAACATGTGACAATAGGATCTTCATGAAACCCTCACAGGCAACTGCATTCAGCTCCAAATGGCAGGTGATTGTTACCATTACTGAGCTTTATTATTTATTTTTTAAAGATTTTATTTGAGAGAGAGTGCACGAGTATGTGAGCAAGTACGAGAGGCGGGGGACAGAGGGAAGAAAGGAGAGGGAGAGGCAGAATCCTCGTTGAGCAGGAAGCCCAATGTGGGGCTCAATCCCAGGACGCAGGGATCATGACCTGAGCCAAAGGCAGAAACTTAACTGACTGAGCCACCCAGGCGCCCCACCATTACTGAGCTTTAATATGCCAGTATCATTTTAGTTCCTCTGTAAGTTATCTAATGTAATCCCTACAACAACTTAAGGTGTAAAGCTTTATTATTCCAATTTCAAAGATGAGAAAAGACTTTGAGAAATTAAATAATATCCAATCTCTCATGGGAGCATTCAGGGATAGCTCTAAAACACAAACCCAGGCCTCTTTTATGCCAAAAATTCTGGTTTCTTAAACACTTTGCTAGAGTGATTTTCTGCACTCCAGGATGGTCTCAAATCTCTTTTTCAGGGATATCACCACCTGTATACTTTTCCTTCTTTCCTTAACCTTGGTATCTCCATAAAAACATGTCATTCCCAAAAAGATCATATTCTAAACTGGTCTTTGTGTCAACAATATACTGGCAAGTGTTAAGGGTAAACACATTGAGCTAGTGAGGTGGGAGTTGGGAAGCACAAAAAAAGAAAAATCACATCTGAGCTTTCTGCCCTCAAACAATGAATAGTCTAGAGGTATACTTCTGGAAGTATGGAGAGGGACTTTATTCTGTAATGTATCTAGAAGAACTTACTTTATTCTGGAAGTATCTAGAAGGACTTTAGTGTGTGTGTAGCTAGCACTATGTCCCTGACAAAATCTAGGTCTACTATGAAACAGCATAGTATCTGTCAAGAATTTGTGCTTTCTGTGAAAGCTTAAACCACCAAAAAACTTAACTGTATGTCCCCTTGGGGGATGTCAGTCAAGATAACCCATGAGCAGGATGGGTCACCAGCAAATCTTAGTCTGTATCAGTAAAAATTAGGGAATCACCAGGGAAGGTAGGATGAAGAATGACTAGCTCTTAAGGTTGAGAGAACTAGGAATTGGGTATCAAGCAAAGCTGATGTTCTTAAAATATTTGAAGGAGACAAACATATGCATTTAAATGCATATGGATAATTTATAGGAATAAAAATTGCCCATTTGTTCAGATAAGTTTCTATAAGAATTCAGGCACATCTAGCTCCAAGTTAAATTATGAAGTATACACAGTTTAATAATATATCATTTTTTTCATCAGTTATTCTTCCTTCCATGACTTTTTACCACCTTGGCTTTTCAGAACTCACTGCTATTCCCTGACTGCAGAAATCTGCTCTCTCCAACTAGTATGGGACCCACACCTCACCTTCAAAGCTTGTCTGGCCAGGTGATTGACTCATCGATCATCTACTTGGAGCTAATATATAATAAATACCTCATTATGGCTAAAAAGGCTATGTAAAAAGATATAGAAAAACAAGTTGGCATTTTAATTTGTGCCCAAATCCTAGGAGTATTTTAAGACTTTCTTATTCTTTAGCAGAACCAGTCATAGAGGGAGATCTGCAAGGTGGGCTGCTCTCTGCAGTCCTCAGAACATCCACTGTCTATGCTGTCTAGAGCCGGACTTGCTGTCTTCAGTGCCAGACTTCTTAGCCTGCTTCCTCATTGGGTTCTTTCTTTCCAATGTGACCATTCTTTCTGTGTTTCTAAACCTGGTTACCAAAGCATCTTTCCCTTTTATCATCTACATCCTTAAGCCCATCAAAACTCCCCTCTCCCATCCACTCTTTTCCATCATTAAAACTTAATTTCTCACCATGGTCTCAAGAACTCTTATCAATCTGTCACTTCTCTCCATCTCTTCCTTCCCTCTCAGCATGCTTTTTCTCCAATCATTCCACTTCCAAGTTGAAGCACATGGGGGGTTAGGGGTGTCAACCCCTGCATAGTCAAAATCCACCTGTAACTTTTGACTCCCCAAAAACTTTACTAATAGCCTACTGTTGCAAGGAGGCCTTACCAGTAACACAGTCAATGAACACATATTTTGTATGCTATAGGTATTACATGCTGTATTCTAACAAAGTATTCTAAAGAAAATGTTAAGGAAATTTTAAGAGAATACATTTATAGTACTGTATCTATAGAAAACAATCTGTTTAAGTGGACCCGTGCAGTTCCAGCCCATGTTGTTCAAGGGTCAACTGTTTCTAAAGGTCTAAAGTAATTTGTGAATACTTCCAAAGCAGAATATGGGATTCACTGGATTTGGGGAAAGGCGGTACAAGAAACAAACATACGACCACCCATGTACTCATATCCAGTGACAGGAATAAGGGACACAATGAGGTTAGTAGTGTTTATCTTCACTCAGTAGGGCACATCTTACAATGGTGAAAGTGGTAAGGAAGGAAAGAGGGCAGAGACAGTATTGAAATAATTTTGGGTCACAGATAATTTAGTAAATATGATCACAGATTTTTTTTTACATGGAATGAATGGGGTATGAAAAAAAAAACACTTCTATATCCATTTTTGAAAGATAATGATTTGGATAATGAGCTTGTTTTTATGAACCCCAATTCTTGCTGATCAGCATGAAAATGTGATTACAGATAAAACAGTGTTGTCAAAACATTAAAAGTGTGGGGCTTGGCCTTAGAACAATCCTAATGGCCACAAGACAATCCATTCCACCTTCCAGACTCTACAGAACACAAAATGTCAGAAGAAACCAAAAAACTGCTATCATTAATCAAGATACTTCTAGTGTACCTGGATGTTCCTTGTCATATAGACAAATTATCCAGATGGCAAACTAATTTTTTTCAGTTTCCTCTTGAGAGTTTTGTTTCACCCAGGTCTAGTCAACATTGAAGTAATTTTTTTCTCCCTCCCTTCAATATTATAAAGATCATATTTCTGAAAACATTGTTGCTATATACTATGGCATAGAGAATATAGTTCATCTGGTATTGTAATTTACTGAGTTATTTATCTAATTATGTAATAGTGATTTTGTATCATTATATTTACTCATAGCTCTGTTCCTATCTTATCTTCTCCTTCACAAAAACACCTTGAGGAAAAGGCATATTCACACCATTCCTGATGTGTTTAGGACCATGGTTTGCATGCATTATTCCTCATTAATAGGTGTCTGTTGAATGGGCCAATCTACCGTATCTGGATGACCAATATTCAAAGACCCACACTGCAAAGATAAACTAAGTATCAGTATATCCGAATGAGTGAGTTTTTTAGATCATTTAGAATAACATTTTAGCGTTTTGTGGTATTTCAAGGTCATCACTACAAATGATCAAGGCTACTGAAGTATGAAACTGGGTATTGCTATGTAATATAGGGCTAGGTGGTAAGATGGTAGAACATGTCACATGCTTCTGTAACCACCACCACCACCACCGCCGCCGGTACCAGTAAGCTTACGGTAAAGACCAAATTCCACGTATGTCCCCACGTGGTTTATTCCTTGTCCACATCTCTACACTAGCAGCTTCAGCTCACATATTCGTCCTATTCACTGTACTTCAGTCAGGTAGTTCTGTTTTTTATGTCCTCAGAGGCACCATAATTGCTCCTGCTACAAGCCCTTTGTCATGTTATTCCTCCATGAGAAATTCTATCTGCCCTTCCCCCTTTCTAACTAGCCAATGCCTACCGGCTCTTCAAGAAGGTCTTTTGAGACAGCTTCTGCCTTCAATGTAAGTGAAACTTCTTAGTTATAGGCCCATATAACCCTCAGAATGCTTATTACAGTTTATAATTATGTATTCATGGAGAGATCACAGGGATAACATCAATTTTCCCCCACTGTCCTCTGAGCAGCATGAAAGCCAGGTCTTTACCTGGCTTGCTTACCATCAGATCACAGTGCCTAGTACTGTGAACAGGAAGGAGTTGCTCAATAAATATTTGTGAATACACCAATGAATGTTTAATTTTATCTTCTGACTACTTCATACATGTACATATATACGCATGGTGTACACACACGTTTTTTAATTTGGAATAATTATGCAAGGTTACCTACGAGGCTGCTTATGAATTTTTTTAGGTAAACTCTAAGTCCAACATGGGGCTCAAACTCATGACGCCGATATCAAGAGTCACATGCTCTACTGACTGAGCCAACCAGGTGCCCCCTCCCAAGTATTTTTAAGCATATTTTAAATAGCAGGTGACTCATTAACTTGGATGCTATGGAAATCCACTGGAATTCTCATTACTCTAAACCCAAGTATCTTGTTTCTTTAATCAAATACACAGTATGGTCCAAGATAAGAGTTAAATCCGGTGCTGATAGGGAATTTGCTGGATTTTCGTCTATGTGAAAATGACTTCATACTCCTGGCTAAAACATGAACTAATATTTATCACTGAGAACATTCAAAGCAACAGGATCTTTTGAATTCCAAGAATCAATGAAAATGTCAATTACTGCTAGATGGACAGGCAGAAAAGAATACAATTTTGTCTGTTCTACTCTTGTCCTGCAAGACTTATGCTCCTGTTCCATTTTCTGAACAATCTAGTAAAATTCAATTTACTTTTTCAATTTGTCTCCAGCCAAGCTTCCTTCTGTCAGCTATGCAGACATTTCAATGATGGCCACGTAGAGTACCAGGAGAAGGACAACTAGAATGAAATTACCTGTGCATTTGCGATCTGTGTCTTCTTTCTTTGACCCACTAATCGTCAACTTGCAGTTGAAGTTTTCCTCCCAGTATTCAGCAAACCATACATTTCTTCTGTTGTTTTCAAGTGTGCGGGACGTAAAATAGGCATCAAACCCTAAACAGAGTTAAATGAAAAGGTCATTGCTTATGGGGCACTGCTGGGACATTTAGAAATAAAAATACCAGTGATGGTTTTTCTTTGTTTTAGTAGACTGGATGCTCTTTTGTGTCAATAAAAAAATATCTATATATATTCCAGTGCTAACCTATGGCTAAATCCCTATTTCAATCTGTTAGGCAGGGATGTGACCTATAAATGACACAGTCACAATGGCCTTAAAGATGACATGATGATCACAACATGTCTTGCATCTCCAGTAATGCTAGACCAGGGACAAAGTGTCTTCTCCTCATCATCAAGATAGTAATTGATAATTTCAGTGCTTACTATGGAGAGGATTCTGTGCTTCACATAGGTTCTTTTATTCGTCTCAACAACCAATATGGCAACTACTATCATTCCCACTTTGCCAATGAGGAAACAGAGGCTCAGATGAAATAGAAGCATGCCCAAAGTCAATGATTAGGTAATGCTGCATCTCAGACTACGTGAGCTACTGACCTGTGAATAGCATTTTAACACCTCCCTTTAATAATGCTCCATTGTGTCATTGATATTCTAACCAAAATGGAAGTTTCTGAAAAGGCCACAAGTAAATGCGAGTCTAACATAAAGCTCAGTGTTGCTCACCGAGTGCAGGGGTGTGTGTGAGGAGCAGAAACTCAAGAGGCCAGGTCCCCAGGAAATCTCTTGCTACCTCTTTAGGAGTGCAGCCTTAAATGTTCCAACGGAGCCACAAGGTCTTAGGAGAATCAGACAGAATTCAGTATCACGAGGCGGGCTGGAGGGCCAGCTCCACCACTTCCTAAGTCAGGGGAACATGAGCAAGTGTATGCTTCCCTCATCTTCCTTTCATCTTTCTGCAGAAATGAAGACGGCCCTATCTCCTTCCCTCACAGCACCTTGTTTGGGGTGGTGAGAAGACTTTGGAAACTTACAGAGTTCAGTGTTAACAACCACAGGAGATGGACTTGCTTTCACATTATTTAAATTACTCAGTTTTCCCCTCGTTTTAAGACCATAAAAAAATAGCTTCAGACTCTAAACTCCATGAAAGGAGCTTATCAGGTTAACTCTATTCGTCACTAAGTGGCTAACACCAAATTCATGGCCTGACATATATGAAACCTACTATAAATAGAAAATCTGAAATAAGTAAATGAGACAGAGTAAAAAGGAAAAAAACAAAGCACAAGAGATTATATAATATTTTAGGGAAAATAGAAAGAGTATTTGGCATCTCTTAGGTCATTTTCCAGGCTCATGTCAGTACATGCTGGCCAACTGTCCTTTTATCCCACTACCTTAACTGATTTGAAAGTAATCTGGCTAGAATATGTGATCACATTCCGATATCAATACTGATTAAGCTATCCGGCTGGAAGTCCTCCTGCATCCCTGTTCTACCACAGCCCTGCCTCCAGACGACTATTAAGTAGAACACAATATTCCTAAACAAAGGAAAATCTTTAAGGAAAATACACATGAGTCCCCGATGTTTCCAAAAACACTAAATATATGCATTCAGTCATGTATACACATGCATACATGGTGACTGGTCTGCAGCTTTTTGCCCCATGTCCTCCCCTCCCACCTGGCCCCCCCAAAAGCCCAAGTAATCAACAGTGCTAGATTGTGACAATGACCCCTAATTAGACCCTGCTTCCAGGGCTTCATACCTATCTACACGTCCCCTTTGCTGCACTATGCCCTTCTCCGTGGGACATGGACAGGTGTGACGCAGGCAGAGGCTGGGAAGCCCTGGCCTGACTGTGGCTTGTTTTTGTGGAATTCTCTTTCTTGGAATCCAGCTGCCGTGCTCTAAGACATTTGACAGGAGGATGATAGGTCCTGTGGAAAAAGCCCAGCCCGTCTCAGCAAAACTTCTTTGGAGATTGCAGCCCTCCAGCAGACCGTGGTAGAAGAACCACTTAGCTAAGACCAGCTCCCATTGCACAGTGGTAGTTGATGATTAAGCCAGTAACACTGGAGGTAATTTTTTAAGTAGCCAGACAACTGAAACACTCACAGCACCTGGAGCCTCTATGCGCAACACGCAAACAAAACACCCTTCAGGAAGAAGTACCCTAGACAGAACACGTCCAAGGTTCAGAAGTAAACTCTTCTGCCGCGTGTCACAGGTCTGAATCCCAAACCAGACTAGAATAGGAACTACTGAAATGGCTCAGATTGTAGCAAGGATATATCCATGCCTCAGCTCAGAAGAAAACATCTTTAAAGGAAACCTCATCACTGAAAATGTCTACCGCGTCAAAACGCTTCTCTCCATCCTGTGTCTGCTGGAAATGCAAGAGCCCATTGAGGAAGGAGGGACTAGTATTGCGGCTTATGTGCAGGTAGGTGACTACGGAACATTTAAAAGAGAAGAAAAAGAAAGGAAAGCAGCAGTCAGAACGTCCCTCTGATCTGAGCGAGAACAAACAGACTTCAGGAAAGAAAGCAAGTATCATAAAGGCTGTCTGTATGCACTACAGCACAACATAGAAAAGGAGCAGGACGTCTGAACCAGAGCCCCTGTCCTTTTCACTCACATACATAGCTGATGCTTAGCTTCCTCCTCTTCCTCCTCCCTGTGAGCCCGCTGGCTACCTGCACCTGTAAGTTGAGAACTGCTCTTGCTTCCCAAATGCATGTATATATGAATTTCCTGAGTATCTCCTAAGATGCGGATTCTGATTGAGGAGGTCTGGGGTGGGGCCAGATACACTGCAGTTTTAAAAATCCCCAGATGATGCTCATGCTGCTTATACTTTAATAAGCAGGGCTCCAGGGCAAATCCTCCATTTTAACAAGCCCCACATGATCCTCATGCTGCCCGGACTTTGAGAAGCAGGATTCCGGAGCAAATCCTGAACTTCAGCAGGTGGGACTTGAGCAGTTCCAGCCCAATTTGTAAGATCTCAGTATTGCCACCCTCTTGGCCTCAAATTTATGCCTTGGTTCAGATGGCAGGAGCTTTGCTTACCATCCTATTGCTTGCAGATGGCCCGGGAAGATAGAACATGCTGTATTACTTGCTGGTGAATTTTCCTCAGCATTGATGCTCTGGGCCCCTTTGCAGCCTCCCAAGCTGTTCCTCACCTGTATGCCCTGTCACCACTCTGGGCTCTCCAGCCTGGCATTTCAATCTAGCTGCTGTGTCTTAGTGTTGCGGAAAAGGTAACTGAAATAGCCCTGTGTCTTCACTACCTCCTCTGAAGGTCCATGGACTCTGAGGGGAAAACTCAGAGCGTTCAGTCAAGTAGTAATGTAGCATATATTTGCTTTTGAGTGGTGTCCTGAAGACCTCAACAGTTTGGCTTTTTTTGGTACGGAAGCCGCACAGTGTCCTGGTGAATACAGACATGTTGTTCTCGCTCAGAGACATGCTGTGTGGGTCTGTGGGTGTGGGTGTGGGTCTGACTCTGACATTCCCATTTTCTACCTGTATGACCTTGAACAGATGACTCAGCTATTTTGTGTCTCAGTTTCCTCATCTGTAGAAGGGGATTAATTTTAATATCTACCTTAGTGTTAGAGGGGTTAAATGAGCCATTATTTGTAAAGTATTCAGCATTGTGCCTGATGAAGTAAAATACAGACTGTTGGTTGTAAAATAACCATACTCATCCATTAAATATTTCTTGAGCACTTACCCTGTGACAGGCACTGTTCTCTATACTCACTAATCTTGGGTTAAGACAGATGGCCCCTCGTCGGATTGATAGCTAGCCTGGTGGGGAAGATAGATTTTGGCAAGTACCGCTTAAATAAATATAAAATTACAACTGTGATGGTCTCTATGAAGGAAGGGTACATGATGTCATAGTGTTTGGCGAGTATACACACATGCACAGAGACAGAGAACTCTCTTGGAGTGCCAAAGAGGGCTACTTGGAGTAAACACAGATGAGAAAAGGAAAAAAAAATAGGTTTTAACTGCAAAGAGACTGGACAATTTAATCAGATGGAATCGCATGTGCTTTGTCTTAAGAATACTGAAGTCATTTAGCATTACAGAAGCTCCCAGGACAACCCGGCCTTAAAATCAACAAATATAAATGAGCCATCTCCTATATATATATGCAATCTAGAATTGCTACTAAAATTCTAATAAACCAATGGCATTAATGTTAATGAATGAATAAATATATGAATAAGCTATTTTTGTGAGATGTCAAAATCTTTGTCAGATTTCTATTTGGTCATACAAAAAATTGCACTGATAGTTACAATTACAAAGATAATAAGCACTTCGTATCCATTTTCTCTAAGGATTTTTTTTTTTCAAGACTTCATCCATTTATTTGAGAGAGAGAGAATGAGAGAGAGCACACGAGAGTGGGGAGGGTCAGAGGGAGAAGCAGACTCCCCGCCGAGCAGGGACCCCGATGCGGGACTCGATCCCGGGACTCCAGGATCATGACCTGAGCCGAAGGCAGTCGCCCAACCGACCGAGCCACCCAGGCGTCCCTCCATTTTCTCAATGAGTGTCACATAAATCCTAAGACGTGGGTACTAATCATAGCAACACTTTTGAGGTAGAAACTAAGGCTCAGAGAGAAATTTGGGCCCAAATCAGCCTGCTTCTAGACCCCGGTTTTTGATGTCCATACATAGAGTAGTGTTTCACACATTTTGGTGGGAATCACGATCACCTGGAGAGCTGATGAAGAAAATAGAGATCATGGAGGCAGGTCAACCCTGTTGTTTTCCCCTCAAGTTCCCCAGGAGATTCTCATATTCCAAAGATTGAGAACCATGGCTATGGTGCATTGCTGAGGTCCACTTATTATGCCTCCTCTTTGCCCTCTCTAATAAATGTCCTGTCACCAAGCTACTACATCAAACAGAAATCCCACTAGGCAACTGGACGGTTCAGCAGGTGGAAGAGCAAAACTATTCTATGATCAGGGGCTGGAATGAGTGAGCCAATCAAAATGGTAAAACCAGCAGCATGGACTCACCATGCTGGGACAAAAACCAGTTTCAGAAAACAGAGCTCCTCTCAGACAATTCAAAGAAGCAGAAGCAGAGGTCAATAGCTGTTATTCAATTGAGTGAATCCTTGCTGATTTACCTCAGCTTAGTTGAGTCCAATTTCTTTCAGGACCTACCAGTTTGTTTATTTCTGTTTAGAAAGGCCATGGCAAGAGATAAATTAAGTCTCCCTGGTTCCCTCATTTTCATCCTTATGGAATGAAGCTGTCCAGGAAATATTCAAGTTTTTAAAAGAGATCTTGCTGTAGCCATGTGTTCACAATGCCCTGGAATGTCCTTGGTTGCCTTTTGGGTTAGGCACACATCATACCTCTTCTTTATTAACAGACAAGCAGCTTCTGCTATGGGGTGGTCCAAAGCTTTCCCTCTGACTGCAGGCACTAACCCAATATTCTTGGCCTATCATTACAGTTTCTGTACCCTAGTGATTTTACCTTTTTTTTTTTTAATGCAGGGCCTGAACTCACGACCTGAACTCATGACCCCGATATCAAGAGTTAGACGCCCAACTGTTACTGGTAAGGAACCTCAACTTGTGTTTTTTTAATTTCATTTCATTTCATTTCATTATTTATTTTTTTTTAAAGAATAGGGTATTTAATACAGGATGTGCAGTCACCAAGGTGCAACAGAATCAGGGACAGAAGCAGAAAATGGAATAACTCTAATAATATAGGTAGACAGGGGTATGTATGTGTATTCCAGTGAATTGAGACTTGATTCCTATTCTTATAGGAGCTCAGAAGAAAAGTGATCTGAACACACATGCCTTTATATTGGTTAAATTATCAGAGTTTTAAAATTTAACCCAAGGCACCAAGACCGGGGTTTCAGCTCACAGAAAACAGAATAAGAATTATGTTAAAGGAGAAAGGTCATTCTTGTATGTGGAGCTGATGAAATTCTTAGTATTAAATTATTCCTTTTGTTGAACAGATTATTTTAATTTCAGAAATTAATCTACAGGTGATTCTAAGGCAAATGTCTCACTGGGTACATGTTGAACAAAATTCGTATAACCTTGGAAGTAAACCTAAAACAACATGGAAATAACAAGGAGGGTTTTAGCTGGCATTGCGACTACATTTATATGGTTCTTTCCTCTTTAACTGGGGTGCTGCCCTCAAATGCCCCCTGAAATTTGTGGCTGAGACAAGAGTGTGCAAATGAAGAGACACATAATTCATCTAGGGCAGGATGTTTGGGAGGTGACCTTTCCAGCTGAAGAGGAAGAAGCTCTCACAAGTGTGTGGCATGAGAGGAAAGCTATCAGAGTGTCAAGAGGGGGTTAGAGGACACAGCTGCCTGTTCAGCCAGGGTGAAGGGATGCTGACAGATACTAACGGGGCTTCACGCAGCATAAGAGAGTGACCAGCAAGTAGCCATGATTGCTGCTTTAACCACACAAGCCATGCATTGCAGATTAGAACATCACTGTCAGCCTAAATGGCAGGGAGCACCCAAGGCTTCTTTCTACCATCTCATAAAGGAGAGGCTCTTAGCTCTTCTTGAGCCACCTATGTTCTACGTTCGACTCAGGAAGGATGGCTAATGATTTAGAAACATAGTTTCTGGCACATCATAGGCATGTGATACAGAACAAATCTGTGAATGAATAAAAAGACAGAGAATGACAGCGAGAAGGAGGGAAGGGAAAGGAGGAGAGAAGAGGAGAAGAAAGGAGAGGAGAGTGGGGATGAGGGACGGAGGGGAAGGTATGAGGGGAGGAGAGGCGAGAACCGAATAGAATAAGAACCAGGGGAACTCACATTGTCTGCTACCAAGCGGGTAAATCTGAAAAACAAATTTTGAAAACAAGCCTTTATTTGTTTTACCCCTTTTTCTATGTATATGATATAATTCATAGTGGGTTAAACTGTGGTCCTCAAAAAGATATGTCCATATCCCAACCCCCTGAACTTGGGAGTGTGGCCTTATTTGAAAAATATTTTCATAGTGGATAACAAGAAATTATATGGCAAATGGAATTAAGTTAAAGATCTCTGAGTGAGATCATCCTTCATTGTCTGTATGGGCCCTAAATCCAATGACAAGTATCCTTGTAGGAGACAAAGGGAGCAGAAGCCGTGGGGGAGGCCATGTGTATGTAGATGCAGGCACAGACTAGAGTAATGGAGCCATAAGCCAAGGAACGCCTGGAGCCACCTAATGCTGGGAGAGGCAGAAGTTCCTCCCCAGACAGCCTTCAGAGGAAGCAGCGTCAAACTGACATCATCCTTTCAGATTTCTGGACTCCAGAACTATAAGGTTATGAAGTTCTATTGTCTTTAAGCCACTAAGTTTGTGGTCAGTTGTAATAGAACCCCCGGTAAACTAATGCACTCATGATAAGTAAAAAAGTCTTATTGGTAGATAACTTTCTACGGCTTCTCTCCGGTCTGAAAGACATTCGTTTCTCAGATGTTGCAAACTGATGTCTTGCAGAACATATTTAACCTACGGACTTGTCCTTTCTCTTTCTCCCAAGAGTATTTCATTTCATTTTTTTTCCCCAAGAGTATTTTAAAGCTAATTTAAAAATCAGAAGATTTCACTTATAAGTCCCAATTTTTGGGTTCACTTGTGAAATCAGATGATCCTTTAACACAGACCCCATTCCCACGTGGCAGCCATCAGGTGCTGAGGAATGGCTATTCCCTTCAGGTGAGCCTCCATTCTCCAGCTCACAGTATTTCCCTACCACCTCTGAAGGCTTTCAACCTGGCCTCTTTTTGCATTCGTAAGATGCATTTTGTCATGGTTGACACTGAAGTTTCCACCCCCAAGAAATGCATCTCCTCTTACTTCAACTGACACATTTGTTGCAACATGAGTGGTATACAGTCTCCACTGAATTGAGTATCTCAGGCCCCTAAGAATATATCCATGAAAAAGCTGCTAAGAACAGAGGGATGTCGGGAAAGAAGCAGGATTTAAAATTAACACAGAGTGCACCTGGGTGGCTCAGTCAGTTAAGCATCAGACTCTTGATTTCAGCTCAGGTCATGTTCTCAGGGTCTTGAGATCGAGCCCCACCTGGGGCTCCACACTGGGCATGGAGCCTGCTTAAGATTCTCTCTCTCCCTCTCCCTCTACCCCCCACCCTAAAAAAAACTAACAAAGAGAAATGTATCCTCATATACACAAACAATAATCACTTAAAAGATATAGCAAAAGAGAAGACCACAATTAAAAGAATAACAACAATAAAAAATACCTATCGAAGAACAGGTATACCCTTCCATGTAATCAAGTTGACTTTCGTCCTTCAGGAGTTTTGTTTTAATTAATTAACGTTTCCCTTATGTCAATTCTCTAGAAGCTAAATTGTACATTTTACATCATTTTAATAAAAATATTAACATTTTTTCCCCCTAGCGCTAGACAAGTTACCTTCAGAGTTCATATGGAAAAAATATTAAGAATGAGGAGACTTCTGAAAAAGAAGAGCAACAGAACATGAGTGTTTGGGGGTGCTGAGAATCGATTGGAGGTCAGGATGAGGAGGGCAAACTCTACCAGGTAATATAATGTAACAACAGATTATAAATCCTCTATGATTAAAAAAAAGAGTCCTGACATAAGAATAAAGAGATCAATGGACCATTGAAATCCAACAGAAAGTCCAGAAAGACTTGATTGCACATGCGAATTTCATATAACAGAGAATAAAGGTAGTGTTTCAAATCACTAGAAACATATTACCCTTTTAATAATCATATTAATAAACAGCAGCTGGTTGGATAATTGGTTAATGATCACATTGGATCCCAGTTCAGAATGTGACATTGTATTAGCCCACAAAAAAATACAAGAAGCATTACATGGACTTAACCATAGTAAGTGAACATGGGGTTTCTCATCTCTGTAAGAGAATGGATTTTGCATGGTTGCAGAAACTGGAGATCCTCCACACTTGGTGTGATGCCACCTGCTGCAGAACAGCCATGGTAGGATCCAGCGTCATGTGGCACACTTCCCATACCCTGGGCACATGGCCCTGACTGCACTTGCACAGTGCTGTGGGAGATCATGTCCTTGTCTATCTGTCTCTCTCATGACTCTGAGTTCTTACCATGAAGAAACTGCCCAAGTGCCTGTAAACATTTATTGAAGTAAATCGAAGTTGGAGACATGTAATCAGTTTGGCAAGAAAATCCTTGGTGATCTAGTGGGATAAGTTAGGCTTTCAGATGTGCCCCCAAATTTGCTGGCTATATCTATTGAGAGTGGTGGAAACCAGCTATTATTTTTGAGAAAACAAATAAGAATTACTACAATGGAAATTACCCTACAAAGAACAAAAATCCCATGGGGAGTGTTTATGGATGAGGTAGAAGGAATAATGTTTGCAATATTATTCCACAAAATGCCTCCAAAGGGCTGTTGGGTATTATATAATGCTAGAATGCTTGCCATTTTTTCACTCTTTTAAACTGGGATGCAGAAGGGCATTTTATGTAATCTGAGTACACTTATATGGAAACAAATATGGGTATAAACAATACATATTAAATTGATAGTTTTAGCATTATAATGGTTAAAAGCAGACTCCTAAACTAGAATTCTAGGGTTCAATTCCTAGTTTTGTCACTTGCTAGCTAGATGACCTTGAGCAAATGACTTAACCAGGCTAAGTTTCTCAGTCTGTAAAACTGAGGATAAAATGATGATAATATCTACTCCATAGGATTCTTAAGAGGTTTCCATGTGAGAATACATGCAGTGTTGAGAATAATGCATGGCACATAATAAGTACAGATGTTAGCTAAATTAAAAGAAAATAAACACAGACACACGTGTAAAGTGACTAAAAAAGAGAAAGAGAGTACAAGAAGAGGAAATTCAGAAAACTTTGAATTTGATCACCAGAAACTCTCAATGAAATAGTCATCTATCAAGGTCCTGGCTCTCGAGTCAGATAGACCTGAGTTTGAACCCTAACTCTGCCAGTCACCAGCTATTTTATTTAACTTCTCTTATGCTAAGTGGATCACTTACTGTCCATGTTTTGTTGTTGAACTGGATATTCATTCACTCTGCTTCTCCATCATTTATGCATGTATATATGCATTCATTCTTTCCAGAAGAAACTTAAAGTGGTATCTTTGTTTCGCCTATTAAATGAGTACAATTGTACCTACCTTAGAGATGGGTGTAAAGATTTAAAATATGAAGGCTAAACCAGCTAATCTCTTACAGTTGCTAGTAGCAGCCAGATAGTATAAAGCAACCAACCACCTTCCCTCTGAGAAAGCCCCTCCTTGATTTCCTATGCCATGTGCAGCATCTGTGAGCTTAACAGCTAGAATAGATGTTGCTTTGCAGCAACTCAGGATGCATAAGTTCAGTAGACAAGAAAGATACAAGGCCATCCCTCAAGTGAGTGCTTTAGGAGGTGAGATTTGAAGAAGCCAACTTCCTGCAGGCCACAGGGTATGGTGGAATGTTCCTGCTCTTCTTTCTTCTACCCCACCTTCATAATGATGCTCAGCTTAAACCCCTGTGTTAGTTAGTTAAGTGTTCCATACAGAGCATTGGTCTAGGGTCAGACTCAGTGATCACTCACATAGTTTACAGCATTAACTTGGCCTTGGGTTTTTTCTATTTCTTGCCTTCCTCCCCTCCGGCCTCCCTCATCTTTCCCTTCATCCATCCATACTATGTTATTTTCTATTTCCATGTCTTTCTTTCCAGTAACAATGAATCTTTGTGCAATCTTGGCTGCAACACATGTTAGTGCTATGTGTCAAAAGTCATAAAAAAAGGTACAACCCCTTTGATCTAGTGATTTTACTTCATGGTACTTACCCAATGAAGTAAGTATATGCATTTTTTAGAAAAGCTGTATGAAGTACTGGATGATATTAAGAAATCATTAATTTTATCAAATGTGATAATGGCATGATGATTATATAAATAGGTTTTACCAGTTAGAAATACATTCTGAAATATTTTAGGTAAGAAGTCCTAAAGTCTGGGATTCAATCTGAAATGTCCCTTCACCATAAAAGTTCAGAGGGAATAGTTAAAACATAGAAAAACACATGGTGCTCTTGCTCACATTTTCATAAAAGGAAATATGGTATATGGTAGGGATTGTCTTTATAGAAACCAAGAATAATAGGGTGTGTTGCAAACATTGCTTATTTGTTGGTCAGTGTCTGTGGCTTAATACTGCTATTTGCATTATAAAGACTTTTTTTTTTTTTTTCTGTAGGACTCAAAAGAGTGTAGAATTTTCTATGATTTCCTGCTAGGCCACCAAGAGGCTTCCTTGTGGGAGAGTACAAGTATGAAAGGGAGCATATCCTACATTCCATAGAACACACATCCTGGTATTGTCCTCCTGCTGCCATCAGGGTTGAAAATCTACCATATGATTAGTAGATCCCAGGGAAGTTCCTTCATTTTTTTTAAAAAACCATGCCTTCAAGAATCCATCAGAGAAGAGGAACTCTGTCTCCTGAACTCCAAGACCCTTCTCAACTTCTATTACTTTCTCAACATCCAGGAAGGAACACGACAGTAAGTTCCCAGACAGGCTGTGGGCCCAATTACCTAGCTGGAGAAGATCATGTTAAATCCAAAACAGTCACTGAGGATCTGCCAGGGAATTCTCCAACTGAGATCTGCCTTTCATAAAAGACAGCCTTTAGATAAGAAGGGGGATGCTTGGCAAGGCCTGATGCATCTCCCTAGGGCTGTGCTATAATGGCCCACAAGTACGCATATGTGTACAGTTCCTTCCTCCAGGAGCTCAGCCTCTGTTCTGCATGAGGTATTTGTAGAATATCTATGTCTGCAACAGTAGTTCATAGCCCTGGCTACGCACCGGAATCGTGTATGAAACATAAACACACACACTCACACACACACATACACACACAGGCATACACACAACCCTAGGCCTGGACTCCAGGCCAGACCAGCTAAATCAGAGCTTCTGTTGGTGGGCCTAGGCATTAGCATTTCAGCTTCTCAGGTTATTCTGCTGTGCAGTCTAGAATATTGCTCTAGAATATTATGTGATTTTATCACTCACATGTACATTTTACACACCACCCTAGAAGAGTTGTCCAAGGGACACCAGAAACACAGAAGACAAGGTCTCTTAACTTGAATGTATCTATTTTTGGTATATGTATATCATGGTTACTCATATAGTATCTATTCTTGGTATATGCATCATGATTACTCAGATAATATCACTTGCTCAAATGTCTTTTAAAACATCAAATAAAGACTGAGTATGTTGTCATAATTGATTGCATCTCAGTGTCATTCTTTTAAAATTGTTATATATTATATGAAAGCTTCCCAAAATTTTAATTAATAAACTCTGCCATATAGAGAGTATACATATATTTATTCAAGCTTGATATCATCCTAATTAATGCAGGGTCAGATTTATGCTTCCATAGTAAATTTTGTGAACATTTGTAATACATGATTTTTCTGAGAAATGTTTAAGAATTTTTAAGATCGTATTATGATTACACTCATGTATGCCTATAGTTTTCCAATAAGCATAACATTACAAAGTAAGGAATTTATTAACCCATAGTCGGTATTGAACTTTAACTACTGGAACTTACCCATTTTTCCAGTCAACAGCAGAGTGAAACCCAGACAAACTTGTCAGAGAATTATTCTGCATTGTGGAAGCTTCACGTTTTATTTTTAATAATGGTACAGAACCACGTTGCCTGGTTACCATCTTCATTTTGTACCCTGATCTAAAAATGTCTCAGCAGCCAGAAGTTTTCAGTGAGCTTAATACCTAAACTTATATAATCAAACATCTATAACAACCCAGAAGGAATTTTACCAAAATGGTATTTCATTTCTTCTTAATCACAGATTCAGCCACTGCCTAAAGATTGGGTAAAATAATAATAATAATAATAATAATTTTGAAGGAAGGACTGTTCTTATGCAGATCTGAGAGGAAGAAGAAAAGAGTAAGGAAAAAAACCCTTAAAAAAATACCAATGTCCCAAATGTTTGACCATATACTATTTCAATTCCCATGAAAATATAAATCAAGAGAAAAAAAATTGATTTTTAAAGCAGCACCTAATAATTGCATGACAAACATCCCTTCTTGGGGTATTTTCAGATTTGAGTAGAACTGTCTAACATCCTGGATTTTTGATCCCTATTCCAGCAATTCCTAAAGCATGTTATTTTGATGCACACTATTTCTCTGTGTATTATTTGGCATATTAATGAAGACATCATACTTTCAGAAATGTAAAAACAGGCTGAAATAAATGCCCCTAATGTCTTCATGCAAAGATCAAGCTCAAGAAGCAAATTCAGATTATTTAATTCTTTTACCACCCACATTACCAAGCTATTTTTGGGGTGAAGACACTGCACTAGACGTTGTAATAGGAAAGGTTATTTGTTCTGAACTCTACTCTCTTTCACTTTTGGGCAACTATATCCTACTTTCTAGAAATCCACTTACACATTTATATGGCTGTACTAGGTGTGACTGACTGAGTTAGGGGTAAGCACCTAACCCAATCTGTGTCAAATTCCTGTCCTTGGGAACCTGAAATTGGAAATAATGAAAACTCCTGAATCAACCCAAATAGTAGAGACATGAACTTAGGAGTTGCTGACAGCAGTCATGAAGACTGGGAAGTAGAAAAAGTCAGTTTGCATTGGGAGCAAAGAATGAGTCAATCAGAGGCCAAGAGAGAAGAGACATGGAGGGGAAAAAAGAAATGTCTTGCATTTTCTACAGGGATCAAGTACCTGGTTCCAATCTTTGTTCCTTGCCTTCGGCTTCTATAAGACATCTTTTTAACTTTATAATAAGTTATCCCCCCTCCTTTGTGCTTAGGCGATTCCCAATGGGTGTCTGCCATTGATTGGTAACTATAAGGGTTGTAACTAATATTGATGTGGGGATATGTCAGATATGGATCTTGTTCTCAAGGGAATTGCTAAGTAGGATACACACAGATAATTTAAAAAAAAAAGAGTTTTAGAAGTTATAGAGATGAGATAATAGACATTTTCACAGGAAGAAGCAAACTTCCCTGGCTCTGGGTAAGGTGGATCAGACAAAAAAGTTTTTCAGAGCAGTGATAATCAATGCATTTGAAAATGTCTAGAATGATGACCAACACTATTTTTTTGTAGGTAATCGATGTTATAGGAGTATAAATTCAATTTTATGCCATTTGGTTCAGACACAGAAATCCTTGTTTTTCCTCTCAATGTGGAATACCCCATAGGGGAACTCCATGCTCTATTTTAGCTAAGCAATGGGATGAACTGAATATGCAAACCATATAGCAACATAGTAAATATGGTCTTGCCCTGAACATAATATTTTATGGGTTTTTTTGCACCATAGCCCTACTGATAGCATTCTCTTTAGAGCAGGCAGCACCAGAGGAGAATTTTGTGACAGTAACTAGCAGAGCCTGTGCTTATTACCTAGGTCACTGACATTATCCAAAGAAATATATTCCCATTTCACTCACCAGGGATTGCTTCTTTGTCATCTAAATTTCAAGTGTTTTGGATTAAAAAAAAAAAAAAGACAGAGCAATTAATCACAGCAAAAATTAATTAAATTAATTAAAGCAAGATGTCCCATGGTAGAGAAATTATGAAAACATAATACACAATCACTACCTCCAAGACACTTTCAGCTTTGGGGGGTAGGTGAGAAAATACAAATAACAATAAAAACAGTAAAACTGACTAATGTTTATTGGAAAAAAAAATAATTATACTGGGTTAAGGGTGTTAAATGTATTAATTCAATCTTCACAAACATCCTATGAGTTAGCCATCATTATTACCCATTTGGTGACTGAATGAACTGAAACTTATGTAGTATAAATAACTTGCCCAAAGGCTTATAGTTAATAAGTGGAACCTGAACACAGTCTGCCTGATTCCAAAGGGTAAGCTCTTAACCACAATGCAAAAAGAAATAAGAGAACAAAGCCATATAAAAATTTCAAAGGTACTCTATAAAGGTTACAGGAATTCAGGGGATGAAAGGGAACGGCAGGCTGTAGTTATGTGCATTTATTCCATGGCAGAGCTGTGATCTGAATTTAGCCAGAAACTGCAGAGTTCATACAGACAGGAAGAACTAAACAAAGTAGAAGATGATAGCAAGAATAAAGGGGTGACATGATTGTATCATATGTGTTTCTGGGTGTTGACTAGATGGAATTGACTAAAATGGATCCTTTATTCAGGGAAGAACCTTATGTAAAGTTATGATGGAACTAGGCTGTGGATTGTCTCAAGCATAAGAAGTTTGCATATTATCTCATGGGCATTGTGAAGTCATTGAAGACCAGTTTTTAAGAATGCATACCATAATGTATGGTGATTAACATAACATAATAAAATAAAATTTAAAAAAAAAGAATGCATACCATGATAACAGAAGGACTTGAGGAAGAATACACTAGCAAGACTGGAAGGAAGAAGGTTCACATTTGCTGACCGGCATTGTGATAAAAGCATTCATCTGTGTGGTCTAATATAATTCTTATAACATCATGAAATATAGAAACTGCCGTGTCCATACTTGGTTGTCAGGGAAAATGCCTCTTTCAAGGTCACCAAGTGGAAAAATTAGACATAATATTTCAGTCTCATCTGTTTAAAACCCATACTCTTAACAATTCAGTATGAAAAACTCGAAGCAGAGACATTGCAAAGCTATAATAAAAGTAATAACAATTAACATTATTAAGCATTTACTATTTCTAGATTCTAACCGATTTACATTAAATAAGCTATTTAAACCTTCCAATAGCCCTAAATAGGTACTATACTATTCCCATTTTTCACATGAAAAAAATGAAGCAGACATATTTGGGGACATCTGCCCATGGAGATGGGAAAAATCTTTCTATCATTACTGAGGGAGATGAGATTGCATCCAGATTTTCTGGCTCTACAGTCTGTGCTCATGGTTCTGCTTGGAGCCCCTCAATTACAACAGCAGGTGACTAAGAAATAATATGCATGCCAACTCAAGTAGAAAGTTTTATAAGGACAGATTGAAAACAAGGACCTTGGTGGAGAAAAAAAGGAGATTTGGTGATTAGATCTAGAGTTTGGGGGAAAAATTGATGGAATAATTTTGCTTTGTTTTGTTTTTCTTTTTAAATAGAAAGACGGTGTGATTTCCCAATCACTGAACTTTGGGTGATGGCTGAACCATGAAGGAAAATGCTCTCAAGTGTAAAGCTATAGATTCAGAAGTCAAAGAAATGCATGTGATACTTGAAACTAAGAGAAAGGATAAATCAAAAGAAGGAGGAGGAGGAGAAACAAAGAAAAGAAAATATATAAAGGAGAAAGGCACATGAAGAGATGAGTCATGAGAAATGTCCACATTTAAGGATGTCAAAGAGAAACAAAGAAGCCATCAATGGAGATGGTAGGGGAATTGTCAGAGAAATAGAAGGAGGCCACAGGATATTTGTAAAAGCCCACAGCTCCATAAGATCTAGGGTTGGCTTTATTGGCATATGATCCTCAGAACTCCTCATTTGAGTGAGTCTCATTCACACAGGACTTCAACTGTAGAAGGGCCTCATGCTTTGGTTTAATGTTCTCATGTCACCATTCTGGAATTCTTAATATTTGAACAAGGGCCTTCACATTCTTACTTTGTACTGGGCCTCACAAAAAAATATAGCCAGTTCTAGAAAGATCTCAGGGGTCATCTTTTCTAATTCCCCATTCAATGATATATCCTTTCGAATTTTCCCTACCATATACTATCAAATTTCTCAATAAATATCCAGTCACAAGGAACTTGAAGAGAGCCTGTTGCCTTCTCAGACAGATAAGAAGAAAACAAAGTGTCAGTATAATTGTGCTGCCATTTTATATCTAACTTTCATGATTTACTAGATTTCAAATGTTTTAGCCAATAAACCCATAAATTCTTCACTGCCAATTGCCAAGAATGTGCTTAGCACATGATAGGCACTCAGTAACTACTAATGAATTAAAGTGATTCTGAATCACATATCTAGATGGTTGTTCACTTTCAGAAAAGATACTAACATGCACTTATGGACCAATTTAAGATTTATGAATATGTCATTTAAAATTTAAATTATTTCCCACATGGTAATTCTGAAAATTTTTAGAAAGCAATGGTCATATTTACACAGATTCTTCTCACTTTTTTCCAATCTTCCCTAAAATTTAGGAGAGTTTCTTCATCACCTGGGTCAACTGTTACTTGGAACATACCCAATATTGCAGATGTTTTGGGTCACTTTAAAGCAGGGTTTCTCAACCTTGGCCCTATTAACACTGTGGGCCAGGTAATTCTTTGTTGTGGGACTGTCCTGTGCATTGTAGGATATTTAGCAGCATCTCTGATTTCTATGCACTAGATGCCAGTATGATCCTCCCCACTGCAAACTGTGACAAACCAATGTCTCCAGAAACTGTCAAATGTCTAGTGAGGGGCAAAATCACCCTTAGGTGAAATCCACTGATTTAAAGTATAACAACTCTACACAATGACTTTAACTGGGTGTGTGGCATTTGTTTCATTGAATTACAGGGCTTTCTTAGTGTGTAGTGTATGGCACAGTTATTTATTTACTTACTTGTTTGTTTGTTTATTGAGAGAGGCTGCGTGCCTACATGTGAGCCTGGCTGGGGGGAGAGCACAGGGAGAGAGAGAATCTTAGGCTGGTTCTACACTCAGGGCAGAGCCCATTGCAGGGCTCCCTGTCACAACCCAGAGATCATGATCTGAACCGGAACCAAGAATTGGACGCTCCATTGACTGAGCCACCCAGGAGTCCCTATATGTTATTTTTTAATATTATGATGCTTGCAAAGAGAGTATTCAAAATTTCATTATGGTAAACTTCCATGGGGAATGAGCCTTAGTTTCTTCTTTATATTTTTTTGTGCTTTAGTTACTTCTTTGCACTTTCCATGCTCTTTAAATTATTAACAATTAGAATGAAGGCTTTTTATAATCAGAGAAAAATGGTGTTTTCATTTTGAAATCCAATTAGGAACATGTGGGTAGTAAGGAAATGGAGCCTCTGGGTATAGACACATTTAAGGAAGATTCATAAGACAGACTTTCCCTGCTTTGTTTCCCAAGAACCCATATCCTACAGTTTATAGGAAATGGGAATAATAATAGAGTCCATGAAGTTCTACTTTACATCCCAAAACTGTTTTATAAACACATAGGAAAAATAGGCTGATTCAATAAGTCAGGGATAGTACTTTAGAATGAAGAAGTAGCCACACCTAAGCACAGCTGCTCCTGAGGAAGAGGAAAAATGGTGCCATCAGCATCAGATGCCATGCACAAGGGGGTTTGAGAGTTTCTTGAGAAAGAGGCCACCAAACTGAATTTCTTTTATACATTCATGTACTCAGGTATCTAAAACATGTTTCTTAAACAATTATTAATTTTTATCCTGATGATATAGATATAGATATATTCATAGATAGAGCATAAGACACTACTCTGGCATTTCCCAAAACTTCATGTAGGCATTCATACTAAAATGATAGCAATAAATGTAATAAAATACAGATAATCAAAAAATATCCAATATGTTAATTCATAATGCAAAAGATGAGAATTTTTTTAAAAAAATTGATGATGGCAGGTTAAGTGGTGAGGATTTAACGGCTATCTCTTTTATTTTGTAGCATATTTTTTTAAGGAAAATAAAAGAGTGAGAGAGGTTTGTTCACTACCTCAGACATCTCTTCTCAGATTCATCTTTTTTACTTTGTGTGATTGTACTTTTATTCCACTACAGCTTCTAATAAAGAAAAGGTGTTTTCTTTTGGAAAACAATGGAATATTATTCAGCCATGAAAAAAAAAATGAAATCTTGCCATTTGCAATGACATGGATGGATCTAGAGAGTATTATGCTAAGTGAAATAAGTTGGTCAGAGAAAGACAATACTGTATGATTTCATATGTGGAATTTAAGAAACAAAACAAATGAGCAAAGGGAAAGAGAGAGAGGGAGACAAATCAAGAAACAGACTCTTAACTATAGAGAACAAACTGATGGTTACCAGATGGGAGGGGGCTAGGTGATGGATTAAATAAGTGATGGGGATTAAGGAGTGTACTTGTCCTGATGAGCACCTGGTAATGTAGGGAAGTGTTGAATCACTATATTTACACTTAAAACTAATATAATACTGTATGTTAAGCAATTGGAATTAAAATAAAAACTTAAAAATCCCCCCAAAAGTTTTATTGGACTACAAATGAATAAATAAATGTGTTAAATCCAATATGTGGTTATAAGGATTTTTTAAAAAGCTATTGCTGGGAAAGTTTTCATTTTATCCCCCAATTCCTCCCGAGCTTACTTGGGTCTCACTAGTGACTTAAATAATTTTGCCCAAGATGGATCCTCTGAGAGATGAGAATCATGGGAAAAAAGGAACTGTGATAGTTGGTGTTTAAGTTTGTTTTCACCGGGTGGAAACATGGGGAGGAGAGATGATATCTGAAATTGAACTCTATACTAGACTGGAAAGAGAATAAAAGGTAAGCAAGAGAAGTTATTTTTGATTTATTATGAGAACTAATGTGTACCCTATTTGGTGAATGTGATATAACTCACATGGATGACAGAAAAGTAAATGAGGCCGTTTAAGGTCTATTTTGACTATTTTTGTTCAAAGGAAAATATACATAAAGTGGAAGAAGAAGAAGAAAAAATCATAAAATGGGAAAAAAAATCTCCAACCAAATTAGGATAGAGAAAGAGGGCATTTTGTCATTCTTAACGAATTCAAATTCAGATCCAACCAATTGTACTATGAACATTCTGGCAGGACTAAAGGAAGACAGAAACTGATGAAAAATTATAAAAATTAAAGTATTATCAGGTCTCACACTGAAAAAATGTTTTCCCTATCTTAGAAAGGGGAGGACAACGGAAGACAAATTATGGAAAACACTGAAGACACTCTCTGGAAAATTTCCATGTAATTTTGTAACAAATCATCGTGAATACAAGAAAAGAATTTAATGATCATTGAGAGATTGCTAACGTGTCTTAACAAAAACAAGGTGACACTGAGTCTCTTTTTCAGTGACCAGGCTCCATGAGCAGACAGAACATCTAGAACACTTTGCACGTCCTCATTGGACAGGTTTATTTCATTACCATCTTTTACAGATCCTGTGAACAAACAAAAGAAATGCTATTCGAATCCATCATTTGGCAAAATATGAGTAAGGTAGATTTACAGCTGACTGAAATAAGATTGTCGAACAATGGCTTAAAACAGAGCCAGAAGGCAAGATGGTAGAGAGAAAGAAGCACAGTTTTCTAATCAGATATATCTGGGTTCACATTTAGGTTCTATTCCCTCATAGCTATGTGCCCTTGGGCATGCTATTTAAATTTTCTAAGCCAGGGTTCATTTATCTTTAAGATGGGGGATACCAAGGATGACTTAGAAAGGATTTAAAATAATAATGCTGTGTAACATCATATAAAATGTATATATGTAAAATATATGCAGAATGTCTAAGCTGAAGAAATGTTACTGTCTAATTATCGTTATAACTACCACTACTACTCCTCCTCCTCCTCCTCCTACCACTATTACTACTATAATCTAATGGGAGGTATCTAAGTGCTACGGGGACTTCTTGCTGCTGACATGTTCATGGTTTTCATCTACACCTCGTTGAATGAAGACTTAGTTGTTACATTTACCAAATTCCTACTCAGCCTGAAATGTAGAAGAAAGTTAATAGTGTGACAAGAGACACACAGTAATCTGTAATAAATGAAATAGAATTTAGTGAAGCAACTATGCCTACACAGAAAAAAAAAAAAAAAGAAAATTACGTAACACTTAGTTGCATGGTAAAATGAATAATTATAAAGCAAGCAACCACATAACCAACAACCAGGTTAAGAAAGAATGCCTTTAGCACCCAGAAGCTATCCCCTTTACTGTTACATCCCCTGCTAATCATTATCTTGATTTTTATGAGCTCTCATGAGCTAATCATTATCTTGGTTTTTATCAGAATCAATTCCATGTTTTTCTTTTTAGTTTTAGCACATTGTACACCCCACTAAACAGGACAGAATACTATTTTGAACTTAACATAAGTGAAATCATATTGTATATACTTTGGGCCTCACATCTTTTGTCCAACATTTTGTTTCAAAATGAACAGTCATTCTTACTGATGAATTCATTTTCATTGTTGTATAGTTTCCAGGATATGAATATATCATAGCATCTTAT
Organism: Mirounga leonina; assembly: GCF_011800145.1. Classification (NCBI taxonomy): domain Eukaryota; kingdom Metazoa; phylum Chordata; class Mammalia; order Carnivora; family Phocidae; genus Mirounga; species Mirounga leonina. The sequence goes on from NW_023270855.1 coordinate 10,612,020, forward strand.
CCTTTCTATCACTGATGGATAATAAGTTGCTTCCAATGTTTGACTTTTGGCAAGAAGTATGCTATGAATATTTTTGTTCATGTCTTGCAGTGCATTTGTGTGCACATGGAAAAGTATTTATGAAAAATATGTTAAAGTTACTATTTATTTTTCTATTTTCCATTGCCAAGCATGTATAATTTAATTCATGTAAGTTAAATCTATTCTTTTGACACTTCTGCACATAAAAATATATGTAGAAATAAGGTTTGAGAAAATTTAATAATAATAGTTGAACATAGTTTCTATAAATTAAGGTTCAGCAATAGATCTTGACCACAAATAAGTGCTTTTATATCAATATGTCTAACACATTCCTTTCGGAAAAACATAAATTATATTAAGATAAATAAAAGTCACATTCTATATGGTCAAATAGAACTTGTTTTAATTTCCTAGAAACGCATTTTTCTTTATCTTGATGAGAAAGGATTTTTAAGATACTATATGCATTTTTTTTAAAGGAAGGTTTTAATTTCTTTCTTTAGCCCTAAGGGGATATGTGAACTCTGAATATTGTTTAGAAGTTTTACAGATGAAATAGTCTCCATTTAAAGACAGTTTACAAAGGAAGGTAAAATATTCTCTTTTTTTTTTAATTATCAATCACATGTATTGTGTATAATCTATTTATAAGACATTTGGTCTTCATAGTACATTCCTCAAGTTTCTGACACTTACCAGAGGAAAGAGAGAAGGGAAGGGGTGGACAATTAAAAGTTTGGTTCAAGCAAAGATTATACCTTCCTAAATACTCCCTGATACTCTGTGAGGCAATTAGAGGTTAGCTGTTTCACCCCTTCCCTTCTAAACAATATTCAGAGTTCACATATCCCCTTAGGGCTAAAGAAAGAAATTAAAACTTTCCTTTAAAATTACAATACTGTCCAGGTTGGTAGCCACCAGCCAGATGTGGCTATTGAGCAACTGAAATGTGGCTAGAGTAATTTACGTGTTCTCTAAATTGAAAATACACCCAGGATTTTGAAGATTAGTACAAAAAAATGTAAAATATCTCATTCATAATTTTTATATTGATGATATGTTGCGACAATACTATATTTTGAATATATTGGGTTAAATAAAATATATTACTAGAATTAATTTCACCTATTTCTTTTTGCTTTTCTTAATACTAGAAAATTTAAAATTACATATATGTTTGCATTATATTTCTATTGGAGAGCACTGGTACAGATCCTTAAGAAAATAAAATATTCCAAAAGTTCATGGATTCTTTTTCAGATTCATGGATTTATTTCATGATACTCCTCAAATGGATATAAGTGTAATATTTTTTGGTCTATAATGTCATAAAAAGTTCACTTTTACACACAGAATAGCCACTAGGTGGCTAGTTTATTCCTAGTGAGAATTATTAATATAATTAGTTATAAAAAATAAACTTCACAAAGCTAAAGAGACACTAGGAAATTATAGTTCCACTTAAAAAGGTAAACATTAATGTTAATTGAAATAAATCTTGAGGTAGACTTCATCTATTCCCACTGTGATAGGGGTACACTTATGTATATTTCATTGGGTTAATATTTGGATGACTTAAATGCAGATGTGTTTCTGTTTGTGTATCTTTGTCTTCCAATGTAGTAGAGAAAGCCAAAGGATTAGTTTAAGAAGTCTCTGGGGGAACCTATGATATTTCACATTGACCTGTTTCTTGATGGTGAGTCTTAAAATTATTTACCAAAATCTGTTCATCCTCAGAGCATCTTATTTAACAAGTAAATACTACTCTGTAATAAATCAGTAGGAAAGTATGTATGCAAGCAGTGACTGAATGTATGTGTCCTTTTTTGGATGGTTGTATACACAAGGGGTTATTTCCTAATAGCATGGGAATGACCTAAAAGTTCGTTTTCTTTTTTATCTCTTTGTATCACAAAGTTTACAGTTTCCACTCCTCCATAAACTGTTTTCACACCCATTTCTACTTGCACTATGTCCCCTCAGCTACTGCAGTTCTACAAACTGACCAAAGAGCCAGATGGAAGATGAAAACACACCCAGCAGTTTCAAGTATCCAGCTTTTTAATGTATCTAAATGAAATGTCTTAAACCATTTTCCATGGAAACCCATAGGGGGGAAGAAAAGGATATGATACTTCCTTCAGGATCAATACCTTGGTAACCAATAGCTTCCATCTGAAATTTGGACAGGAGGGTCTTGGCGTTGAATCTGGTTTGTGCTGCTATTTAAGACCACTTACAAATAGCATTAGATCAATGAAAACACATTACTGACTTGGCTTGGTTAAAACAAGTTCCTTCCCTTAAAGTCATAGTCTGTGAGTGGTAAGGGCAGGGTGTCTGTGTGCTATCGTGGAATGAAGATATGTGAAGTGAAGATTAAATGATCTGTTCCAAAGTCCCTGAGTGAGTTGAAATTGTGCATTGTAGTTTGATTTCTTGGACTTGTGAAATCCTGCCATCTTCAAGATCTGCTTCCTTAATGTAACTGAGAAGGTGGTATGGTAGTCTGCTTGACTTCCATCAAATGTCATTTTAGGTTACCCACTTCTAAACTATAGATAAATACTCTCAGACTCACTTATTTTTAGGTATCGGTTTCTGCTCTTGCTTTTTATTTATGCTTTTTATTCAACAAACTTCTTTGAGTGTCTTTTATATGCTCGTTAGTGTTCAAAACTCAAACTTTAGTGAACAGGACGGGTGAAAATTTCTGCTCTGTAGAGTTCACATTCCTAAAGGATGTCAATGGATTTTGTTGCTTGCAATATTAAAATTCTGATGGTTGGAAGAGGATTCCCAGTAAAGTTTAGGAATAAGGCACAGGTAAGTACCACCACTGCCCTCTCTTGCACCACAATGGAGAGCTTCTCTAACATAACAAAAGAAGAAAAAGAAACAAGAGACATATGGATTAGAAAGGAGGAGACAACATCCTCCTGTTTTACAGCCAATAGATTTGTAGGCATAGAAAGTCCATGGTGATCTAGAGGCATTAGGAGTTCACAAGGGTGCTTGGTAAATATCAACAACTTGCACTCGTATCAGTTAAACACTGTAGAAATCTCAATAAAGATCCAATTTACAACAGCAAAAGAAACACATAAGGTAACCAGGTTAAAAAAGTTTTTTTTTTAAAAGAGAAATAGGGCGCCTGGGTGGCTCAGTTGGTTAAGCGACTGCCTTCGGCTCAGGTCATGATCCTGGAGTCTCTGGATCGAGTCCTGCATCGGGCTCCCTGCTCGGCAGAGAGTCTGCTTCTCCCTCTGACCCTCCCCTCTCTCATGTGCTCTCTCTCATTCTCGCTCTCTCAAATAAATAAATAAAATCTTTAAAAAAAAAAGAGAGAGATAAAGGATCATAATGGAGAAGTTCCTAAAGCATTATTGAAGAATGACTTTTGGTTTTTTTGTTTTGTTTTATTTTGTTTTTTATCTGTCTAGTGAAGGGTTTGATGGTTAGTGATTCTTATTTTGAGTCATAGACTTAATTTTTTTTATATAACTTACGGTTTATCATCCTGGAAATAACTGTACATACGTAAAATGTGGTGTTTGAGTGTTTGACCAGCCTCTGCTGTCCACTTATTTATCAACTGTATAATCTCAAATATCCCACCAACTCTAAAATGATTCTGTTTATCTCATTATTATTGCTCTAAGATAATATTAATAGAATATAATAAAAATCACAATAGCAGAGAATATTTGAATTAATGAGATCCTATTCTTTCCTGACAGTGTGCTAAGCACTTAATCTACAATATAACATTTAATACTTTCAACACATCTATGCTGTAGTCAATATTACTATTTCTACCTTATGGATGAAGAACTGGAGGCTCAGAGATCAAGTAATTAATACTTCAATGTGGTCAGGCTCTTTGGATATAGCTTCTCACCAAACCAACTGATTTATCACTTGTTTTTCCCTTTTGCTAGGGAACTTATCTCAATGTATACTTATATACCCCTCTGTATGATTGTTTGATTAATGCTTACCTCCCCCCATTGGACTCCAAGAATAGAGACCTTTATTAGTTCTGTTCACAAATGTAAACCTATTTTTTGCACATTATGTAGGACTTAGTTATCACTCAACAAATGTTGGCAGAATAAATTAATGAATAGGTAAAAAATGAATGATTAGGAATGAACCTGTCCAAATCTGCACAGCTTTTAAGTAGGAAAGCCTGAAGTCCTGTCCAGATCTGCATGATCCCAGAGCCCCACACATTGTAAAGGAAGTGATAAAACATAAAAAATGAAAAAATATAATATTTTAAGAGTAATGAAGTTGATATTTACCCCAAAGATACAAAAGTAGGGATCCGAAAGGGTACGTGCACCCTGATATTTATAGCAGCAATGTCCACAATAGCCAAACTGTGGAAAGAGCCAAGATGTCCATCGACAGATGAATGGATAAAGAAGATGCGGTGTATATATATACAATGGAATATTATGCAGCCATCAAAAGGAATGAGATCTTGCCATTTGCAACCACGTGGATGGAACTGGAGGGTATTATGTTGAGCGAAATAAGTCAAACAGAGAAAGACATGTATCATATGATCTCACTGATAACGAGGAATTCTTAATCGCAGGAAACAAACTGAGGGTTGCTGGAGTGGGGGTGGGGTGGGAGGGATGGGGTGACTGGGTGATAGACACTGGGGAGGGTATGTGCTCTGGTAAGCGCTGTGAACTGTGCAAGACTGTTGAATCTCAGATCTGTACCTCTGAAACAAATAATGCAATATATGTTAAGAAAAAAAAAAAGAAGAAGAAGAAGAAGGTAGCGGGAGGGGAAGAATGAAGCGGGGGAAATCGGAGGGGGAGACAAACCATGAGAAACGATGGACTCTGAAAAACAAACTGAGGGTTCTAGAGGGGAGGGGGTTGGGAGGATGGGTTAGCCTGGTGGTGGGTATTGAGGAGGGCACGTTCTGCATGGAGCACTGGGTGTTATGCACAAACAATGAATCATGGAACACTTCATCTAAAACTAATGATGTAATGTATGGGGATTAACATAAGAATAAAAACAAAGAGTAATGAAGTTGAACATCAAAAAGAAATATACTAAATAATGGAATGAAGCAAGGAACGTAGATACAGCTAGAGCACAGATGTATATGTGGGGAAAGTAAAATTGGCTCGGAGCTTTCCTCTGGCCCAGAACTAAGAAAGAAAAAATGATGAATTACTTCTACTTTCAAATTTGAGTTTTTCCATCACCTTATACCTCCTGTATTATAATCTGCCATTTTTGTACACCTTGTCTTATGACCTCAAAACACACAGCTTTCCTTTCATATTCTTCACCTTAATACAAAATTTTCACAGAGACTGTGGATATTACAGTGGAAAAACACCAGTTTCCCCAGTGTTGTATCCTGGAAAGAATAATGTAAACAGAAGGAGCAGAAATGGATCTGGCTGAGCAGTTCTAATAGGGTATAGTGAAATTTTGATCCTTGATGCTGACTCTTCCTAAGCTGGAACAGGGCAGAGAACACACTCCTTTTTATTTATGTGCAACTCTGATCCTTCAGGTAAGTTAGTATGTTTAAAGTTGAGCAAGTTTTGAAAGATTGAATTTCATATCCCATATAGACCCACTTCCTCACCACTTCCTTCTAACTCTGGTGCAACATCTCAGAGCAGTTAATAATTCACTGACTTACAAAGCAGATGTTTATACTGTCAACATATGCTACATCTCAAGCCAGAGAAAAGGGAACAGAGGTTGAGAGAGAATGCGTGTGCACAGAACCAATCTGATGGCGCTCTAATTCATTCGCTATCAGGAAATTCATCCATCTGATATTTCAACTCTCATGGATGCCTATGTGACACAAAATATCTTCTGAACATGTGTTCTGAACAGAATATGATGTGCGGGGTACAGATAACTCTCTTTCCCTCTTGTTCTAAACTAAACTCTTAGCCTCAATTGCACAGATCTTCCACAGTGGAATATTAAAACTTTTTAAGGCTGTGTCCAAACTAGGTCATTCAGACCATTGCCTGCATTCATGTGGGACACATAAGACTTCTCGGAACAATTCTTTGTTTCTCTTGAAGTGTTACCAGCATTCATTCGGTATAAGTGAATAAGGTCTCCCACATTTCAAGCCACGCCAACCTTCCCTGCTTGTTTCTCAAGTTGCCTTGATTAGTTTTGAAATACCACTTAGAGCTGGAGTAGACATAAATTAGGTTTAAGCTGCTTTTGCACAGGGTCACCTGTCAGTGAAAAAGAAAGCAGGATGAGAAGGTTGGGAGAGTTGGAGACCCAGGGAGAGGACAAAAGAGAAGGACACAGTGTTTGAGGTTGTGCTTAGGAAGCAGGTAAGGGAAAAAAAATCTGCTTTAGTCTCTCTGGAAATAGTGCCCTCTGTACAGTAAAGATTCAGAGAGCAAGAAGGAGCCAGCTGGGAGATGCTGAACAAGAATGTAGGGCGACCTCATATTCCTAGGTACAGAAGGAACATATGTAAAATAGATTCCCAAAAAGGGTTTGCTTTAAATTTTAAATCTCCACCAAGGATACATTTCCTCCTGAAAATTAACATACTTGCATTTTTTTTACAGATTTGTAAAACATTTGGTCAATTTCACACCAAAAAGAGGAGTAAAAATATCAATTTCACACCAAAAAGAGAAACAGAATAACCATTCTTTTGTGATTTTTAAGAAATTAAAAAGAAAAAAAAAGATACTAATAAAGGTTTAGGAAAACAAAAGAGGTGGTATTGTTAGCTATGTAGGGCTTAGGATATTGAGTTTGACAGTGTTGAGGCAAGTCATGGAACATCTCCAATCTGCAGAGGTTGCAATGATAGTGCCTAGAAAATGCCCAGACGCCTGAGATGTAATATGTGTTCAGTAAATATAATTTATAAAAAAGTTATGTTACAAAGATATTTTTTAGCCAGTCAGGAAATTTGATATTTGATTTGATAATGGACTGTATATTATTTCTGTTAGAGGTGAGCATAGCATTGCATTTATGTAAGAGAATATTCCTAATTGTTAGAGAAGCATACTGAAATATTTAAAGGAGAAAAAGTGTGATGGCTCAGATTTTCTTTGAAATGCTTAAGTAAGGAATAAAAACACAGATGAATCAAATATGGCAAAATCCTGTAATTGTTAAAAGCAGGTGATTTATATATATCGGAATTTATTGCATTATTTTACCCACTTTGACTTTGTGTAACTTGTCATAGCAAAAATAAGTTTAGTCATTATTAGTTAATATATTACATTGTGTTATACCACAATGTATTTTGTTATATTAATATTTAGTTAATATTAGCTAATATAATGTTATCAAATATACAACTAGCTTTTAAGAGCCTCTAAAATCTTAACTTTCCCTCTTGTCACAAATAGGATTCTCACATAGCATGAATTCTAACATGACATTTCCTATAAAGAGAAGTATAGGAGATGAAAGATTCATCTTAGCAGTTGATCCATCTGGGGGCAGAAGACCCCCTAACTCCAGTAACTGATATAATACTTGGAACTTCTTTCTTTCAAGGGTTAGAGAATCCAGCCTGGTCTGGCTTAAGCCAATATAAAATGTTCACCTCATATAAATTTACATGTCCATGTTTCCAGTTACTTTTAGGCTTGGTGGAGTCAGAATACAAAATATCATAAAGGATAAATTTCTCTCTATTTTTCTCTGCCTTTTACTCTGGAGTCTTGGGATTCAGACTTCATATGGTAGCAAGGTGGTGCTAATGACTCCAATCTCTATAACTTTTCAAGTTTCAAGACAAGAAGATACTAGGAAGAGTCTCTTTCTCTAGAAATCCATGGGTGTATTGTCTCTACCTGGGGTGTGCTGCCATTCCGTACCCAGTTACCAGGAGACCGTGTAGAATGCTTAGTCTTGACATCAGTTGCTTTTGCCTAGGGTTGAGATTAAAGTCAACTTCACTAAAACAGCATGGATTGGGATGGGGTGGGGGGTGCTTCCCAGAAGGAGATAAAAGTAGATGACCACATTCTGGGAAATGAAAGCAGTAATCATTCCAAATAACTGAGAACCACCATTTTGTTGTCCACAGATACAGAGAAAACCAGAGACTTTTTGCAAAGACATTTCAGCACTAAGCAGCAACTTCCGATGTCTTTGAGACTCTATGTGCAAGATTTTCATGTTCTATTAACACAACTAGTATCCAGTATTTTTGTCTTTTCTTATGTAATTTCTTGTTATGTAAGTATTTCTATTTGGTCTTTTAGAGAAGCTGCTTGAAGAACTGCACCATGTCTTTCATCAAAAGACCTAGTTCACATCTTAGCGGATGCAAGCATTGTCTTCAAACACATACGCATGGCAGGGATTCCTGTGTCCCTTTAATGTTTTTCCAACCCTAACATATTATGGTATTAATGTTTCTTTTTATTACTTTAGGTAGTGCTTTGCACATACCAGTTTCTCCCTCCTTTTCCTCTTCCTCCCACTCTCCCTCCTCCTCTTTCTTTCCCTCCTCCTTCCCACTTCTACCACCACCACTCCCATCCTTGCCACCCCTTGAGCACTCACTAGGTGCCAGGCACTCTCCTAAATGCTTTCTAAAAACATGATCTCATGTTAATCCTAATCACATTTTACAAATGAGGATATTTAGGATCAGAGAAAAAAAATAATTTGCCCAAATTTATAGAGTTTGTATGTTGACAAGGCTCAGACTTAAATTCAGTTCTGCCAGATGCCACAGGATGTGCTCAATACCCTATGGCCACACTGCCAATCCACATATGCAACTTGACTTGAACTTCAGGTGGAAGGATAATAATAGGAATGTGGCTAGAAAAATCTTAACATTTTCCCCCTCTTAACCACACAGAGCTGTACTGTCCTTAGGTCAGTGAAGTTGGTGTAATGAGTTTGCCAGAAGAAAGTAGGTGATATATTGGAATTCTTTACATTTGTCATTACCTGATTTACTCTTGCTTTCTTCTGAAATGTATTTGTGTCTACTGTGTCTAGAGAGTGGTTCTCAACTGCAAGTGGCTTTGTCCCATAGGGGACATTTGGCAATAATTAGAGACATCTTTACTTGTCACAAATGGGAAAAGTGTGACACTAGCATCTGGTGGGTAGAGGCCAAAGATCCTGCTAAATATCCCACCTTGTACAGGACTGCCCCACACCCACATTACTTATCCTTCCCCAAATGCAATAGTCTAAGGTTAAGAAACCTTGCTTTGAAACAGAAGTTAGAAAAAAAGATTTCCTGTAAAGGACCACATAGTAAATATTTTAGGCCTTGCCAGCCATATGGTCTCTGATGCAACTAGCAACTCTGCTGTTGTAGTGTGAAAGCGACCATAGAAAATCCATAAGCAAATGGGCATGACTGTGTTCCAATAAAACTTTATTTACATATACGGATATACAGGGCAGTGGGGTTTGTCCCGAGAGCCATACATTTGCCAAACCCTGGCCTAGAGTGTCCCTGAAACTACCTAAATTCAGCCCAAAGGTAGTTGGAGGCTCTACGATGAGTATTCTTAGGAAGACTATTTTCAGGGAAGTAATCATCCTGTCTCAGGGTATCAGGGAATTCTAGCTTGTTTGAAATCCTCCTTTATGTTCTCCTTAAGGAACTTAAAGACATTTTGCCAAAGAGCGGGGAAAATATGCACATGTCATTTATTAGGAAAACAACCTGGTCTGAAGATTACAGCATTTATAAGAGACTATCAGCAGAGTGCTGGCAACAATGGGCCATGAACTAACAAGTGAGAATCAGAAGGGAGAGGAAGCATCCTATTTGAAATAGAGTTGTCTGGCCCACATGGTGAGAAACATCCAGACAGCTAGAACCATGGGGTGTGAGCTCTTTGCTAGTCATAAAGCTGGTCAGCATGATACAGACACCAAGTCAGCAGGAAAGTTTAATTAAAACAGTACCACCTTGTATCTTTGGAACGCTTTGCCATTTTGAAAATGCTTTCACCTACATTAGTTCACGGGATCCCTGGGACAGTCTCATCTCCTTGGTAAGCCTTTCTGACATATAACTAACAGGTATTTGGGTTACAGAGGCCAGTGAGACTTGAGCTTTTCTTTCAAGGAGATTTTAGTGTAATAAAGGGAAAGACAGACATAGAGACAGAGAACACCATCCTGTCTTTAAGGAAAGTGATCTTCCTCTGGAAGAGAATGGTGACCAAGCCTGGCTTTGGGGTAAAGCTAAGGGTAGATGTGGTCAGGGAGGTTTTCCTGGGTTGTCTTGCTGGAATGGAGTGCAAAATAAAGAGAAGTCAATCTAGAAACTGGGATGGGGAGGGAGGTAGAAGGGGAGGAGGTATATGAAGAGTTTGTCAATCCAGGGATGGGGTGGGATGAGCTGGAGAGGAAGAAGACACTGCAGGCACAGAAAGAGCAAAGCCACAGAGGTGAAAAACAGCAGGGCAGAGGGCACATGACAAGGGCATGACTTCCCTTGGGAGGGAGTCTGGGGAAGCCAGAGGTGGGGTGGATTAGATTTGGAGAAGAAAACAAGTAAAGGATAGATGGTTAAATAAGTAAAGAGTAGATGTTTAAGTGAGAGCCAGTTCATGGTTTGTCCTTGGTTGTCAAGGAGGGGTATGGACTTGATCCTTTCAGTCATGCAGAATTTCAAATTTCAAAACTCAAGTCATGATACAAAGTCCATATTTGAGGAGAGTAGAGGCCATAAGACCTGGTAGGAGGCTGCTGTGTCATCCACACAAGAGATAAGGCAGTGATAGAGGAAGGAGAAAAGGAAGCAGACTCAAGAAACACTTAGGAGGTAAGAGTTTTAGAACATGAAGGTCTCCTCAAATAGGCAGGGCAGGAATTATCTCCTTTGACAAATGAGGTAACAAACACAAAAATCTTAAGTCATCACTTCACTGTCTCAAATACGGATGCTCAGGTTCAAGCCAAACTCTCTATCTCACACTCTCTGTTTTATATTTTTTAGCTAATATTTAAAAAGTGTCTACATGTGCTAGATCTCAAGAAAGTCTGTTTCACCCACGCTATATCTTACTAATGCCTCATGTGAGAAAGAGTTTTTACTTCGATTTTTTTTTTCCTAGTGGGGAAACTGAGTTTCAGAGACATACGTAATATTATAGCATGCCTAAGGGTCCAGAGATATCACTGAAAGAGGCTGGATTTTCACTATACCATGTTGCATCTCCCAAAGACCGTGCTACTGAGGTGACCACTCTTCAGAACTGCCCTTCATTGACAGAGGCCAATAGTCACCTGCGCTATTTCGATTTAAATTACTTAATATAAATAAAAAATGCAGTTCCTCAGTCACACAGATTTCAAGTGTTCTATAACCACACATGGCTAGTGGTTACCATATTGCAAAGCACAGAGAATGACTTTCATTATGGCAGAAAGTTGTCTTAAATACTGTGGCTACTTCAGAATACAAAATCCCAAAGGTGTATGCCACATTCCAAAACCGTTAAAGTAGAAAATTCAGAGCAGGCTTTTGATGTCACAAACCCAGGGACAAGGGGAACGGCTCCCATTTTCTTTTCTTTCTCTTCATCCCTCAGTAGCAGAGACCCATTGTGGATACAAGAGTTCCACCATAAAACAAGAAGAAAGCATAGTGTTAATAATAAAGAAGAGCTTTGGTTTTTGGTGCTCGAGGTTTTTCTTACAAAGGACTAGCTTCTTGGTGCTATGTTTATTAATGCAGTTTAATGGAAACTGGAGATTAACTAGAGGAGGCTGATAAGTAAGGTCTACCAAACAGACACTATATGGGGGATTAAAGCTGAGTCTAAGCAGCCTCATAATCTGATTTCTTTATATTCCCATGTGTATAGAAATAAAATAAAATGGCCAAACTAGCATCATTTGGGATAACATCACAAATAAAACTGAGTTAACCAAATTAGGCGGCTCTGAAAAAATGAATGACCCAACTTCTTGGGTACCGAGTATAAAAGCAGTTTGTGATTCTGAAAGAAAGACTTGGCAAACAGGGTTTAGAAAGCAGGGTATCAGTGGTAACGAAGATAAGGTACCACAAATAATTAAGGTATTAAGTAGACAGTGGCAGCTTTCCTTTGAACTATGAGTCCTTATGCTGAGTGTCCTTGAGAGAGAATAAAACAGTGTGAGTGCCTTTGGATTTCTTAAATGGCCAGATCATAATTCCAAATTCCAGGAAGATTTTAAATATACTGCTCTAATTATGCCTTCCAAATGGCAATTTGAATTGTGTTGGCTTAGTGGTACATTATATAAGGCTTTTCTTTTTTCAAAAAAAATAAAAAAAATAAAAAAATAAAAAGAGAAAATATCTCATACATGTCCTTCATTGCCAAGGACACATTTTCTTGTAATTTTTTAAAAGGCTTTCTGCTGTTTTCTTTTCTCCTCCCCTGCCTCAACATACTCCTCTCACGTATACCAAACATAAAATTTGATGCAGGTAAAAATTGTTGTGGTAAGATATAATATAGCTTAAAATAAATGATGGAGTCTTCACTGTCCTTGATGAAGAGTGTAAGTATTAGCAGTTACCTGTTTTGTACCAAACTGCAGAATTCAAAAATACTTGCTACCTCTTGGGAGCTTTTATTCTGAGTCATCCTGCTACATGTGAGAAGGAGGATTCATTGCTGAAATATTAGAGTCTAAACTGTGACCAAAGTGAATGGCATACAATTAGGGTCTACAAAGTGTTCTGTATGCTTGCAGCCCCAGGGCTAATTGGGAGCAAACTTCATGCATACAGACCACCCTCTACAATTCTGGATCCTGGGCGCCTGGGTGGCTCAGTCCATTAAGCATCTGCCTTTGGCTCAGGTCATGATCCTGGAGTCCCAGGATCAAGTTCCACATCGGGCTCCCTGCTCAGCAGGAAGTCTGCTTCTCCTTCTGACCCTTCCCCCTCTCGTGCTCTCTCACTCTCTCTCTCAAATAGATAGATAAAATCTTTACAATTCTGGATCCTAAGGACCAGTTAGCTTTAAAGATAACACTTCACTTTAGACTCTACCCCTGAATTTCTCAGTGTTTGCTGAACATTATCAGCTTGTATGCAACTTGAGAACACAAGATGACTATTTCTAGTACCCAAGAGTGTCTGAGACATATGAGGAGCTTGAGCAAATCCATGTATACATCTCTATATGATTGCCTTGCCAACATTTGAAACCCAGCAACTCCTAACAGGAATGCTATCTTCTGCCCCCACACCACGGCTCTTTACCTAGGTATCCCTTACTTTAGTTAGTGCCAGCAGCTTCCTGTCACCATGCCCATGCTCCTACCCACATTTCTGCCCTACTTCTATAGCTTCTATAACATTAGGTGAGGCCCTTGCCTATAGCTACAGAATATCTGACTGGATATCTCTTCCTTCAGACTCTTATATCTCCCCATATCTCCCTTCTAGCAGATTCAACCGCTTCTCACTCCTGAGCATCTCCTACATCTTTAGAATTATCTCCAACTACACACTTAGGGTCTTCTGTTCTAGAACACTGGTCTACACACACCAAGTTCACTAACTCACTGATTCATACTTTTGTTCATTCTCTTTGCTACGTCTATTACAAACTTTTTCCCTTTTCAAAATTCAATTCTTCCTTCAAAGCATTATACCGAAGAGGTTGGGCCCATGGGCTATTTGCTTGAGTCCAACAGATTGGCCTGGGTGCAAATCCCAGATCTACTTATTACTAGTGTATGTGCGTGGGGGAGTGCAGGGGTTACAGGAAGAGACAGAAAGAGACAGGAACATGTCTATCTCTCCTCTATAGTACCGGTTTACCAATATAATACTATCTACCTGCTCACATCTTTTCAGCTATTTCCTTTAGCTGTAGGATCCTCAATTTGTTTAGAATGAAGATAAGGAAAATGAGAGAAAATACACTGTAAAATAATGATGGTATTAAAACAAACACATAAACAAACAGAAAAGCCAAAAACTTTTATCATGTATTTCCGAGAAATTTGTCTTGATTCTGGGATTGTTCATCCATTTAACAAATATTTACTGAGCACATACTATATATCGGTGACTATGATCAGCATTAGTGACAGAATGATGGATGAAATGTATTTCCTGTCTTCAAGAATTCTAGACCTTAGTGGGAAAAACAGAACAAAATGAAATGACAACTACTATTCAGGGAAAATAGTAATGTAAGAGGGAATTATGAAAACTCACATGGCAATAACTGCTAATCATACCCTGACATCTATCCCCCCTCCTTTTAAAATTCCCACATTTTAGCTATCACCATGGAAACCTAGCTAAAAATTACATTCCCCAGCTTCCCTGTAGTTGCTTGTGGCCGTGTGATAAAGTTCTGGTCAAGGGAATGTGAAGAGAAGTAAAGACTGCCACTCTGGGAAGGAACGCATGTGTGTTCCTCTTTCCTGGGCCTCTTTACTCCCTTCTCCTGACTGAACATGACAACTGTCCAGACATGGAAGACACATGTTAATGACATTGAGGCATCCCACCGGGCCTGGACCATTTACCTCTATCCAGCTCCATAAGAGAAATGAATGCATATCCTGTTTAAGCTACTTCATTCTGGGGTCTCTTTGTTACAACAGCTTAGCATATACCCTAACTAATACAATACAGCTTGGGCACCCGACCAGGTTTTGGGTACATTCAGTGTAAAGAATAACAGATATGCAGAAGCTTGTGGTTAAAGAGAAGACTGGAGTATAAGATGGGAGCTGTGCCATCTTGGGTCTTGAAGCTAGGTAAGAAATTTGGACTTTATCTTAAGAATAAGGTGTAAGATGCTTATGTATATTATTTAGAAAAATCCCTCTGGTTGCACTGTGAAAAATGGAGGGGGAACACTAGGAAAGATAAGCCAAAATAAGTGAGAATTAAACATGGTTGGAATTTAGTTAAATTAAAAAAAAAAGGGGGGAACAGGTTGGTGGATTCAGAGTAAGCATGGAAAACACTGATTACTATTATTCATTTTCTTATTTAACACATTTTTACCAGACTACTATTTGGTGAGAAGCACTATGTTTAATGTCACAATACAATGAGAAAATAAAGAATAGATACAGTCCCTGACACCATAAAGCTACACCAAGAGCAGTTCTGTCCCATGCACTGCCCATATGATCCCCACTATAAGCAAACTGTGGTGTTTATTATCATCATCACACATTTACTGATTGGAAAGATGAAGCTCATTGGATTTTTAAGTAATGTGATCCAAATCTGGCTTCTTTTATTGTTACAGCCCATACTTTCTCAAATAGATCATGTAACCCCCTGTGGAATACCATAAAACAAAGAAGGAAATATATCATCTCTATTTTCAACAGTAAATGCTGAAGCAATCCAAAGGTCTGAGTTACACTTTGAATGAAAAAGTATGCAAAATAAATTATCCATTCTACCAATAAAACTTTATGAGTCTCATTTTACCTGTTGTTAATGCACAAACTCTTAAGAACTTTACTGAATTAAAAAGAATAAAAAACTTACAAAAATAAGCCCTAGAAAAAAGAAAATTTGGGATTCATTTTGGAAGATGGTAAGGAAATATAATCATGTATCACTTTGGTTTTGCCCATTTTGTAATTAGTGGCATATTTGTATGTTGTAGCTTAACAAACTCACCATTATAGCTCAGGGAGCAAAACTCCCAAAAAAGCCTGTTAGTTTTTCTAAGCCAATCTCCAGGAAGATGAATCCACTCAGGTAAAGTATTTTCTTAAGGTTTGATGGTCTTGCATTTTATGTGCACCTGTAGACATTATTTCTTGGATTCTCTTAAGTCCTTTTAGAATTCTTATTTTATTTATTGCTTATTTCTCTGTTTTTTTGTTTTTGTTTTTGTTTTTGTTTTTGTTTTTTAAGGATTGATGTTCTTTTTTCCCTTAAAAAGGTTTGGGGAATAATTACTACAAAGGGAGCAATGTAGAATGTGAAGCTTTGGAGAAATGTTTGGATCAGCTGTCTACAGGGCCCCATCTAGATGGATGACAGAAAGATCACAAGGGGATTTTACTATCCAGACTCTTTTCAAATGTGAGTACTAATTTCTTTCCTTTTTGTCTATCTCTTAAAGCAACCATTCCACACTGCATTGTTAAAATATACTTGGGTTTCTTGAGAAGATACAGGAGGGTTTGTTTTTGTTTTTGTTTTTCTTTGTTTTTTTTTTTATTTAATTTAATTTTATTATGTTATGTTAGTCACCATACAGTACATCATTAGTTTTTGATGTAGTGTTCCATGATTCATTGTTTGCGTATAACACCCAGTGCTCCATGCAATACGTGCCCTCCTTAATACCCATCACCAGGCTAACACATCCCCCCACCTCCCTCTACTCTAAAACCCTCAGTTTGTTTCTCAGAGTCCATATTCTCTCATGGTTCATGTCCCCCTCCTATTTCCCTCCCTTCATTTTTCCCTTCATTCTCCTAATGCTATTCCTTATGTTCCACAAATAAGTGAAACCATGCAATAATTGACTTTCTCTGCTTAACTTATTTCACTTAGCATAATCTCCTCCAGTTCCATCCATGCTGATATAAAAATTGGGTATTCATCTTTTCTGATGGCTGAGTAATATTCCATTGTATATATGGACCACATCTTCTTTATCCATTCATCTGTTGAAGGGCACCTCAGCTCTTTCCACAGTTTGGCTATTGCAGACATTGCTGCTATGAACATTGGGGTGCATATGGCCCTTCTTTTCACTACATCTGTGTCTTTGGGGTAAATACCCAGGAGTGCAATTGCTGGGTCATAGGGTAGCTCTATTTTTAATTTTTTGAGGCACCTCCAAGCCGTTTTCCAAAGTGGCTGTACCAACTTGCATTCCCAACAGTGTAAGAAGGTTCCCCTTTCTCCACAACCTCTCCAACATTCATTGTTTCTTGCCTTGTCAGTTTTTGCCATTCTAACTGGTGTAAGGTGGTATCTCAATGTGGTTTTGATCTGAATTTCTCTGATGGTTAATGATGATGAACATTTTTTCATGTATCTGTTAGCCATTTGTATGTCTTCTTTTGAGAAGTATCTGTTCATGTCTTCTGCCCATTTTTTGACTTATTTGTTTTTTTGGGTGTTGAGTTTGAGAAGTTCTTTATAGATCTTGGATATCAGCCATTTTGTCTATAGTGTCATTTGCAAATATCTTCTCCCATTCTGTGGGTGGCCTCTTTGTTTTGTTGACTGTTTCCTTTGCTGTGCAGAAGCTTTTTATCTTGATAAAGTCCCAAAAATTCATTTTTGCTTTGTTTCACTTGCCTTTGGAGATGTATCTTGAAAGAAGTTGCTATGGCCAATGTCGAAGAGGTTACTGCTCATGTTCTCCTCTAGGATTTTGATGGATTCCTGTCTGATATTGAGGTCTTTCATCCATTTTGAGTGTCTATGCTGCCCAGAGCAATCTATACCTTCAACACCATCTCAATCAAAATTCCAGTGACATTTTCAAAGTGCTAGAACAAACAATCCTAAAATTAGTATGGAATCAGAAAAGGCTCTGAATTGCCAAGGAAATGTTGAAAAAGAAAAACAAAGCTGCGGACATCATGTTGCCCGATTTCAAGCTATATTACAAAGCAGTGATCACCAAGACAGCATGGTACTGTCACAAAAACAGACATATAGACCAATGGAACAGAATAGAGAGCCCAGATATAGACCCTCAACTCTATGGTCAAATAATCTTCAACAAAGCAGGAAAAAATATGCAATGGAAAAAAGATAGTCTCTTCAAAAAATGGTGTTGGGAAAATTGGACAGCTATATACAGAAAAATGAAACTTGACCATTCTCTAACACCATACACAAAGATAAACTCAAAATGGATTTTTTATTTTTGGTCATATGTGATTGTTGTTCAGGGCCTTCTTCCCATCCTACCTCTATTCTCCTAGAGGAGTTCAACTTGGTCTAAATAAAACACAAGAGGGAAAGATAGAGTAGGATAAATAATATTCACATTCTACTAAAAGTCTAAAAGCATTCTTTCTAGTATCTTGTCAGTAATCCCTAACATATTTTCACAATGGAATTGGTGTATAAAGTAAATTGATTCTTGTTGCATTTACAGTTTAGACCATTACCATGCTTACAAAACAAAACAACAGCAACAACAACAATAGCAAAGAGCTTCAAAAAAAAATCCAGTGACATCAAAACCCATTTTCAAGATGAACTATGGGCAACAGTCATTGGAAATATAGCAATGATGCTGTACATGCAGACAAAAGAGTTACAAACAAAATCAGAGCACCATGAATGGGGAAAAGAGAAATACATTATATTCCTGATCCTTCTTCAATAAGATTTTAGAATTCTTATCTAGAAAGCATATGGAAAAAAAGTGTAAGCACTCTTGAAGTAAAGATAGAGCCATATGATATAAAAATAGATGGACCAACTCCAGGAATTGTAGAGATGACCTGTAAGCCACTAAGAATTTAACTTTATTATGTTCCTACAAGCATCCTTAGGGAAATTCATAATAAAAGTAAGAAAATATACTTCTAAGATAATTTTAACATTTATTTAAAAAACCATTAATAAGTATACCATAATCAATCAGTATAACTTATCTGATCAGTTCCTATTAAAATTTATTTTGATTAATAGAAATCTCAATTAACCATGGCTTTTGCTAACACATTATCTTTAGAGGAAAGACTCAAAAATGATAAGAGAGGTGATGCTATGTATTATACAGAAATTCTAGTTACTGTGATTCAGAATTCATGCAGACATGTCTCACAT
This sequence comes from Mirounga leonina, assembly GCF_011800145.1. Classification (NCBI taxonomy): domain Eukaryota; kingdom Metazoa; phylum Chordata; class Mammalia; order Carnivora; family Phocidae; genus Mirounga; species Mirounga leonina. Next base: position 10,630,834 of record NW_023270855.1, read on the forward strand.
AGCTTTCTCAATCTTCTTCTATATACAGTGAGAGATGATGTTGTAAATGGCATATTGAAGACACTGCAAAAATCTTCACACTAGAGAAAGATTAGGGTTATTAAATGGTATGCACTTACAGAAAAATATGGAGAGCAATTTTAGATAATTTCCGATCAGAGTTAACATAAAAAATGAGTAAGAAAGTATCATTTCCCAAATTCGTCAATTAAACATTACTTAATTAAGCATGTTCCTTACTCAAAAAAGTGTGAAAACATTGAGAAGAGCTATACTTCTATTTCTAGCAACATGGTGGACTAAGAATATGCAAATTTTCCAATAGTTTATTTTTTAGAAAAGACACTTAGAAAGTATGGATGGCACAAAACCTAACATTTTTTAGATATGTAGATAATTTGAGAGTGTAAAGAGAGTGTCAAAATTATTGGTGAAAATTAATGCTTATAATACCACAGAGGCCAGAGGGGAGAGGCAGAAAAAGGTAGTATTATCCAGACATAGGCCAGAACCAGTACAGGCTGACTGTTGAAGTCCTCTTGGGGATGGAAGATACAACTTTGGGTCTATAGGAGTCAATGGGGACCACTGTATAAATTAGAACTCAGGAAAGATAGTTCCCTCCAGTACAGTAAAACAAAACAAAATGGCCTTTCCAGAAAAGTAACAAAAGAAAAACATCTCCAGCTTGTACCCCATACGCTTATGTGGTCAAAATTCACTCTACTAGTGTAGTGTAAGAGTCTTACACTGAAAACTTAATTAAAATAACTGGTCCTAGACAGCTGAAACTCCCACTCTCCTGGCAAATATTATATATTGATTTTCTGTACAGTCACACTTCCACAGAGCAAGTCATCGCAACCCTCCACATAAAGAGCAGTCCCTACCAAAGAGAAGTGTGAAAACAAAAATTATCAACCATGGAAATGAGATTGAGAATTAGTGGAGAGAGCAAACAGCTAAATTAATCGGCAATGAATTGTGTAATAAATCCATGTAAAGGAGGGGGTAATATACTGGACTTAGATGGTTAAAGGAGATTAAACAAAGTATTGGTATGATAATAGAAAATCAGAACACTATGAGGACCAAGAAAGACAGATTAAGGGGGAAAAATAAGATAATCTGAATTGACAAATATAGAAAATAAAATATACTTAACAAAGCAGCTCATAACAATGGTTAAATATTAGATTAGATACAAAAAGATGATCAGTAAGCTAGAGACAGTTTGAGAAAATTTCACAGACTTCAGCATAAAGAGATTAACAGAGGAGAAAAGTAAAATGATGTGATCAGGCATAGAGATGGAGAATTTGTGAAGGACTTCCGGAAGAAGAAATTAGAGAGAAGAAGTCAATATTTAGAGAGAAAATGGTTGGTATTTTTCTTGGATTTATGAATCAATTTCAACTTAAAAAGTACACTAATTTATACATATAAACTACATAGGTCTTTATCATAGAGGGATCACAGACCAGGAAAAAAGGGAGATTGCTGCTGCTTCAAAAATAATCAGAAAGAATAGTAGATTACATTAAAATGGAAAACAATTTTATTGGCAGCAAAGATCATTAACAATAGCAGAGCCAGAACTGTGGAATAGTATCTTCAAAGGTGCTGAGAGGCAAAAACTGTCAACTGTTAATTCATATTTCTATACCTAACTAAAGTGTCCATCAAGAGTATAGGCAAAGTAAGGGCAATTTTAGACAAAGATTACTACTCATGTATCTTTATTGAAATAAACACTAAAAGATATTCTTCAGAGGGGCACCTGGGTGGCTCAGTCAGTTAAGCGTCTGCCTTCAGCTCAGATCATGATCCCAGTGTCCTGGGATCAAGACCCACATCCGGCTCCCTGCTCCACGGGGAGCCTGCTCCTCCTCCCTCTGCTTGCCACTTACCCTGCTTGTGCTCTCTCTCTTTGTTAAATAAATAAATAAATAAATAAATAAATAAATAAATAAATAAATCTTAAAAGCTATTCTTTAGAGAAAAACAAGAGTGAAAGAGATAAGCAAGTAGGATACAAAAAGAAATGAACAAGGAAATATGTTATCATGTGGGGTAATCTAAATAAAACTTTGGCTATAAACAACACTAGCCATGATAAGTACAAGGATTAAGAAATTTATAACCCCTGGAATTTCATAGAAATAGACATATCCATGGAATATGTAACTAGATGAGCAGGGTTACTTCCTTTAAAAAACCTAGTATTGTTTGAGTGGAGAAAAGACAAAATTTTTAATTTTTAATCAAAGTGAATGTTATAATTTCAGAAAAATAAAATGCATAGTTTCCTAATATAGCGAAGAAAAATGAATGAAAACATGTTAAATATAGTAGGAGGAGAAAGGGATCAAATGGCAAATAAAGATTCTAGAATGTAGAAAACACAAAAGAAAGTAGTAGAAATAAATCCAAGTAATCATAGTAAAGAGAACACAAGTAAAGTTACTACTAAAAGGATATAGGTCCTCTGCATTTTTAGAAATCTAGATCAACACTGCTTATAAGAGATTTACCTTAAACTTAATAATTAAAAAAACCTGAGAAATGCATCAACTAAAACTGAGAGACCCTACATGAGACAAAACAAAATTTAAGACAAAAATCTTTAAAATAGTAAAGACGTCATGATGAAAGGAAAAATTAACCAGGAAGAATAAGGAAATCAATATAATTTCTCTATTTCCACCCCTGCCCTCTGTCAAAACTGATAAGGTTCCTGGAGAAATTAAAAACACACACATACGATCATAATGAGACATTTTATCACACCTTTCTCGGAAACACACGGATTAAATAGTATGATATCTATTAAGGGTAAAGAAGTTTTGAATGACACAATTAAGAAGCCTCATATACAATATATATAGACCCCAACTTCTAACACTTGGAGAATACTCTCGTGAGTGGGAAATCCATTAACAGAAAAATTAAGAAAGGATATGAACAGTCAGTTTGCAAAAGATTAGAATGGCAAATAAAGATATGAGAAGTATACTAATAATCAGGGCAATGCAAGGTAAAATAGTAATTTTGCCTATGGGATTTGTAAAAATGTAAAAGTCTAATAATATCAAGTGTTGGTAGGATATGAGTTAAGAGGAATTTTCATTGACTGCTGGTGGGATAAATCATTTAACAACTTATTTGATATGAATTTGATTGAACGTAGCCACATTAGCCCCAGAAATTCTTTTACGTGAATTTTTCTAGAGAAGCTCTCACATGTATATATCAAAATGTTCATCATCTTTGTAAGTGGTAAAAGGAAAAATTTGGGAATACACTAACTGTCCTTCCAATAAGTGGATGGATAAATAAATTCTGGCATAATCATAAGCAATAATTAAAATGAATAAACAGGACCTAAATGAATTAAGATAAATTAAATCTCTGAAACATAATATATTCCTGACAAATGTTGAAAGACAAAAAATATAGAAGTGACATATGCCATTTAAAATAATACATGTAAAATTTAAAACCAGGTAGGATTTTACCATATGTTTAAATATAAAGATACAGAGGTACAGGTCAGACACTGTTTCACACTATTGGTTCCTTTTGGGGAATGATTCTCCAAAGACAAACGGAGGCACCCTTAAAAGGAAATGGATATAGAGGGGAAAAGGAGATGTTTATTATACCCTCTGTTAATCTTATATAGAGAAAAATAGGTTTTGTAGATGAGTATTATGAGATGCAGCTGGTGTTCTGGTTTGAGAGAACTATGGGGAAGATTATACATGAACCAAGGAGAAAGTCTGGAGGGTGGTTGGGTTTCCCAAAGTCTCTCATAACTTTGGTAATTAAATAGTGTTCATTATGCTGCATACCTTTCTCCTTTAGTCATGCTGGTCCAAGTGTTAGATAAAGTGGATTTTCCCCATCTTTATTTATCTTGACCTGTCTTCTTTGGAGACCTCTTGTAGTGTCATAATCTGCCCAAGGGTTAGTGTTGTTGGACAAGTCATGGAATTATGGTAACAGAGCAAACATGACTTTTTCCACTCTGTGTACAGTGTTATTTAAATATCACAATGACTCTGTGATATATTTTATATCACTACCCCTATTTTCAGATATAAGAAACTGAAGCTTGGAATAATGTGACCTGACAAGTAACAAGCAGTAGAATTGATATTTGAACAAACACATCTTTTTATTAAACTACCCATAAACTTGGGTGTATAGGTTTAGGGCTATTCTGCATGTTACCTACAAAGAAGTTTCTAAATAAGCATACATTAATTATTTTTCAATGAGTATAACAACTAAAGAACAGCTATGATAGACTAGTGGTTGTGGAAATCACCAATATCTGTTAATTGGACCACATGCATAAACAACATATGAAAGAGAGTGCACATAGGAATTATATTAAAATAATTGGCTGTGAAAAAAAGAGAAATATTTTCCCAATGTTTCTTAAAAATTGTTTATCTCATGTCAATATTGCTTTCAAATTCTGCTGAAATAATGAACAAATAACAATTGTTTTCACACACGGTCATTTTACTCCATTTTGGTTTTTGACCGTATATGTATAAACTTTTTTAGTATCTGACAATAGACTTTTTAAAAAATAGAATATATCTTTAATTATGGGAACCTGCTATGCTATGTTTTAAAAGTGTCCAAAATAATTATGATTACTTCATTCCTTGCTTCCTATTTGAGTGCTAATAACATACAGTTTCAACTTCCACTCATCTATGTCCCGGTGTACCTTAATCATGCTGTTACAAATGACTTGAAAGAACGATTATTTTTTTAAAAAGGTATTTGAAATACAATGACATGATACAACTCTTCATTTCTAGTTGTACCCTTTCGTCTCCCAGATCATAATGACATACAAAAGTGTTGCAATATGACCCTACCATCGAAGCTGAAGCTTAGGACTTGAATAACCTACTTGTCAAACACTAGTTGATATATGATAACTCTTAAAATCACCAGACATCTTCCCTAGAGATCTTCCAACTCTATAGCTACCAATCTTGAATTAATTCTTAATTCTGGACTCCTAGGGTTCTATATAAGCAATATTTATCCAATCTTTTCTCCTTCCTTGAACATAAGTTCAACTCATTTGGGGCCAAGTATGTATGCTCAGCCAGAAGAAAATATCCATGGGTTCCTAGATCTTCTGAGCTGTTCTACTTCCTGTCCTTTTGGGTTTTTTCTCCCCATTTCTATAAGCCATATACTTTCAATATCTTTTTTCTTAAATTAGTATGTACTAGGGGCACCTGGATGGCTCAGTTAGTTAAGTGTCTGACTCTTGGTTTTGGCTCAGGATTCTGAGATCAGGCCCCACGTCAGGCTCTGTGCTTAGCACAGAGTCTGCTGGCCCTTATCCCTCCGCTCCTCCCCTGTGCCACTTTCTCTCTCTCTTTCATAAAATAAGTAAGATCTTAAAAAAATTAGTATGTACTGGTATGCACTAGTTTCTGTTGTTTGCAACCAAAGAGCCCCCCTGAATAATACACTTGTGCTTGAGTGGTTTCTTAACTTCCAGAAAGAGGACAAGGTAGCCTATAGGGTATGATCTGAACCACAGACACACACGCATGCACACACACACACACACACACAACAGAGATGTGAATCTTAGCCAGAATAATTTAGGAAGCCAGAAAACCAAATAGTCATGTCAAGTACAAAGAACAGAAATGAAATCATGCACAGGAAATAGCCGGACAATTGGGGTCAAGAGAAACAAGCCTGCAATAGCATATGGTTACCAAATAAAGCAAGGATGACCTTGAGTGACTTTGGATCTAGACTTGGAGTTTTTAGTTGGCTGGTGTTCAGAATTCAGGATAACAAAAATGCATAGGGTAGAGGTGGCTTGATGAATTCTAAAAGCTATTTCCAAAAAATGTTTAAACAGAAAAAGCATACACTTATTATTTATAAGTTTGAAGTGGCTATTTAGAATACCAAATTTCTGCTTGGGTCAAAGGATAGATAATAAATAAAATAAAACAATAGAATAAGCAAACACATAAATAAATAGCCAGTAACGCTAGTTAGATCATGGCACTTGGGAATTCTAACTAATCATTGAAATCATCAAAAGGGATTTTTTTTTTTTTAGAGTAGAATTTTGGGGCTAGACACTATGAAAAGACCACACATTAGACATATTCTCAGAACTTCTCAAAAAGCATGCTCAGGATGGAATTATTTTTCAACATGACTGTAGAGAATGTCTGACCTTTCAAAATATAGGAGCATCTGAGACATGAAAATTAAAAAGAAGAGTAAAGAAAATCTTTGGAAACTAGTGATATTAGTTCAACCCAGCATGCTATGCATGAATTTTATTTATTACATTTTGATAATTATTTACCTTTAATCAGCCTACATACTTTTAGCCATGCTAATCTTCATGACATTTTGGCCTACTAGGAAACTTCACAGATTGGTAAAAACAGCCTCCATTGATGCAGACAAATAGTTTAGCAAACCCCATTTGTTTGGCTACAATATTATTTGTCACAGATGGACTAGAATTCCTATAGTTGAGCTAAGCAAAGGAACTGAATAATAGAAATATCAGTGAGAAGCACTATTAGGAAAATATTTAGTATTTATGATCAAAAGTATGGCTTTGTAGAACTTTGGAAACATTTACATAATTATAATTTTTATGGTAATCCCAAATGGTTGCTACCTGATGTATTAAAGTGTAATTTAAAAAATTCACACTTTGTCATATTTTATTTCCCCAAAGAGTATACTTGTATATTTTTATATCTTTTTTATTAATTTTAATTGCCTTTTGTTCCAAATAATCTAAATACATACAGATTTAAAATGTAAACTCTAGGTTTTACTTTTTGAGTATTTGCTGATGTCACTTTCTTCTCAGATAAAAAAATGGCTTGTGAATAAACACATGCAGGTTGATCCAAAGATATATTCATTCATTCATTTATTCTCTCTAAACAAGTGCATGCATACACACACCCACACACACCCACCCACCCACACACACACAAATATAAACGCATCTTCATGTTTGCCAACATTACATAATTGAAATTTCAGGATAAAAATGAGTTTTCCCCAACATCAAAGAAGAGTATCAATCATTGTAAAACAGTTCTCTATCAACAGCCAGATTTTAGCTGGCAATTTATGTCTGCTAAAAAGCTCAATAACTAATAAAGACCTTACTTGTCTGGCTGACTAATTCACTTCTCAGAGATTAGAAGAAACCTCAAGGAGAATCCCTGTTTGAGACTGAATTCTGAAAAAAGGAAGAAATGATAAATAATGGGAAAATAACAAGAATTACAGAGTAAATGTCTTACTTAGCATTAAGTTTATATTCAGCTCAGTATAGTTTCACAAATATTTTCTTCACAGCTATCATGTGCCACGTGCTGAACTCATTTATAAGGATACAAGTCAACTAAAAGAAATTGGGTTACAAAAAAGAAAGTCAGAGAATAGAAAATATGTTTCCTGGATGGAGACATTCAAAGGGATATGCTTGTTATTTTTTAGTGTCTAATAAAAAGGAAATTTTGAGTATAAAACTGCAACACGCACGTATGCACACACACACACACACACATCCTATAAAATGGTAAAGGCAAAGTCACTTTGAAATAAAATACATGAACCTAATAAGGAAATTCTCTAAGTTCAAGTTTATAAAGTACATATACAATATAGTGAGGGACAGGCTCATAAATAAAAAGAAATGATAAAAAGAGGCAATCACCTATAAAAATAATCTGTATTCAATAAAGAAGCTTATCACAAAAGGCATTAGGTGGAACTTTAATTCCACAAGAAGTTAAAAGTTACCATTTGTAAGAAGAGTGCCATGGAGAAATAAATTTTGTAAGCACTAGGTTCAAGTTAAATTGATTTCTTTATTGCCGGACCTCTCAGAGCCTTTATAGTATTAAAATATACTTTGAATCTTCCAGAAAAAAAAAATAGTAAACTACATTTTCCAATATATTTGCCCACAGGGTCCTTTCAGTACAGAGATTTTTAAGACTAGTGTTCTATGAAAGATACTTCAGAAATTCTGGTCCATATGATCATTGAATTCTTTCAACTTTTTAAAAAAATATTTTATTTATTCATTCAATGGGGTGGGGAGCAGAGGGAGAGGGACAAGCAGATTCCACGCTGAGCACAGAGCCCAGTGTGGGGCTCTATCTCTGGACCCCAAGATAACGACATGAGCTGAAACCAAGAGGTGGATACTTAACCAACTGAGCCGCCCAGGTGCCCCAAATTCCTTCAAATTTTAAGAATGTTTGTTAACTGAATGACTGGGTGGTGACCTCCTGGGACTTGATTAATGTATGCTTGTTTGTGGACCTAATTAACTAGATTTCTGGTAATAAGCTGATGTCTGTCCTTTCTTGCCTGACCATCACTTGGACTCCAGAATAATAATCCCCACATATGAATTATCTCTTCTTTTTACTCCTGGGGGTCTTTATAGATCTGTCTCCTTCCCCCAGCTCTCCAAATATCATCCCTAAATTGTGAATCTGATTTTCAACCTTCAGGCCTCTCAGGAGAGTTGTCTGTAACGTGGAATCTGAGACAAGGTTGGAGGAGGAATGGAGCAAAGGAGGAGGAGAAAAGGAAGGAGGTAGCACATTACAGGGATCTACACTGAGGTGATCATTTCACATGCCTACAGGGGCCAGACAGGTAACTGACATGAGTTAAGCAGTCGAGTACTGGTTTATTGGGTTGGAAGCAATATTTTTTCATAGTCACAAATAACTAATTTTCTGATTAACTGCAATCCTCTTGGTCAGCCTTTCACTGTCCCACTTTTGATAAAGATATGAACACAAAGAAAGAGTCCCTTATTATGAGGAAGCACAAGAGTGGTAACCAGTCAGGTTGAACATCAGAAAGACCAGCGAGGACAGGGACAGTGATACATGGGGTAGATGAGGAAGATGTACGTCCTGACCAAAGATGGTATTCTCTGCTGCAGAAAGCTCTTCAGCTGTGACTATCACCTGCCAAGAAAAGAGGCAGTGCAGGACAACATTCTGATTTTATTTTAAAGGAGTCCAGAGATAGAGATGTTATGGGAAATCTCTGGTTTTTTGTTTATTGTCTCAATATTTGTGTACCACCCTGCAAAAGGAAACATGTCTGCAGGGACTGCAACCTGGAGAATTCAGGTGGAGAAGAATGTAAGAGGAGCAAGGAAAATCTTATGGCAAGGACTATCCTGAAAAAGCTTTTGTAACTCAGTTCTGAAGAGTTTCTGGTGAGACAAAAGTGGCAAGAATGGAGGGAGAGTAATGCCACAGAGCTTTGTGAACTATATTGCGTCTCTTTGTGTATCCTTAAGGATATGTGTAAAAAAGTAAAATTCCTTGTTTATTCTCGCTTGTTTGGACAGTTCAGTAGCACTGAACCATAGCTTCAGTAGGGTTGTAAGAATATAAAGGTGCTATTCTTATGATGATGGAGGGGGGCTGGTTCAGCTTGTAAGACAGCCAACTAGATGGTGGGGAAAAGGGACCTGAAGGTGGTAAGAGGATAGCACGAAGTTCCTGGAATGTTTTTTTAGTTTTCTGGAACACAAGATGAATGTCTTCTGTCTGATATCCAATGTCAACTGGAGGGAAATCACTTTCTTCTGATGGAAAGGAGCCTCCATGCATTAAGATCTCCTTCCTATGAGAAGAAGGTATAAGTAGTATCATGGACCATACAGTGAGACCAACCTGGGTTTGAATCCTAGCTTCATCGTTTACTGACTGGGAACTCTGTGAAAATCACTTAAATCTGAAGAGTTTCTGCATTCTCATGACAAACAGGAAGACAAATATCCACCCCGCAGGGTTGATATAAGAATAGATGAGTTCATGTGTCTTCACTGATGAGAATTTAATCTGATGTCCTACAGATGTCACAGATCTCCCCTCAAACTTTATTATTTGATCATATTGTCTTTTCCTGTTATGTCTTATACTAAAAGGAAATTTCTTATAATTGAATTCATAAAAAACATTCATACAACTGAGCATTCTCTGGTTTACTTTATTTGTAATGTCAAGACACCATCAGAAAAGACTCTAACCAAGCCTTGATGTTGATCAACAGATGAATGGATAAAGAAGATGTGGTATATATATACAATGGAATATTAAGCAGCCATCAAAAAAGAAAAAAGAAATCTTGCCATTTGCAATGACGTGGATGGAACTAGAAGGTATTATGCCAAGCAAAATAAGTCAATCAGAGAAAGACAAGTATCATATGATCTCACTGATATGAGGAATTTGAGAAACAAGAGAGAGGATCATAAGGGAAGGGAGGGAAAAATGAAACAAGATGAAACCGGAGAGGGAGACAAACCATAAGAGACTCTTAATCTCAGGAAAAAAACTGAGGGTTGCTGGAGTGGTGGGGAGTGGGAGGGATGGGGTGGCTGGGTGATGGACATTGGAGAGGGTATGTACTATGGTGAGCAATGTGAATTGTGTAAGACTGATGAATCACAGACCTGTACCTCTGAAACAAATAATACATTACATGTTAAAAAAAAAAAAAAGTAGGAAGGGAAAAATGAAGGGGGGGAAATCGGAGGGGGAGACAAACCATGAGAGACTATGGACTCTGAGAAACAAACTGAGGGTTTTAGAGGGAAGGGGGGTGGGGGGATGGGTTAGCCCAGTAATGGGTATTAAGGAGGGCATGTATTGCATGGAGCACTGGGTGTTGTACGAAGACAATGAATCATGGAACACTACGTCAAAAACTAATGATGTACTGTATATAACATAATAAAATTTTTTTAAAAATTAAAAAAAAATAAAAGACTCTAACCTGTAACAACCTCAACCCATGCTAATTTAGGGCATTACCAAGTTCCATCCACTAAAAGAAAAAAAGAGCCAAATAAATGTAACACATAACTATGAATTACTTGAGGTGGTATGAGCTAAAAGGGGTATTAGCAACCTTAAAAATAATCTTTTCTAAGTCATTTTAGGAAGCAATACGTACATGACTATATTGGAGAAGAACACCGTGAACACGTAAAGAATGAAGTATACTTTAAACAATACAAAACAACGTCATTCTTATGTTTTGTGATTAAGCACTTACTGTACTAGGATTCAACAATTCCATCTACGGCCTCATATCTACATGGAACAAGGACTGTATGCCCAAAAATGTATGAGTAAGTCAAGATGATATGCTCTGGAAAACAAGATGATTCAAAAAGTAGCTCTGGAGATGACAAAGGAATTGGGCTTAAACATGCTTATGAAACATTTGAGCATAATTATTTTGTGAAAAGAAGAAGAATTCTAAACTAATATGTCATACTTCATGTGAATTAAAAATGTGCATATAAAATTAGTAGATTAATATTTTATTAAAGTGCATAAGGTGTACAGATATTTGATTATTTATAAATAGTATATAAATAGATACTTGATTATTTAATCTATATCCTTAGCAGGCCAAAAATTAACTTTTTTAATCTTGTTATAGGGAAAATGGAAGGTTGCTTTATATTGCAGAATAAATAATATATCTGGTTCCATAATGATTTAGTTATTCCCTATACTATTGAATGTTCCCAGGGGCTGAGACCAGTCATGGTAATGAACTTGGCTTCTTAAGTTGCACAGGGCTGAGGCAGATAGCAAACTTTCAGTTTGCCTACTGTGATACGATAAGTTAAAACAATATCCCCCTCCTGTCCAAGGAACAACTTCAAGACTTGAGTGCCAATGAATATCAGTACAGAATACATGTGGAGAAAACCAATTCAAAAGTAAAAATGCTCATACTGTGCTTGAAGAACAGTTAGCCATTATGCTCTGAGTTCTGCATGACAAGCCAGTCAGCTGGGCCACTTTATGCTAATAGGAAATAAGCTGACATGTTATAGCAACCTGCAACTGCAAGTTTGCAATGGCCGGTCTCTTAATGAATAGAGAAAGAAATTTATGTCAGGCTGTAACCAAGCAAAATGATGAAGAAAATCAAACTACAATAAAGAGGAAAAAGGAATAGAAATGTTCATTGTGAGGAACTAAACTGACAAAGCCAGTGCAACAGACTTTAAGAACCTGTCAGGCTGTGTTCTAAAGCATGCTATATAGAAACCAGGGACAGAAGATGGTTTCTTACAAGAACCATGCACACATTTGTCTAGGTGATATATTAGTGAGAAGAGGGCTGCAGAGACCACAGGTCTCACCCCCCCACCCCTCGCCTTGCATGGAGGCAGAGCTGTTTAATTAGCACTCAGCAATAAGACATGGATGGAAGTGATGTTCATCACTTCTGGGACAATGCTTTTAAGGAGCAGGTGTATTTAGTCCACAGTCTGAATTTCCATAGGCTGGATGCAGGTGACTAAGAGGCTGTAGTATAGTGATTCTCAGGCTTAGTATACATCAGAACCACCTGGATGGCTTCTGCAAATACAAATTTCTTGGCCATTTCCCCCTTGGTTTCGGATTTAGTGTCTCTGGGATACAGCCTTATAATTTGCATCTCTAATAAGATCTCAGGTGATGTTGATGTTACTGGCAGGAGAACCAGTCTGTGAGGGATGGAGGAGCCATGTGATGAGAGGTGTTTGGGTCTTTGAATCATTGTGTGGACAAGAGCCACTTGCTGATCATGGATATATTATTCTATTATAGTTGCAACTTTATATATTTAGGAGTCTATTTGCTAGAGAAACTATCACTACCATATGAATATAGGGAGTAAGTGAATAAGGAATATTCCAGGAACCAGTGTTGGGGGAAAATAGGAGTGAATTAAATTTGAGTGTGGAGATCCTTGTGTGGTCGGGACATATCAATAAGGAGAATGACTTAGTTGGAGTAAATAATTTACATTAACAAAAAATGGGGATCTAACTCTCAAGATATAAAATGCAATTCCTGGTAATATGGCCTAGAATACTAGACTGAGTAGAAAATTTAACTCAAAAGGAAAGAACAAAAGGAAGTTCCTAAGCAAATAAATTACCCAGGCTGTCAAAAGTCACTGCTTAAGAGAATGATTGCCTGAAGTTTAGATTAGAGGGCTGAGGACATGGAGCGCAGGGGGCCATGTAGAAGAATCACACAAATTTACTAGCAGGGTGACCTTATGAGGAGGTCACTTGATCAATCAGAGCCTCAGTTTCCTCTTCTGTGAAATAAGTATAATGACACTCAGGGTTATTTTAAGGAGCAGATACATGTGTATATGGAAAGCATTCAGCACAATGCTTTTCTGTAAACCCACAATAACTATTAGCTATAAGGCCAGAATTAAGTTGAAAGAAATGAAAGGAAAGGATAGGCCTAAAGAACAATGTCAAAGAAGCCCTTTGAAGATTTTGTAACCAATTACATGTGTTGAAGAAAGAATGGACAGGACTCGGATTAGTATTTCTAACCTAGGACACCCTTAAAGAGTGGGATAGAGAGAAACTGAAGAGAGGCAGATACAAGACAATGAAGTGTTGTATCTTCTTGTTTTTGTTTTTACTCCTTTAGGTCTGGTTCATGTTTGGTCAAAGGTAGATTTGTGGAAGCCCTTGAACAAAATGGGCTGTTGGGATGTTTGCGTACTGCACATAGTCAAATAACCATGGCATACTTACTTGAAAGAGCTCATTGCATGACAATCTGGATGGTTCTATGATAGAAAGATTTACTCCAAATTGAATTTGCAGCACTGGAGAGAATATTTTCCAAGTTAAAATGACTCATTCCCAAAAATATCTTGTCGGCATACCTGCAAATGTTGCAGATGACCGAAGAAGGGTTCAGAAAGTGGAAGGATCCACTTAGGGAGTCATCTATTGCTGTCCACTAAGCTCCAAATATCCATTTACATAAGAAAATGGAAGGTGTGTCAAAGGTGTCGCATGTCGTCTTAGACTCAAAGGCATTGTAAGGATTGGCCTTGAAATATTTTTAAACGTGTTGTGATAGCACTCTAGCAAAAACATTCCATTTAAATTTCAGAGCCATTCTTCTCTCTAAACATACTTGAAGGCTTTTTTGGAACTGCGATGACATTTTATCGATTTCACTAAGTAACCTGGATTGATTGAAAACTTGGGGAAGCTTAAAACATTAAAAGTTCCTCAAGGGCGGTTTTCCCTGGTGGATGTCCTGTTTATTTTTAATACAGTGTTTTCCCTTCATAATCCATCTGCCTGACCATTTTATGTGTCTGGTTTCTTTTAAAGAGTTTAGGCGTGGCATGAGGATCTCACTAGTTCTGAGCTGAAGTCAAAAGTTCCAAAGCAGATGTTAGGGGCTGTCATATAGGTTTAATATTTCATGTTTTAGACTTATGGCCTTTCTTGGTGCCAGAGCTCACCTAGAATTCCTATATTACTAGAAAGTATCGGAATAGATATGATAGATGTGACTTACATGATGAAATCACAAATAATTGGGAAAGATATTTTATAAAGGGTAATAGTATGTGCCCTTAGCTGTGAGTGCTTTTACTACTCACTTGATAATAGAATGAGAGTAAGGAGACTAAGGGAAATATGAATCTTATAATTACTCATTTCTAGAGGAAAAATAAATGAAACTCCATCTTTCTCTTTTTCTCCCACACCACCGCACTTATAACTAGACATTCCTGGAAGTAATTGGTTCTCTTACCATCCCCACAGAATATGATTTTTCTCACAAGGAAATGATTCACTGGAGAAATCAAACGAGTAATCCCAATGAAATTCATGGAATTTTTATTAGTATTTCAATTCTTGGCTTAGTTCTAAAGAAGTCATGTCATCTACGTTCTACACAGACTGAAAACATGGAGACCTTCTGATGCCTCCTGAAATTCACCAAATCCAGCATTCAGAAAATTGAGGTGGGCTGTTGGAATTGCTACAGGTCATTCTGGAACACATCAGAGTTGATATGGTATACACCATTTGCAGACAGATATGTTATTAAAATCTGAAATCTGTGGTTTCACATTACTGAAATCACACATGCACACAGAACATAGATGATAAAAACCCTATTATAAGCATGTCCTCACCCAGCTATGGTGACCGTCATCCAGTTCAAATAAAACATAATGAGAGTCTTTGTCACATGTATGCTAGGTGCATAAATGGCCAGATTAGTGGTTATTAGTTTGTAGCTTTTGCAATATGTGGTCAATATATTTGAGAAGAAGGGGTATGGTTTGATTCATAGTTTATAATGACTTCTCTGTAATGGTATTGCTAATCATAACATCTTTATACTCTGCTTGAAAGCTGCAACTGTACCTTACATTAATACATCAGCATTCTTAAAGTTGGTAAACATCTTCTTCCAAATTGAACTTAATTTAGTTCTTGCAACTCTCTGTGCATAAATACATCTTACCTCAGCCTCCTGCAGGTCTCAATTTCTCCTGATGGCTATAAGAAAAAAAATGGGAAGCATCTGAAATCTGGGTTGATCCTCACCCATTATAGTGGCTCACCATGGGGTATAATAGTTGACCTTTATTCAAGTGCTTACTATATTCTAGACACTGTACCTAAAACAGGCTGCAAAAAGGTCCTGCTGGTCATCAGAAAGAATAATCATGAAGACCTGAACATATTCCACAAGTCACAAGTGGAAATCATTATCATTATTTTATAGGCAACCTATGTGATATGAGTTCAGATCAAGTTAAGATCTGGATATTTATAATGGAAAATTCAAATACCACTTCAATAGTAGATCAGTATCTCTCTATAATAATCACATATTCTGGATTTTTCATCACTGCCCATTTTATGCATTTTCTTATTTTCATTAAACACGATTTGATAAATATACAAAGTTATATATATATATTTATTCATATAGTCATAGATATATAGATAACCTCACAAGTCAGAGGACAGACGGCTTTGCTGATTTGAATGTTCTGATTTTAGACTCAAACAAATAGTCAAACCTTTAGCTGTAGCCTCTGCATTAGGGCATCAAATTCCCGAGTCTCTCCTTCCCCACCTGCTGTCTGCAATTTGTAGCTGAGGGGCTGTGAAGGAATTTCATGGCCATGCATGACTGTAGACACGTGAAGGAAGGATAAAAAGAGCAAAGTAATTTAGATGACAGATTTCAATCATCATCATGGGAAATGCCAGTCTTAAAACCAGGCCATGGTCTGGTGACAACTCAATTATTTCGAAGCTCTCACAATTTCTGGAAACAGGCATCCTGTTCTACCTTTTTACCAAGAGGCAATGCTGAAGATGTTTCAGTGATTTAGTCTTTCTTCCCTCTAACAAGTGTTTGCTTTTGTTCTGAGCATCAATCTGCAAAAATCCGCCTCTTTGTTCATCAGTTTGATAATCAAAAGACTCAAGCAATGGGTGACACAGTCTATGAATAAATATTCCAACTGAAAATGGCCTCCTAAAAGAGCTGTGCACTGCTATAACCTCTTACATCCTAGTGCCTCTATATGCTGATAGCAATCCCATGTCAGATAGGCCTGGATGCTGAATCCCAATAAACCGAGCATTTGAGCACCTGCCATGTACAGAACTCTGAACTGAGTAAATGCAATGAATAAATAATATTGGCTAACACTAATTTCCAGGACTCTTTTAAGCACTTAACATATTTAATCACACTTAATCTTTGCAAAAAACCCCATGGGGTATATTGCTATTACCACATTTTACATATGAGGGATTATAGGCACCTTGAAGTTTAATAATTTGTCCAAAGCCACAGACCTCATAAGTGGTTGGGCTGACATTTAAGGAGGCAAACTGGCTCAAGAACCCATGATCTCAATCATGATATTACTAATTAAACAGCAGTGCTTCTTAAAGTGTGGTACTTGGCCCAGTAGTATCAGCATCACCTGATAACTTGTTAGAAACAGAAATTCTTTGGCCCTAATCCAGACATAGGGAGTTGAGTACTCTGGGGTTGAGCCCCGGAATCTGCTGTAAAAACATTCGGCAGGTAATTTGGAGGCAGGCTAAAGGTTGAGAATGACTAGCACAGAGGGTGGACAGACCTGAGCACAACACATTCTGCCCTCAATAAACTCTTGAGGTAGGAAATAAAATTACATTTCTTATGCCAATCACAAAATTTATGATGATATCTATCATGGACTTGGACATGGGAGGATGGATGAACAGTAGGCAGATAGCATCCTTTTCACTCTACAGCAGCAGTAAAGAATCTAGGACGTAGACACTTTTGATGTTTGTTGGCAAGTTTAGAGATCTGGATTGAGGGTCCGCCTAAGAGAAGCAACTGAAGCCAGAGTGAATAAACTTATAGTTTGTCTTACAAATCACCATGCAAGGGAGTCAGGGAAAATACTGTCTCCGGCTCCCTGAGTCATTGCAATGTCACTTAAAGCAAACAAACTTCAGTGCCCCATGGAGAGGTAGGACACAGATCCTGCAGGGATTTTATTTGGGGGACTATGAATTAAAGACAAAGGGGTACAATAAAGGATTGCTGTTTCTCTTCCATCCCACAGTGTCGCATATTTATTACTTAGGAAAGCTTGGTGCCTAGTATCATCTACCTCTCCTAAATCACATTCTGTGATTATAGCCTTGGCTCCGCAAGGACAGGGACAATAAATTAATGGTTCAGAGTACTGGTTTGGGATTCACACAGCCTGAGTTCAAATCCCGGCTCTTCTTTTAACTTCTTATAAAACTCAAACAAGGTTTTGAACTTCTAAGCTTTAGTTAGTTCTAAGTTTAGTTAGTTCTAAGCTTCAGTTTGAGGCAATATGAAGTCCTATCCAAAGGTTTTATCCAGAATTAAACACATGCAAAATACATAGTAAACACTCAATAAACATTAGCCCTCTAAATTAGACAATGAGTTCACTGTTGGGACAGACACATCTCTTAGACCCTACCATGTGCTCTTCGAATGAAATGGATTCCAAAAGACAAAAACTTCTGCCTGAGGTAGCTTTGCCGATCTAATCAATGTACAGAGTACACTACTTACTAAAGTTTACTTCTGTTCACTAGACTGTAAGCTCCTGTAAAAAAGAGACAATATTTTATGAGCCTTTGCAATGGCCTAACTCATAGTAAATGTTGAATAAGTGTTTGTTAAATAAACAAGGAAAACATACTCTGAATTTTACCATTATTTGCAATAGTATCTCTACAGCCCCCGTACAAACCCATAATCTCCTTTAAATTATGTTCTCCTATTGATGCATGAAGTTAAATCAATCGAATTTTTACCCTAACATGATCTCTAGAAGTGCTCTCAAATCCAAGGAAATGTTCTTTTCCATAGCATTCGTTAAATATGGCCTTTGGCTCTCACAGAGATACTGGATATCTTTTTAGTAAGTGATTCTTCTCTAGCCAGAAGTTGTGCCAAAATTAACAATGCTGAAGAGTAAAGAGAATCATCCATCAGTGTGAGCTTTCTTCATTTCTAGGATCTGGCTGTGTTTGGTTATGTTTTCTTCTTGCTGCAGAAAGCTGTGGGAACTTCAGGCTACCTCTGCTGGTACAGTACACACCCAGGGGAGGCAGTATGCATTGGCCCTCAGCCCTGGGCAAAGCCTGACGCAGGCACACAACTCTCATCCTTGAGCTGTCTGAGCTTGCGGCAAACACAACTGAGATTTATGAAAAAAATCTTTGTTGAAAAACCTTCATTTCACTTAAAGCCTCTTGGTCAGAAATTGGCAGTTACTAATTCTATTGCTCATCATGGATGTTTATTTTTTTTCACTTCTCCAGAATAAAATAGTATAAGTGATTGATCCAACACTAGGCTAATACCATGGTTGAAGGCAAGAGCTCTCACTTCTGAGGATGCCCTCCTTCTCGCGAGGAGGAAATATGAAAGTGCAATATGAGACGTGGATAGAGAATGCAGTACTTTCATGGAAGCACTGACCCTGGGCACAGGAAGGCATGCAAAAAGATGTGACACCAATCTTGCTCAGAAGCTTATTGTAGAGAAAGAAGATCAAAAACTATCCCAGCAGCTGTAATGTGAGAACACTAGTTCAACATATAATGTGCCTTAAACGTTTGCATCTTAGAAGACATATATTACCTTATCCCTAAATATTTAAAATTATCTTTAGGAAAGTTATTTCTCAGTTTCACAAAGATCTGGACTCTTGGATAACAATCTTTAGAGCCAAAACATTTATTCTTCCCTGGCTTGTATTTTTCCCCTCCTGCTGTCCAAACGGGTATAGTTAGCAGTCACTGAAGTCATTTTATATTTAGTAGAATGTGTTCTTTGAGGTAGTGGAATGAACTCGACTGGCCAGTTATTTAGGAAAAATAGTACCCAAAATAGTTCCTCCAAACACCTAGGGAGTACTCAGCGAAGCTCTTCAATTCACTCCTCCCATCCTTAATGAGATAAGACTGACTTTGCTCCTGGCCACGAAGTAGCCCATTTCTCCTTTAAGCAATTCCTTTAAAACAGCAAGCACACTCATCTTTTAGGTGCCCTCTGCTTAACTATTGTTTCGGCTGACTCTAAAAGCCAAAGATGCTGGAGTTCAGAGGCTCTAGGAGGCCACTCTGAAATTCTGACAGTGCCCTAAGGAAACTAACAATCTCCTAATTCAACAGGGGGTGTTACAGATTCTATCAGAGACGGGTAAATCTAAAGCACTGTATTCACATGAAATGCCATGTCAGCTAAAGGTTATCCCCTCCGGCCAATTACTGTGATTACTGAAAAAAATATTCCCCTTATGACGGGAGCCTACTTGATAAAAGGAAAAGGTAGCAAGCTAGAAATAGAGTGTAAGAGTTGGCACCTACTAACTGCCTTAATCTTTGTTCTTTTGATTGCTGTCCAATCTGTTATAGGTTTATGTATCTAGCCAAGTGGCCTTGGAACAGTCACTTTGGCAATTTACAAAAGATGAATGGATTTTTCCAGAGCTTTTCTTTTTTCTTTTTTTTTTTTTTTAAAGATTTTATTTATTTGACACAGTGAGAGAGGGAACAGAAGCAGGGGGAGTGGGAGAGGGAGAAGCAGACTTCCCGCGGAGCAGGGAGCCCGATGTGGGGCTCGATCCCAGGACCCTGGGATCATGACCTGAGCCGAAGGCAGACACCTAACGACTGAGCCACCCAGGCGCCCCTCCAGAGCTTTTCTTCAGAGAGATTCCAAATATTTAACCATACCCCTGCCTAGCACATCTTTGAGATAGGACTCTTATGATCCAATATATATTATTAAATTATTGCTAAATACAATTCTCTGTGGCTTGAAGAATTTTGATTTTTTAAATGTTATTTTGTGGGGCGCCTGGGTGGCTCAGTCAGTTAAGTTTATCTGACTCTTAGTTTCAGCTCAGGTCATGATATCGGGGTCATGGGATCAAGGCCCACATCAGGCTCTGCACTTAGTGGGGAATTTGTTTCTCTCTCTCTCTCCCTCTGTCCTTGCCCTGCTCATGCTCTTGTACCCTCTTTCTGTCTCTCTAAAATGAAAAAAATAAATAAAAACTTTAAAAAAAAAATGTTATTTTGTAAATTCTGATGTTCTTCTGAACTAGGTAGATGTGAAAAGATAATATTATGAGCAGTCAATATCAGAAGCTTTTCTGACCTAGACAGGAGTCTTTTTTTATGAAATTATGGCAGGTGCAGTGTTCAGCTGATAGAATGCCAAGCTACATTATAGGCCATAATTTATTTCTACAATCATAAAATAAAAGAGATAATTTTCTGGTTTCAATACTGAGCTTATTCAGGGGACAATGACGAACTGTTATTTCTACAATCATGATATCAAATGGAGTTTACTAGTTTTAATATCCATGGTCCAGTGTTTTAAAGCAATATAGACATTTTCACACAGCATCCATGACAGTGAAATTCAAAAGGCAAATATTCTCCATGAGTCATGAAATGCTATTCAGATTCCCTAAATACCAGCTATAGGGGCTTAGTGCTTTTGAAGATTCACATGAGGGAAATGTGTTCTTAATTGAAGGAAGAGATCTTTGAAGACTTGGTTATTATTGATTGTGTTATAGATTCATATATGACCCAGAGAGGAATTAGACAAAGACATAAATCCATGATTTTAAAGTTTACTTAAACTACTTAGAAAGACTATTTGATACAGTGAAGATAGTTTATTGCTTATCTCAATATGGATTTTCTTTGAGCATAGCTTACTTCCTTTGGTCCCAAGAGACTGTATGGAAACAGGAGGCTTCAGTTCTAGTCTGACTTTCACTAATTTTTTAAAAGATTTTATTTATTTATTTATTTATTTATTTATTTATTTATTTATTTATTTA
>NW_023270855.1:10652161-10681184 GCF_011800145.1 Mirounga leonina
TTATTTATTTATTTATTTATTTATTTATTTATTTATTTATTTATTTAGAGAGCAGGGTGAGGGGCAGACGAGAAAGACAATCTCCAGAAAACTCCACACTGAGCATGGAGCCTGATGCAGGGCTCAATCCCATGACCCCAAGATCATGACCTGAGCCAAAATCAAGAGTTGGACGTTTAACCAACTGAGCCACCCAGGCACCCCCTGACTCTCACTATTAAATCTAGGTAATCTTAGTTTTATTTCTTTCCCTACAAATCAGATGAACTATATATATTCTCTCTATCTCCTCTCCCCACACAAAGTTGTTGGGGAGACCACATTTGATAATAAATGGGAAGGAGCTATGTAAACTCCAAACACTATACAAACTCAGTGCAGCAGTAATTCGTGGGATGCTGGGTTGACCTTCACTTTTATCATGTCATTGTATTTAGTGCTACAAGGATTTGAAGTACACTCTAGACAAGAGGGAAATTCCTGTTGGATACACCTTCAAAATATAATTTGATGACTTTTCACCATTATCTCTGCTACCAGTCTAGTCTGGGTCACCATCCTCTCTTACCTCCTTTAAGTTTTAACATCCTTTTCCAGATATACCCAATGGGATTGCTTTGGGTTGGTTCACTTTCCAGTGTGGTATTGCATAGAGCGCTTCACAAAATATTTTGAAATGTAATTCCTTGATTCTTACCTAATTTTTTTTTTTAAAGATTTATTTGAGAGAGAAAGAGTGAGCATGTGCCGAGTGGGGGAAGGGGCAGAGGGGAGGAAGAGAGAGAGGAAGAGGGAGAGAATCCCAAGCAGACTCCCCACTGAATGGGGAGCCTGACACGAGGCTCGATCTCATGACCCTGAGATCATGCCCTGAGCTAAAATCAAGAGCTAGATGCTTAACCAAGTGAGTCACCCAAGTGCCCCATATTCTTACCTAATTCTTGAATGCTAGAACCAATGGAGCCCTCAGAGAGCTATCTCTGTACTTTTTTACATATGGGGAAACTGAGGCTCTGTAAGACAAGGGACTTCCTTTATGCCATACAACAATTATGAGGCACAAGACAGGACCACAACAAGAGGACCTTGCTCTATGACAGGCAAAAGCCCCTAGAAGACTAGAGAGTAATGAGGCCAATACATCTATGACTTAAGCTGCAGGGCTTCTGGGACTTCTGGCTATAGAATCCATGCTGTAGTCTCACATAGACTGGTTAAATATCTATACAAAGAAAAGTGTAGTATGCTTCGAGTGTGGTATTTTGTTTCTTAACATATTAACTTAACTGGTGGTGTGTCCACTTGGGAGTCCCTGCTTCCACTAACATTTTCAGAATCTTTCCCAATTTGTCCTCTTCCTTCTCTTAGTTTTTTGATCATATGATTCTCCTCTTCAAGAAAATTCTCCATTTTTCCAACTCTGCCTGTCAAAATTCTGCCAAGTTGATCATGAAATTCTTCCTGATTGCCTCATCAGACATGCTCACTCCACTCCACAACATTTTTGTAGTTGGGCCATCATGCCTGTTTGTATTCATTTATTTTAAATGTTTGTTGAGTACCTAGACCTTATTTAGACCTTACTTTTCAAATTTTGGTTCAGAGGGAAGATAGTGTTAACTAAGAGAGACATTGTCCCTAATCTTGTGGAGTTTTTGTTCTACTGGAGGAGATAGGTAATACACAAGTGAATATAGAGGTAATTTTCTGATAGTGGTAAGTGTTGTACAGAAAAATAAACAAACAAAAAAATAAGAGAGCTAGTTTTTGCAGGGGCTTAGTGAAGAGAGACATCTCTGAAGAGGTGACAATTCAGGTAAGAGCTGGATAACTTGGAGAAATCAGACTGATGGAAATAAAAGAAACAAGATACCAAGTAGAAGGACCACCTTGTCTCCAGGTCCTGAAGTGGGAAAAAACATGGAGCACTGGAGGAAAGGAAATGAAGCCAGCATGTCAGGTACAAAGTGGCAGATAGCAGGCTAGAAAACGAGGATGGAGGTCAGCTTGTAATTCTCCTAAACCAGCACAGAAAGTTGGGCTTTTTTTTCAACTGTGACAGAAGTCAGTAGAGGGCTTCATCTGAGGCTCTTCCATACATCTCTAGAGAATCACCGAAACTATCAAGTGTTTCTTAGACATTTTTGTGCTTTTAGCAGGACTAAGACAATATCTTACAAATAGTAGGAATTCAACATATATTTGACAAGCTGACTAAGAAGTGCAATTTATGAGATGTTTTGAGTTCATTTAGGAAGAATTCCATTTATTTGAAGTGGATACTCCATGTCACAACCTCTCAATCGACTAACATTAACATTATCTTCTGTGTTGCAAAATTACATTTTCTTCTTCCCAGTGGTATTCTTAGAGTTTAGTAATTAGTACTATCTGGTGTTTCCAAAACACTAGTCATTCATGCACCTTCAAATTTTTTGCTAAATCCATGTACCATCTGTATCATTGAATAATTAATATATTTCTCTAAAACAAAATACTTTTTATTTAAATAAGCCCATTTTAAAGGGAAATACAAACATACATTTATGTGTGTATACACACATGCATACACACAAATAAATATATGTTAAAGAGAAACATATATGCACATACACATACACATGCACATATATTCACACATAATACTACTGAGTATCCATGAAATCATGGATGTGATATGCTAAATACATTTTAAAATTACATTAAAATGTGTGATTATTAAACAAAATTTAAATGTTCATTTATATATGCCCCAAATCACTTCATTGATGGTGTACATATCATCCTTTTAGAAACTATGGTCTAATCAAGCCACCTGGTTTTATTCTGAATATCCTGAGTCTCAACTCCTCAAAACAGGGCAAGGAAAAGACTGGTAGGTGGTTACACACACCAAGTAAGAAAGAATAAATCAGGCTGCAACTTCTCAATTACTGGCAATGCAGTCTAGCCCATCATGGGTCAAATAGCTTCTCCAAGGTCCAATGTGACTGAATGGCAGGGTAAAGCAACTTATGGGGAAGCATGGTTGAAGGGACCTGCTTGCTGAATGATCAATACAGCAGTTTTCAGTATAGCTGTCCCTCTTAGAATGAGTCCCTTGGGAACCTTTCTCCTAGTGCAATCATAGCAGAGTAACAAAGTTTCCTCAGAATGTTCCTCTGGTGACTCCTGGCCCTGGTTTGGATACTTTGATGATGTCTTTTGCTGCAGAAGGCAAGTTATGATTAATGCTAATGTCACAGAGCTAACGTCCTTAATACAGGTCAGGTTATAAATATTAGAGGGCCTGGGATCTGGTTTTATTTAGGTTCTTTATCAAAGCTAACTCTCTTTAATTTATGTTCAGAAGGAAGAACATCTGCAAAAAGACCCACGGGTCCTGTACCACGGAAGGTAGACATCCTAAAACTTTAAAAGAGGCCTCACACGTACCCATCCCCACAAAAATTTCCCTGTGTTTCTCCCATATGAAAAACTCAATTCTAGGCACTGTGGGAGTAAGTAATAAACCTGATCTGTGAGGTGTTTACCATGTAGCTTTCTCTGTCTAGCACAATTCATGTCAAGAGAGGAATGAATTTAGCTTCAAGTAATAGCATTAATGACTTATAGGACCATAAACAGAGAGGATGCAACTTTGTTTCCTAACAAGTCCTCTGAAGGCTGAAGTCTAGGGTCAGTGCCAAGGCTCAACAATGTCATCAGAGTCTACTTTCTATGTCTGCTCTGCTGTCTTTACCATGCTGGCTTATTGACTCAAAGGTGAAAGATGGTGGCTACAAGATCACTTCCGCATGAAGGACGTAGAGAGGGGTCAAGGTGCAAAGGGTTGCTCCATTGCTTATTTCTCAAGGACCAAAACTCAGCCCCCTGGCCACCTGTGAGTAGCAGAGAAGCTAAACTATTAATTAAAAGGTAGCCTACCAGTGAGAGATTAGAAATGATTGAAGGACATACGAATAAAGTTTCTGTTACATCAAATCTTTCTCCAGACACTTCTGAACTCGGCCAAGTGATCAGGGTGTGTACAGTATCAGTAACACTTTCATTAAGTAGCACAGGGTACAGGGCGCCTGGGTGGCTCAGTCGGTTAAGTGACTGCCTTCAGCTCAGGTCATGATCCTGGAGTCCCTGGATCGAGTCCTGCATCGGGCTCCCTGCTCAGCAGGGAGTCTGCTTCTCCCTCTGACCCTCCTCCCTCTCATGCTCTCTCTCTCTCTATCTCATTCTCTCTCAAATAAATAAATAAAATCTTTAAAAAAAAAAAGTAGCACAGGGTACAACAATCATGACAGAGAGTTGTCAATTTTTTCCCAATATGTTATCCTCAGTAAATCAACCATGTATAAGGCTATTCATAGGCAAATCTTTGTGAACCCTAGAGTTTAGATGAGCCACAATGACTGGATTTTAGTAGGTACTCTATGGTGTGATAGAAAAAGAAGGGTTTCACCCTCCTACACTGTTGGTGGGAATGCAAGCTGGTGCAACCACTCTGGAAAACAGTATGGAGGTTCCTCAAAAAGTTGAAAATAGAGCTACCATATGATCCAGCAATTGCACTATTGGGTATTTACCCCAAAGATACAAGTGTAGGGATCCAAAGGGGTATGTGCACCCCGATGTTTATAGCAGCAATGTCCATAATAGCCAAACTGTGGAAAGAGCCTAGATGTCCATTGACAGATGAATGGATAAAGAAGAGGTGGTATATATATACAATGGAATATTATGCAGCCATCAAAAGGAATGAGATCTTGCCATTTGCAACGACATGAATGGAACTGGAGGGTGTTATGCTGAGCGAAATAAGTCAATCAGAGAAAGACATGTATCATATGACCTCACTGATATGAGGAATTCTTAATTTCAGGAAACAAACTGAGGGTTGCTGGAATGGGGGGTGGGGTGGGAGGGATGTGATGGCTGGGTGATAGACACTGCGGAGGGTATGTGCTATGGTGAGCGCTGTGAATTGTGCAAGACTGTTGAATCACAGATTTGTACCTCTGAAACAAATAATGTAATATATGTTAAGAAAAAAAAAAGAAGAAGAAGATAGCAGTAGGAGAAGAATGAAGGAGGGGGGAATCAGAGGGGGAGACAAATCATGAGAGATGATGGACTGTGAAAAACAAACTGAGGGTTCTAGAGGGGAGGGGGGTGGGAGGATGGGTTAGGCTGGTGATGGGTATTAAAGAGGGCACGTTCTGCATGGAGCACTGGGTGTTATGCACAAACAATGAATCATGGAACACTACATCAAAAACTAATGAGGTAATGTATGGTGATTAACATAACAATAAAAGATTTTTTAAAAATAAAAAATAAAAACAGAAAAAAAGAAAGAAAGAAAGAAAAAGAAGGGTTTCAGAATTGGAGAAGCCTGGATTCTACTCCTGTCTTGGCACTTGGTAGCTAATAGCCCTGACCATAATCACACCCTCTCAAAGACTTGCTTTCCCTGTCT
Organism: Mirounga leonina; assembly: GCF_011800145.1. Taxonomy (NCBI): domain Eukaryota; kingdom Metazoa; phylum Chordata; class Mammalia; order Carnivora; family Phocidae; genus Mirounga; species Mirounga leonina. The sequence goes on from NW_023270855.1 coordinate 10,657,635, forward strand.
ACAAAATATCACTTACCTGTTTATAGTTTCTTGTAGGAGCTAGAATATCTTTGTACATTATTTAGAACAGTGTGTGGCTCAAGAAAGATCAATAAATGTTTGCTTCTGGAATTAGATCTGCTTTTAACATCAGTTTGAGTTACACATCAGGGTCACCTGAGAGATTTGTTAAAAGTTTATTATGATGACATTTTAGATCTGGTCAATCCGAATTTCAGGTGATAGGGATCAGGAATCTTAATTTTTTGATAGGCTCCATTGGAGGTTCAAGCACAAAGTTTGGTATGAAAAATCAAAAAGGTCTGACTGCTTTTCCATTGAGAACGTTTTCAACAGGGGAATATCAAAATGACTTTTGAGGCTAAAAATAGAAAAATAATTTTGCACTTAGATAATATTAAGGTCAAAAATTTAAATGTATAAATAAATATAAACATGAATATGTTATCCTGAGGTTCGTAATCATTTTTCCCTTGTATGCCCCAACTGAATTCTGTATCACATTCAAACTGAGGAAAAAGACCTAGACTACCTTCCTTCCTTCCTTCCTTCCCTCTTTCCTTCCTTCCTTTTTTTTTTTTCCTTTCTCTCCCTCTCCCTTTCTCTCTCATTCTCTCTCCCTCCTCTTAAAAGAGTCAGAGGGGAGTTATCAGTATTTTTGCCTGGTAAATAATAATGGGGAAATGAACACCTAAGAACTGACAATGAAAGAATAAATTCACGGACATTAACTCCAAGCCCATCTTTAAAATACTCATAATAAGACATTTTTCCCGATAAGTTTATCTTATTAGATAAAAGGTAATTTGAACAATTAACAATGCATTCACAAGCATGCTCAGGATTAGTTTTAGATCCAGAGCTATTGGCTGGTATAGAAAAGTACTTCAATGAACCAATCAATTTCTCTACCAGTTTCTTCAGCACATATTATATTCCTGGCACCATGCTAGGGATGAACTAGAGAGACACAATATGTGTTCTTAGGAAGCTTAAACTCTAGGGACACAGACAGATATTCTACACATGTTTATGCAAACAGGTATTTAAACGTAACTGTAATAATTGTGGTGAGGAAAAAACAATAAGTCCCTTTGAGAAAGTATAACAAGGAGGGGTGGGCCGAAGACCTGGGAGAAACCCTGAAGGCTAAGGGAACATTATAGGCCAATGCAAAAATGTAAATGAGTAAATATGAAGATGTACTATCTTGGAACCAGAGAGAAGGTTATAACTCCAGGGAAGGCCAATGCATTTGGAGCTCAGTAACTCAAGGGAGCCATATTTGGGGCAGAGGGGAGGCAGGTCAAGTCATGCAAGGCTCTTTTGGCCTCAGGTGAGAAGATGCCAAATTCTGACAACTCTCTTCTCAGTGATTTTCATGTCCCAAATCAAATGTCACAAAAATTATAGAAAGGAAGGAAAAAATATGTCCCCTTTTCAGAAAGCAAAAGAACTGGTAAAGATTTCACAATAGTGAATGTGTAAAGTGTATCTCAAATACTATTTGTTATGTATGCACAGAAGGATATGTGTTCGAACACCAGCCAGAGAGACAAAGAAGAGAAAGACAAAGGAAGGATATTAAGAGCACTGTGCAAACCTGCACAGAAATGAAGGATGATGAAAAGAATGGATGGATGCATGGGTGTGTGGGGGAGTAGTTGCAGAGACAAAATAATGCAGTTATAATGGTGATAGTGGAGGTAGATGCACCAATAAAAATAGCATTCAAGTATTTACTATGTGCCAGGTACTTTCCTGCGTACTTTACATATATGAGTGGTGTGCATATTAAACTGAAAAGCTACAACTGAAACAGGTTGCTATTACAGACAAGTAAAAAAACTACTAACCTAATACTTTCCAGGTCCCCTAGCTCCCCCAAATAGAGCTGATGACAGTAGTGTTTCTGCAAAGCTGCCTGGAGGAACCCATCTCTCTGCATAAACGAGGATTGGCCCCCTCTTGGCTGGAGAACAACACTGCCATCCTTAGAGGCCATTGTGAAACAGCAGGACCAAACTGCTGGAGCATCTCATAAGGTAAGGCAACTGCAGGAGAGGAGAGATTCATAAGGTCTCAGCCTCCCAAAGCTAGTTTCATGTTAACCAGGAAGGACTGGATCCAACATGTAAAGAAAAAAAAAAATGCTATTCTTTCTCCATGATGGTGGTTTGCATTTGATGATTATGCTGCTCTGTAACCGGGTTCATAATGTATATTCCATCTGGAAAGTTCCTCCATCTTTTAAAGCACAAACACCTTCTCCCTCTATCCCCATCCCACCACTCCACACTATCTTTTTCCATCTGTCTCTATGTCTCTTTCCTTTCTGTTTTTCTCTTTCTCTCTCTGTTTCTTTCTCCATGCATCCCTCTCCCTCTCTCTTTCCCGCTCTCCTCTCCCCCTTTTTCTAACTCTCCTGCTTCCCCTCAGTTGCTGTCCTCCATGGCCTCACACCTCCAGGCCCTCACCCTACTCTCTCAACTCCCCAGTTATTCTGCCTCCCCGACATCAGTCCTAAACCCTCCCTCTAAATGTCCTCTTTTCTCCTCAATGTGTCTTCCTTTCTCCCTGACACACAGAGTGCTTAATTCAACCTCATTATCTAATGGTATGACCATTAAATGACAAAAATATTGCCTGGAAACACTCTTTAACATTGAGCTCTTTACAGGGGAAATGCTAGAGTCACTAAGATGCATCGTCATCTGCAGTCACAAAGAGGATCGTAGTAATTCACCTGCAGTTGCACTTAATGAGTTCTCAGGACAGAACTAGCTCAACACTGACAGAAAGGAAACTGCTATCCAGTAATTATATGAAATTTTAAGTAGGCCTCCTTGTATGAAACCACATGATTAGGTGGTTGTTTTCCCCTCAAAAAAAGTAATTTTTTCCTACTGTTGTTTAACAGATGTTGGCACCCTTAATTACTATGGTTGTCACTTAAATCTAATTTCAAAGCTCTTTTCCCTTTGCTAAGAATCAGGTGGTACTCATGCTTTTGGGAGGATAGAAGGGCTCATTTACTTTCTTTAGACAAGTTGGATTTCGTTTTACTATGATGTTCCTTTAAGCAATGGCTCATTAGGATGAAACACATGCTCAAGCATGGTTTTGGTGCTGTTTCTTACCCACATATGGATTTAGGCAAATATTCCTTCATTGCTGAGAGAGAGAAAAAGAGAGAGATTATGAATTAATTAAGTGGGGAGAAAGCCCAGAACCCACCAAAGTTTTCACTGTTGCATCATTTAGAAGAATAGAAGTATGTATGTTATTTTTAATGCTACAAGATGTTTGAATGACTCAATAGGTAGAGATTTTTATAGAAATTCTGTTCTGAAGTAAGTCATGTCTGATTAGAATGGTGAGTTCAACACTATTTAGATTCATGTAGCACCAGGTGTACTAGAAGACTTGGAGCCTCCCAGATTCCCTTTGGCAGGCTGGTACATCTATCCATCAATTGTGTGTTGGCTGGTAATGGCTCAGAGCTGACCCTTTCTCCAGAGCAGTGCTTCTCAAAACGTGGTCCTTGGACCGGGGTATCAGCATCACTTGGGAATTTCAAATGCAAAAACTTGGACCCCACCTCAGACATGGCACATCAGAAACTCGGGTTGAGACCCAGCCATTTGTGTTTTAACAAGCCCTCCAGGTGATTCTGATTAATATTTAAAGTTTGAGAAACACTGCTCCAGAAAAATTCCCTTGAGGTCAAAACAAGGCCCATCAAAAGGAGTAACCACCTCTTTCTTCCCACCAAGGAATCTGGCATGGTGATTCCAACATCGGTATATTTAAGCACCTTCAATACCCAGATCCCCCTGAATGCTCTGCCCACTCCTTTTTAGAGGATATTGCTGGATTCTTGCTTGAAGATTCTGAAAAAGCATAAATGGAGGCAGGTGGCTTATAAGACAATGCTTGATCTCCTTACGTTCCAGCTCCCCTCCCTTCCTGGTCATTGGAAAAATAACCAGAAGTAATCTCAGCATAGCCTGATTTGAGTAGTGCTGGCTTGCTAAGTGAGGAGAGGAATTACATGTTGGAAAAGCTGCAGGACTTGGCTAATATATACTGTTAGGAACTAGAAGAATATATTTGGAAATAGGACCTCAGGGTGTTAGGTCAAAGGAGAAGTGGCCAGAATATGAAGACGGATAAAAGAGAATTTGTTCATATGGGATACTTTCCTATTTGACCTCTTGACAAGGATCCTATGGGTTTCATCCTTACAGTGTTGGAATGGCTCTTAGAAGGAGAGATACCAAAATGCCACAGCAGAAAGTGATTTGTGGTCATGGATATTGATGTAACAAAAGTTAGATCCTCCAATATTTCTAACAGAAGTCTCCCCCAATACCTAAAAGGCAAGAATATCAGAAGCAGTTTGATTTCAAATGGGAGAAACAATAGTATCTATTAACATTGCTGCAGGATTTTAAGCTTTCTACTCTGCCATAATTTATTTCAATATCGTAGACACTTTGTAGAAAATAAAATGTGCCCACAATACTAATAATATTATGTTCATCAAACATGTTGGGCAGTAAGTAGCAAGTTCTGCAGATATCTTAGTAGGACAAATGTGTACCCAGATAGTAGAGAATGTGTATTATGAAGATTTGGGATCCTGCTATGTCAGTAAAGTTTTCAGGGGACTTAATAGTCTGGCACATGTCAAGACTAACCCTTCTAAGTAAGAAAAAAATTTGAGTCTTGACTCCTCTTACTCCTAAAAATTATTCACAATGCATGATGTTATAGACTGGGTATTTGTGGCCCACCTTCCCAATTTCACATCTTAAATCCAAATGCCCAATGTGATTATATTTGGAGACGGGACTTTGGGACATGATTAGGTCATGAGAGCAAAACCCTTATGCATAGGATTAGTGCCTTTATAATAGAGACCCCAGCGAGCTACCTCTTCCCTTCCTTTGTCAGGACATAGTGAGAAAAGGGCCCACCACACACTGAACTGCCAGTGCCTTGATCTTGGATTTCCCAGCCTCTAGACTATAAAAAACAAATTTCTGTCATTTAGAACTCCCAATCCAATGTATTTTGTTACAGCAGTCCAGATGGACTAAGACACATAATAAGCTGCTAATAATTCACAGCTTATTTCCTTCTTCTTTGGCTAACCAGGGACTGATCCTATGAAGTTATTTATACCTTATCCTAGGGGAAGCCTGCAGCTAATTAATAACTAACTAGGGAATACAAATATCCCTTCCTCTTGCCTTATAGTGGGATCAATTCTCTGGATAAATTCATACTTTAGAGATCTCCTTGGAATCATGCCAAAGCTATGCTCCAGCAGCAGTCATGTCCTTACTTAGTGCCTTCCCCTTCCCCACTTTGCTTTCTTCATTCCCTTTCTCCCATGAGTATTCCCTCAATAAAACATATGCATCAGAATCCCTGACTCAGGCTCTGCTTCTAAGGAACTTAATCTAAGACACTGATGCCATCAAAACGGACACATTTCTAACATCCAAATGACACTTTCAATATTTTCCCAAGCTACATTTTAAAAAATAATAATAAATTTTATACACCAACTGGTTAATCTACTCTTCACTAAATAGAATATAAAATAGTGGCTACAAAAAAGGTGTTAGCAATCAAAATAGCTGCTGTGGTAAAATCCCAGTTTCAGCAGCTATTATCTTGTGTAACTCCAGGCAAGTTATCTAATCCAAGCATCCATTTCTTCATCTCTAAGATGTGGATAAAAACAGTTTTCACTTTCAAGATTGTATTTCATAATACCTGCATATTATAAGTGTTTAACAGAAGTTCATTACTAATGTCATTCCTATTAACATCAATGCATCATCATCATCATCATCATTATGGTAAATAACTCCATATAATTATATATTCACCCTATCCATGGAGGAAAAGGAAACAAAAGAAAACAAAACTTCCATGTGCCTTTTCTTTATGTCTTTTTTTTTTTTTTTTTACTATTTACATGGCTAATTTCAAGGGAATCCTCTTTTTATTTCACTCTTGATTATGCTTTTGATATTCTTGGGTTCTTTCTTGGACTCAAACACTAATTTACTAGAGGCCACTAGCATTGACATTGACATATGGAGACCAGATATAACCTAAGCATAGCATAAGTCACTGACATCTGCATGAATGATGTTCAGAGTTGAAATAATCAATTCAAAACAGGAACATTTTTTTTTGGAATCCCATGGTACCTAAAAGTATTGGGTATGTGCCAACATGCTGTGCTTCACTTGACTTACGTATAAGAAATTCAATAAAACCTTTTTAAAAACATCAGACAGAAAACTTTAATGCTCTATTTATTCCTAAAAAGCAAATTCCCTGAGGTTAGAATAAGTTAGTGCTCCAAATGTCAGTGTCAGAGTGATTGGCTTTTGGCAAACTGGAATTTGATTTAAAAAAACAAAACAAAACAAAACAAACAAAAAAACTGACACAAACCCGAGAGTGTTAAACAATGTAAAATATGAATAAGAAAAAAGAATTTTGTTCCACCATGCGTTGTTGTATAAAAACAGATGATAAATTGTAGCAGAGAGATCATAAAAAAAAAAAATAGTATCTGTTTCCTAAGGAAGAAAATTATGTGATTAATTACTCTACTTTTTAGGACTAGTCAGAGGTTGGTTTCTATATTCATCAAATTCACCAAAGAACTGAACTCTCTACTTATGTATATTGCTATGTATATACACAGGGCATGAGGCACTTGAGTCTAAAAGTAGAACTGCAAATAGAAATCTCATTTAAATGTAAAACCTGTTAGTATCAACATTACTCCCAGAACCTCATGAACTCTGTAATATTTGTATGACAACACAGGCTTAGATCATAAATAATCCTAATACCTCCCACATTATAAGCCACATCTTTCTGCATTCTCTGACTTTCCCTTCCATCAATATATATTGTTTTTCTTTGTGACTTTATGACTGCATCAAAAGCTCATCAAGGGGGCTCAATGACAACGAAACAGATGATGGAAAAAAGCACTAAGATACTTTGTTAAAATGGTACATTAGCTGAAAAATGCAAGAATATGAATTTACCCAGTAAATTTTTCTTCAAAAGGTAATAAAAGATAACAGGGATATTTGTGTCTTAATACAGTCTTTCAGTTTGAAATTGGAAGTATCAGAAATTATACTGGCAGAGCACCATAAAACAAATGTTTATGATGTATCAGTAGATAAACACATTGCAGTGTTCTGTACAATGGAATATTACATAACAATAAAAAGAATAAACAACATTGTATGCCACAATAGGGTTCCATCCCTAAAACACTATATTGAGTGAAGAAATCAGACACCCACAAACATACACCCAGTATAATTCCATTCTTACATGTATGATTCTGTGGAATTCAGAGAGAAAAAGAGGATCTACTGTGAGTTTAAAAAAAAATCTATATGAAGTGAAAGAGAAGACAACATTAATCCTTTTGAAGATGGCAGAATTAGTGACAGGAAATGGACCAAGAGAATTCATCTGGGATGATCAGAATATTCTGTCTTGATTTGTGTGGTGGTCACCTTGGAGTATACATGGGTAAAAAGTCACTGAATGGTGCATTTAAGATTTGCAGATTCAAGCCAATGCAAATTATACTCCAATAAAAATATTTTAAAATAAAATTTAAAAAACAAAGCAATAGAATACAAAAGGAAATCAGGTTTAGAACAGGAAATGCATCCAAAAGAACAGTGAGAAAACAAGAATGGTGTATCATAGGTCAGTTTTGTCAGTTTTTCGTTAGTCATAATGAGTTAGAGAAGCTTCTGGTTTCTGTGTAAAGTTCACTAGTAGCTTCAGGCAGGCCAGAACTAAATATCTTCAAACAGCCAGTCAGATATGGACCCTTTTGCTCAACCATGGGCATTCTGGTTCTCTGAGGATCAATTTTGGTGTCCATAAGAAATCTAAGAAAGACAAATCTGAGCTCTGTGTTGACTTCAGATCCTGGGGACCAACATCTCAAAGGTTCAGATTGGTCCATTTTGTTGCTAGTTTTCAAGAAAGCATGTCCAGGGTGTTGTTTATGATTTGGTCCCTGCTAGTCTCTCCAGCACTCATCCAAACCCCTCCATAGTCTTCAATTTGTTCTAACATGTTGAAATATTATTTGCTACTTTTGGCCCCTTGTAAATTCCATTGTCACTAAATGGAACCCCTCTACCTCTTATTTAGTAGGTCAACTACTATTTGTTCTTTAAAGATTACCTCTCTTGACACCTACTTTTGTCACTTAATGCCCTCTACCTACAGGTGTTCACACACACACCCCTCCCCCCGGCTTATCCCATGAGCATAATTCATCCTCTGCCATGATGATAATCAGCTATCTCTTGTCTGATTGTCTTTATTGTCTCAAATACACCATGAGTTTTTTTTTAGGGACAGCATCATATCTCTTATCCCTGGAGCTTATCAGAATTTCTGGGTTGTACTCAACTAAAGTTTGTTGAAGATATGTTTAATGAAGACCTTCAAAATACATCATAGGTTGCCCCCCGCCATGTCTCTTGTCAAGACTTCCTAAAATGCAACAAGACAAAGTGGTATTTTTGTCTGAATTGTGAATTCCAAGAAAAAATAGCAATTTTAGCAATATTAAAGAGGTTTGAGCATTAGAGGTTAGGAAAGTAATTTTCTAAGTCAAATTACAAATAGCACAGTAGACTTAGTGCTTAGGAAACTGCAAAACATCCCCTTTAACAATTGACTGAGAAAAAAAAAAGTTTCTTTTTAAAGTTACAAGGTCATTTTAACTTGAAAATTCCAATTAACCTAATAGCACACACCTAATGTCATACATACTGAGCCTGAAAAAGCCCTTATCTGATTCAGTGGGGTCTTTTTTCTTCTTCTACAAATGAGGAGAGATTAACAAACATCTAATTTTTGTTAAGAACATTAAAGAAGCCCCTTCAACCTCTCAATTTTTGTAAATGATTTTTCTTCCTGCCATCCATTTGGCTAACTTAATGACCCTTTAAATTCTTACTACTGCTTTGCTTTCATAGTTAGCCCTGAGTTTAATAGTTTCAAGTGCTTCTGTTCATGCTCAATCCAAATTCATGACACTTTTTAATTCCACAAGGTGCAGCTCTTCAAAGCCTTTAGTGGAGTCTGTGGGCTCCTGTGATGACCCACTGCCCATAAAGAAGGGAAGCCTTAGTCTCAGTCTTGATTTAACTGTCTTCTTCTGGGCAATGTACCAAGTCAATGTTCTCCTACAGGATGAAAACATATAGAAACTGTTTCCCTTTCTTTCTGTTAAGGAAATAAATAGCTATTCTGGAAAGAGAAGAAAAGTCGGTTTTGAACAGCTCAATTTGAAGACAGGGATTTTCAAAGTGTTACAATATTTGTGAATTTCCCCCCTCCTTACTCAATGTATACATTTCTTCCTTTCTTTCAGCTTCTTATTTTAGACTTCACTTCTCCCAGATTCCCTTTCTTGCTTTTCTTTTTTGGTGTCTCCTCTAATAATTTCATTGTTTTCTGTCTTCTACATGAGTAAAATCAAGATGGGTATTTTTAAAAAATGTTTTTGGCCTATTTTACAATTTACAACTGTTTGGAAACTTTGTTATACTTGTGATTTTATCTCTTTATTGTCTCCCCTGGGTGCTTATTCACAGCAGCAGTTCCAGTTCTTTCTGTCTACATTACACACACTCACATACTCAGACACACACTCACGTACTTTTTTCTCCCCCAGTGGATAATCAGAGAACACTAGGGTTTTAGAAGTTCTCACTAATCATTTAATTCTATCCTCTCATTTTCTATATGAGAACACTGAAGTGGCAAAAAAAAAAAAAAAAAAAACCACTTCTGCATGCCTACTCAGCACCTAACTAGTTAGTGGCACAACACAGGAACTGATGTTGATTAGCTCTGTACTCAAATCCATTGTGTATGTATTTAGCAATACAGTTGGTGGTGATTATGGCACACACACACACACACACACACATACATTTTCTATCTGCCAAGATGTAAGTACAAATGTATGAAACAAATGCCTACAAGTAAATTCATTGTGTTGTTAAGATAGTAAATACCTGCCTTGTTAAGTTTCTCTAAGGCTTTTGTTCTATCTACATGTTATGACATGGTCTCACATACAAAATTAGCTTGATATCCTGGAAGCATAATTATTATTTGTCTTAAATATTTATGCCCTTTTGCCATTTATAATGGCATATCCTTTGAAGATACTCCAAATATCTATGTGACCATACCCTCCTTCCTTTAGGTCTATGGTAATAAACCTGGGGAGAGGTTGCTGGGGATGGTATTTATTGACTATAGATACACTCCTACAATACTGTCCTAAACCTATTTCATTCAGGTTTTTGTAAACACCACTCAAACGTAACAATTTGTCAGAAATCACCAAAGAACTCCACTTTGCCAAGCATGACTAAAGAGTAGTATTTTGATGAAGCAGATGACATTCCTCTACTCTTGGTTTCCAAAAAACCATAGTCATGTTATTTTTATCCTAGCTCACTGGCCAATCTAGTTTCTCCTCTTCCCAGCCTCTTAATGCTAGAATGTTCCAGCAATCACTATTTGGTACCTTATGATTCTCTAAAATACTTCAAGTGCCATCTATATTTTAATGAGTCCAGGAAATTAAGAGGTTTCCAGAAGTCTCTCTTAAAATTCAGATTCCTATAATGAATTGCTCATTTCATATCTCTACTTGGATGTCTAAGTATCTCTAATTCAGCACACCCAAAATTGATATTGTTTAATTTTGTTTCCCTAAAACCTGCTCTACTAGCAGTTTTTCCCATCTGAGCTGATGACAATTCCATCCCTTTTGCTGCTCAAGTAAAGAACTTAGCAATCACTCTTGACTTATCTTTCCTTCCTATCCAAAATCCTATTGGTTTCACTTTCAAATTATATTTTAAATCAAAACACTTCTTACTCTCACTGCTACTCCCCTGGTTCACCTACTATTATCTCTCATTTAGTCTACTGTAAGAGCATCATAACCATACTTTTAGACTTTATCCTTATTTCTCTATGTTCTATATTCAACATAACAGTATTATCCTTTTAATATGCATGACATATCATGTTATTCCTGTGCTTAAAACCTGCAAAGGTCTTCTACATTATTCATAATAAATGGCAAAATCTTTACAATGGCCTGCAAGATCCTATATGATCTGAGCCTCCCATTATCTCTTGACTTCATCTCCTTCTTTCTCACCCTGTTCCAGGCTCATCACATTCCTTGCTCCTTACATACACCAGGCATGCTCCTGCCCCAGGACAAATGCACTGTTCTCTATAGGCAGCTATAAACTCTTGTCCCTCCAAAGAAATATCCGAAACAAGCAGAAACTGTCAAAACCAAGTCAGAACTCTGTAAACTAAAAGGTTTACAGCAACCAAGTGAATGTTAAATTAAGAAAAAGGTAACTTGAAAATGGTAGAAAAGCCTTCTGGCTTTTTTATTTGCTTTTGTCCCACCCACTCCCTGTCTCAATGGCAGTCTTGAAAACCTGAAGACTACAACCTGCATTCTTAGAATGAGACTCTCATTCTTGGTTCTGGGGAGAAAACAGAGCAGACCTTATCAGAAAAATATTGTGGTAGACATGGATGGAGCTAGAGAATACTGTGCTGGGCAAAATGGGTGAGAGAGGGACAAAGACCACGTGATTTCCTTCACATGTGGAATTTGAGAAGCAAGGCAAATGAACACAGGGGGAAAAAGAGGAAAACCAAGAAACAGACTCTTAGCTATAGAGAACAAGCTGATGGTTACTGGAGGGGACATGGATGGTGGAGGATGGATTAAATAGGTGATGGTTATTAAGGAGGGCACTTGCTGTGATAAGCACCCGGTGTTGTATGTAAGTGATGCATTACTAAATTCTACACCTGAAACTAATATTTTAACTAGCTGGAATTTAAATAAAAACTTGGGGGAAGAAACAAAAAATAAAAAAGAAATAAAATGTTTGATAGAATTAAAAAAAAAGAAAAATATCGTGTTTCTTTATTTTAACCTTTATGGGGCCTCCCTGAAGGATTAAAACAACATATTTGTCTCCATTTTGCCTAACTTGGAAATTATTCAAGGTGGAAAAGAGATAAACATTGTTCATAATCATTATAAAGTGAATGGAAAACCCATAGCCACCTGGAGCAAAAGATTATGATTGAAACATATAATAGACAGCCTAAAGCCTGGGAGAAAAATCTGAAAAGAGAGTTTCTTTGGGAAATTAGGACATTCACAAATGCCTGTGTACACTGGAAAATCTAAAAAACCACACAAAAAATCAGGGCAGGATGGGTGCTCAGGAAAGACCTGAGACCTTAATCTCTCATCCTTGGCTAATCTCTAGGCTCAACAAAGGCAGGAAGTAAAGGCTAAGGCAGAATTGGACATGGCCCGATTAAGCCTAGAAGGAGTGCCCCAGAACAGAGCCAATCCACAAAGACTGGGTAGTACGTCTTATTTGGGTTTGTCAAAATTTATTTGTTGCGGTCCTCACCAGTATATCAAATGTGAATGTATTTGAAAATAAGACCATTACAAATATAATTAGTTAAGATGAGGTCTTTATGGTGAGCCATAATCCAATATGACCCATATCCTTATACAAAGGGAAAATTGGGACAGAGAGACAGACAGGGAGAACATATGTGAAAATGAAGGCAAGCCAAGGAATGTCAAAGAATCACAGAAAATTATCAGAAACTACACAAGGGGGCATGAAACAGATTTTATTTCATACCTATGAAAAAAAATAACACTGCCAACACCTGGATCTGCCAACACAGCCTCCAGAACTGTAAGACAATAAATTGCTGTTGCTTAAGCTGCCTATTTTGTAGCACTTTGCTATGAGAGCTCTAACAAACTAATTCACCATGAAAAGTATTTTTTGAGGGCTTGTTTGTTTTAGGACCTGGCATTCAAGGAACTCTCTGTCAAAAAAATAGCTGAATATAAGCTAACAGAGCAGGCACTTCATATATGACAAGGAATATAGTCTTTTCATATTTGGAAAAGTCACTAAGCAAAAAACAGCTGCAGCCTTCAATAACCAAGCAAGCAAACAAACAAAAAATAGTAAAGGGTAGGCCATTCAAAGAAAAAAAAAGACAGGAACTCTCCCTTAGGATGCCAAGACATTGAACTTACTAGAAAATCAACTGTCTTAAATATACTCAAAGAGCTAAAGGAAACTGTGGGCAGAGAACTAAAGAAAACCAGGAAAACGATTAATGAACAAAATGAGAGTATCAATGAAGAGACCGAATTTATACCATTTACCATCTGCATTTATTTATTTATTTATTTATTTATTTATTTATTTATTTATTGTGTCTATTAATTATTATCTGTTTCCCTCTGCTAGTGCAAAATCCATGAGTGCAAGGATCATTCTTTTCTGGTTACCAGCACCTAATCTGTGCCTGAAAGATAGTAGAGAATCAAGATTTTTAACTGCCAATAAATGGTCTCTTCACATCCAATTATAGTTCTGTGGTATAAAGAAACATTAATGATTATGTGATGACAGAGAAAACAATTTTGGAGTGGGTAAAAGAAAACAGATGTACATTTATAAAGTAAAAGTTCCTTCATATGATAACTTAGGGAGGAAAGCTGGTAGTGACATAGTTGGGTGAATAGTCTGTAACCCTGAGAATACATTACAGTCAGTTCTCATTTGGGCAAAGATCACGTAACAGTCCTGATTTATTTTAAGGAAATAATCTCTACAGTGTAGAAGGTGCTAATTCAATGAATCTCCCAAATAATATCATCAGTGTAATAGTTGCTTGGCCTAAAAAATATTTATTAATATGCTTTCACATTCTGCTTTTTTAATCAAAATTAAAATTAAAATTAAGTTATCAATTTCCAAATGGAAGGGTATTTGTTTGCAATATTAATTCTACCTCTGTTCCACATTCTATAATTTTGTTGTCAATCAGTGATCAGAAGCTTAGTTTCATTTTTCCTTCAAGGGCAATTCTTGCATGGATATTTTCATATAATTTATAATTGTTACAAAAAAGGCTTATGAAATGACTTCACTGGGCACCTGGGTGGCTTAGTCAGTTAAGCATCTGCCCCTTTGGCTCAGGTCATGATCCCAGGGTCCTAGGATCAAGCCCCATGTAGGGCACCCTGCTTGGTGGGGAGCCTGCTTCTCCCTCTCCTCCCTGCTTGTGCTCCCTCTCACTATCTGTCTGTGTCTCTCTCAAATAAACAATAAATAAAATCTTAAAAAAAGAGAAAAAATCTATTCAAAAGAAATGGCTTCACTTCATAATAAAATTTAAGATAATAATATTAACTGTAGTGAAACATATAGGCATATACAGTGAAAGTAACAATCTTTCTTGAGGCTATCTGAACTTTCACTCTATAGTAATACGATTTGCCCTATAGACATATATATATGTCTATATAATATATATATATTAAAGACATATCTACAAAAAACCTACAGCTGACATCATATTTAATGTTGAAAAACTCAAAGCTTTCTCACAAAGATCAGGTACAAAGCAAAGGTCACACCTCACACTACTCCTTGCTAAAGCAATTAGGCAAGAAAAGGAAATAAAAGTTCTATAGATTTGGAAGAAAGGCATAAAACTGTCCTTATTTACAGATGACATAATCATCTATGTAGAAAACTAAAAAGAATCAACAACAACCAACACAACAAAAAACTCCTGGAACTATTAAGCAATTATCAGAAATTTGCAGGATAAAAGGTTAGTATATAGAAATCAATTGCTTCCCTATATAACAATAATGAACAAGTGAAATCTGAAATTAAAAACAGTAACATTTATATTAGCACCTCAAAAAAGAAATAATTAGGTATTTCTCTATTAAATAGGTATAAGTTCTTTATGAGGAAAACTATAAAACTCTGAAGGATGAAATCAAAGATCTACAAAAATGGAGCTATTCCATGTTCATAGATATGAAGATATAACATTATCAAGATGCCAGTTCTTCATAACTTTATCTACAGATATGCAATCCCAATGCAATGCAATCCCAATAAAAATCTGAGCAAGTTATTTTATGGATACTGACAAACTGATTCTAAAATTGACATGAAGAGGCAAAAGACCCAGAGTACCTGACACAATATTGAAGGAGAAGAACAAAATTGGAGGACTGACTCTCCCCAACTTTAAGACTCACTATCAACCTATAGTAACTGATATAATATGGAATCTGTAAAATAAATAGACAAAAAGTTCAATGGAACAGAATAGAGAGCCCAGAAATAGTAATTCATAAATATAATCAACTAATCTTTGACAAAAGAGCAAAGGCAACACAATGAAGCAAAGATAGTCTCTTCAACAAATGGTACTAGAACAACTGGACATCTACATTCAAACAAAATCACATCTAGATATAAACTTACACCCTTCACAAAAATTAACTCAAAAATGGATAATAGACCTAAATGTAAAACACAAAATTACAAAGCTCTTAGAAGATAACATAGGAAAAAATCTAGATGCCCTTGGGTGTGTTGATGACTTTTAAGATACAACATGAAGGTAACAATCCATGAAAGAAAAAAACTGATAAGCTGCACTTCATTAAAAAAAAAAAACAAAAAACAAAACCTTCTGCTCTACAAAAGATAATATCAAGAGAATTAGAAGATAAGCCACAGATGGAGAGAAAATATCTGCAAAGACACATGGGATACAAGGCTCTTACTGAGAGTAGAGAGGAACACTTAAAACTCAATTTAAAAAACAAAACAAAACCCGATTTGAAAAATGGGCCAAAAACCTTAACAGACCTTTCACCAAATAAAATATATACAGATGGCAAATAAGTGCATGAAAAGATGCTCCATATCATATATCATCAGGGAAATGAAAATTAAAATAACAATGGGACACCACTATTTGAAGAGCCAAACTCTCGAACACTGATAACACCAAATGCTGGGAGGGATGCAGAACAACGGAACACTCACTTATTGCTGGAGGGAATGTAAAATGGTATAGCCACTTTGGGAGATAGTTCAGCAGTTTCTTACAAAACAACATAGTCTTACCATACATTCCAACAATTGTGCTTCTTGGTATTTACTCAAAGTGGTGGGAAATATGTCCACACAAAATCCTGCACATGGATGTTTACTGCAGCTTTATTTGTAATTGCCAAAACTTAGAAGCAGCCAAGATGCTCTTCAGCAGTTGAATGGATACATAAACTGTGGCACATCCAGACAACGAAGTATTAGTCAGCACTAAAGAGAAATGAACTACCAACCATGAAAAGACATGGAGGAACCTTAAATACATATTATTAAGTTAAAGAAGCCAATCTAAAAAGGCTACTAAGTGTTAGGATCACAGTGATAAGACATTCTAGAAAAGGCAAAACTGTGGAGACAATAAAAGATCTGTGGTAGCTTGTGTGTGTGGTAGGGGGATTAATAGGTAGAGCCCAGAGTATATTAAGGGCAGTAAAAATACTCTGTATGATATTATTATGATAAATATGTATCATTACCCATTTTTCCAAACCCATAGATTATATGACACTAAAGGTGAAGCCTAAGGTAAATGATGGACTTTGAGTGGCTATTCTGGGTCAATGTAGAAGTGAGTGATATTGATAATGGGGAAGGCTATGCATGTGTGGGGGCAGGGGTATGTGGGCAATCTCTGTACCTCCCTCTCAATTTTGCTGTAAACCTAAAACTGCTCTAAAAACATATAGTATTTTTAAAAAACATTAATTTGTAAAATCCATTCATTCATCAAATATTTTATAAGAGATGAGATTATTTTACAGGCCTTTTTCAAGTGCTAGGTATACATAGTGAGTAAGACAGATGAATGATTCAGGGTACCTCAAGGCTGCACATAACAAAATATCTAGCTCAACAGTGGCTTAAAGATATGGGGCGATTTTTCTCCCATGAAAGGAAATCCTCAAGATAAATAATTCCAGGATAGTTTCAACCACTTAAACAAGTCATTACAGACCCAGGTTTTTCCATCTGTCTTCTGTGCTTTCCTTTGTTGTGTTTGCTTCCCCTCATTAAGAGGACTGCCATCACTCCAAGTATCCTGTCCTCACAAGATAACATGACAAACACAAGAAGAGAAGAAGGCAGGGGTTTTTCTCCTCATGGGAGGGGTGACCACATACTCTGCTTTGCCTGGGAAAATTACAGTTTATGCCCTCTTTTACTTCTAATTTGTCCTGGATTGGATAAGTTGGATCGTTGCTGTAGTAACATGCCCTTTTTTTTTTCCCCAAGAGAGGAAAATATTTCTGAGAGGTTCCTTCAGAAAATGTTTTCATGGGTCTCAATGGTAGGATTAGGTCACCTGCTCATCCCCTAACTGCAGGGGGAGTTAGATAAGTGAGCATTTGGCATTTTTAAACTTCATAGCATGAGGAGGATGAAAGAAAGAACTGCTGTGTGAACAGTCAAGAGCATTGGTCACAAATGACAAATCTGCATTCTCAGAGGTAACTGGGATTTCCCCAAGCCTCACAGCCTAGAAGGAATAAATGGAGTCATATTATCTATGCCCTCACAAGCCCCACCGACACCTTCCCATGTGGTTCATGCACAAAGTCTATTCAAGGGTGTCACATACATCTTCATGAACAAGTCCGCCAAGTATCTGACTATTTGCTAGGAATCACTTTTATCGTCTGGATATCTTCTGGGTTCAGTGGAACTTCCAGGGCTCTGCCAAGCACCATATTTTCCACTGACACCAGGATCCCCTGCTTTGCATTGCTACCAAAGCAGTACTTGTGGTGTCAAAGTTATTCAGAGGTCTGGGGCAAAGTAGCAGAGAATGCTATTCTAGTCATATGTTGCACTCTTGTTAGGACATTCTACAGTATTACTATGAGTGTCCTAATAGCTGACAGTTTTTAGTCAAATGGAACTCGAGATAGACACAAATTAGTTTCATCAGTATTCAGCTTTCCTTTAGCTCCATGCAGAATTTCCCCTGAAGAGAAAATTTGCTTTGACTTGCTTTGGCCAATGAAATTGAGGTAGAAATAATGTGCATCCCTTCCAAATAAAAGCGTTTAAGAATAGTTTGTGAATATGCCACTCTCTTTTTGGCAATGCTGCATGGAATGTGTTGATATGGATGTGCCATAAGATAGAAACAGCCTAGAAGGCTGAACAAGTACCTTGAGGCCAACGGCCCTGGAATGTCTCCCAAAGTCAGAGCAGATTTCACATGGGTGAGCAGTATTTGTTTGTTGTGTTAGTCATTGAGAGTTTATTTGTTACCACAGTGGGAGATCTATTTTTTTTTGTATAGTCTGCCTGTTCCCTATGGAAATCATGTATGAATTCAATGAGTTCTGGCCTGGGAAGAGGAAATTTGTCTCTTTCTCCTGACAACTAAGACTTTCTTACTGGGTTAGACTCATTTTGTCATTCTTCCTTTAGAAGGGATTCTCTCTCAAGGGTCTCTGAATTCTGAAACAGATTTCTGGAGGGTGATCTGATAGTTCATCTGTATTTCCCAGAAATATCCAAAGCCACACTTAGATTTCAATTAGCGTTCTCCTGATATACACAGAGAATAACTGACCATGTGTGAAGATGCTTCACAAGCAGAAGAGCCACTGTATGCCTGAGAGGAGGAGATTAGGAACAAGGGAAGGAAAACACCATGGGGTTGATGAGACCAATGGTCTCATAAGAGAAGAATGTACAGATTTCATGGGAGAGGGATAAAGAAGGGGAGAAAAGGCAGACAGGGACATCCAAGTGAGGTAAATAGCACTTGGAAAGGATGTAACTCAGAGCAGATATAACATCTAACAAAAGGCCTAGCAGAAGGCTGTCCTAATACACAATCATGTTTGTTAAGTCATTTGAGATGTTAAGTTACAGAAACCCATTCTGAAGGATCTTATACAAATAACAGGGCTCTGTAGTTTATGAAGATAAGAAGTCCTGATCCAGACTTGGAGCCAGGGGTATGATATGAACTCTGTGCCCTATCTCAGAGCCAAAGGTTAGAATCAGTGTCACCTGAGTCACATGCACTGACAGAAGAGTGTGGGGGTCCCTAGGTGAGAATGGGGGAGCTGTAATGAGAAGATAGAGTGGATGCAGGATATGCAGAAATAATAGATAATCACTCCCACAATGTTCCTCCTAGAAGGAAACTTTGGGGGGTGCTATAGTTTCATTTACAGGTGAAAACCTTAAATCCTAGAGAAGGAAAGCCCAAATTAAAGTACATTGGAAACTTTATCATTAAATATAATTAGGATGCAAGATTGGTCAGTTAGTCAAAAATCTCTATCTTAGTAATAAATCATTAAAAATACATAAATATATTAAATGTTGTAACTCAAAATCCATCCAACCATACATGCACACACACACACACACACAAACACACACTCACTTGTCAATCTTCTGATGTGAGATCAAGATATTTTTTGTGAATATGCATCATGCAATTGGCCTCCCTGTCATAATCTTGAAAGGAGAATCAACTGTAATAAAATTCAATATTGTGGTCTTTATTTATTTTTTTCAAGATTTTATTTATTTATTTATTTTAACAGAGAGAGAGAGAACACAAGCAGGGGTAGCAGGCAGAGGGAGAGGGAGAAGCAGACTCTCTGCTGAGCAAGGAGCCCAATGCAGGGCTCAATCCCAGGACCCTGGGATGATGACTTGAGCTGAAGACAGATGCTTAACCAACTGAGCCACCCAAGTGCCCCAGTATTGTGGTCTTTAAAATGAAATAAAATATTAAAGATAATTGCACAGTAATTAAGTGTAGTATGTTTCTATTGTTTATGATTTCCCTCCAAAATCCCCACCAAATTTAGCCCACAACTAACAGTGACAAACTTATCAAATCTTTCCATAGAATTTGAATGTATCTTCTTTGAAACTGCATCTCTCTCTCTTATTCTCTCTGCACTTAATTCTCGGTTTATACAATTTTAATTACACAAAATAATTATGGTAACACGTATCACTGCAGTAAATACATTTAGAATCACAACTAGCTAGTTCTTCATAGCCAAAAATTCAACCAGTGGGACATACTAGAGATCCAACTCTTAGCTGTGAGTGTTCAGGGTACTGGGGGCAGGAGACAGCATATCATGCAAACAGACTGGATATTTTCTTGTTGGTTTCCATATTCGCTGGGTAGGAAATGATGGGTGGCCAGTTAAGTGAAGCCCGTTAGGAAAGCACCGATCCTAGGAGACGGGAGACAGCATGGCTCAAAACCTGGGCCTTTATACACATAAAGCAAATTGTTCTCAGCTCTCCATAGTTATTTACATTGCAGATGTTTCTGTTTACATTTCTTACCACTTGCTCAAGGCCAACAATCTCTAGTTTAAACAACACAAGATGAAAAATAAGATGGTGTTTTTCTTCACACACCTATTCTTCTCAACCCTGTGACCTGCCCGCCCTCTCTCTTTTGGTCTGTTCTATCAGTAGAAACAGTACAGCCCAGAAAGGAAGTTTCCACTGGGATGTCCAAGAGAAACAGAGGCAGCCTTATCTGTGCTTCCTGCTCTCTGAGGAGTCAGAGCTGAAGCTTCCTTTGTATATTTAGAACATCCTAACAAGTCACCAAATTGAGCCATGGTGCCGGTCCTGCCCAGAAAGTCTCTCCAACCTTGAAAACAAAGGTAAGAAGACCAAGAAGGCAAGAGGTGCTCCGAAGGCAAGCGAAAAGAAAAGTGTGCAAACCCACTTTGAAATTCCTGGAGTGATCCTGAATGAGATCCTGGTCGTTCCTGAAGGTGGCCTTTCTACTAAATGTCTTAGAATACAAAGTCAAAGAGAAACCATTTTGGACGTATTTTTCCCTGTCCTGAGAAAACTTCAAATTCCCACAAAAATGCAGTAGTTTGCATATTCAGATATTATAGATAGTTTCAGATAGAAGAGACAAAAAGACAAATTTAGCTTTTTAAAAATTTACTATGTGCCAGATCCTCCAGTAAACACTAAGGGAGTAGAAGAAAAGATGGCTAATCTCAGGGAACCCATGGACTGTAGGCACTGCCCTCAAGGTTCAGATTCTAGTTCTAAGTGCTACAGGTGAGCAAGGTGTGTTTGGTCCTTGCTGTAAAGGTGGTATGTGGCACATTCTGGACTTGGGGAGCAATGAGCTTGATTTTGCAGGGTAGACTAACTCTGGGAAAAGCAGGTAGTCTTTTGAAAAGATTAATGATTTGATCTATCTTGAAGAAAAAAAATATTTTCCAGATCAGTAAGGAATAGGGATATGGGAAATCTTGGTGAATTTTAACCAGTGAAAGAATCGGATATAAATAGGAGCCAGGAATCTACAGTAGGCTAGAGAGTCTCGAGCCACTGGCCTGCACCCACATCCTCCCAATCTTTGTTTTGACCTGTATTGTGTCCTGATCTCTCTTCTTCCTTTGTATCTCCATAATTTACAAGCTAGTCTTTCAGGGGAAAAATATGGAAATTATTCTAATATGATAGTTTCTTGTTTATATTTTTCTTCATCATCACTTATCACCTCTAAATTAAGTAGGCAACTCCATGAGAGCAGGGAGGGACCTGGTCTAGACTGTCACTTGCTACATCTCACTATTTAGGTTGGTCCCTGATACCCTGCTAGAGTTTATAAGCTATTTGTTAAAGATTCAATAAAGAAATTGTCATGACACTGAACAGGCAATCCTCCCACTGCTCTCTTATTACAAAGGTGATAGCTCTAAAAGGCAGATGAGTTACTCACAAATAGCCCTGTGGCTTAAGGCAATGCTTTCTTTCTTGTGTTTTCTCCCATTCCCCTAACAAAACCTTTTGATATGTGTGGAACATTCCAGGTACTCAAGGAAGGCTAAAGTAGGACACATCTAAATTGGGAGCCAGAAATATTTTAGTTCAGCTCTTCATAGCTTTGATCTCTGGTGTTAGGAAAAATAAAGAATTCATTTCAATCTTGAATTACAAAAGCATGAAATAACCAACTTTTTTATGCCAGGTCCAGAGCACTTTTTGTCTCTCCTACATAGACTGCAGATTTAATTCAGGAACCAAGCTGTTCTACAGCCCCATTTGAAAACATCACCAATAGTCAGAGCCATTTTAGTTAGCTTTGAAAATCCACCCTTCTTTACGCTAGCTCCTAATGTTAATGATGATGGCAGAGAGGGAAAGACGCTGGTCCATGATCCCTGTTGACCATAATTAGAGGATGCCTCGGACAGCCTATTCTCAGAGAAGCAGAGCGCTTTGTAGGGCAAAGAGTTGAACGCAACGTGGACATGTTTTGCTCTGAGGACTTGGTGGGGGCTAGAGAAGATGACAGAGAATCCTAGTTAATGGGGCAACAGAAGAGAGGAACATGCCAGGGATCCCTTGGCTCATCAGACAATTCAGACAAACTGAAAATTACAGAAGTGTTTTGGCTCAGGAGCTGGAGGAGAGCTGCCAAGTTGTGGAGACATTCTCCAGATATCCTGCGAACGCCGAGCAGCCATCGGGGCCACAGCTGACCTTTCCCGGGCACAATTCCTATCATCACCCAATTGAAAGGGGGAAGAACAACACACTTGGCTAGCAAACACGGAGGCCCTTTATTCTATAAATGGAGAATAAATACAGATAAAAGATAAAAGAAGATGAGCACTACTTTCACAGAGGCCATGTGCTTGCTAGCAATTTGGCCTAAAGCAATTTATTGTTAATTATTTATGCAGATAGAGAAAAGACCAGCCAAAACTTCAGATCTTTGCTGAACATGTTCAAAATATAAATCTAAAGAAAAGAAACATGCTGATTAGTGCCTGGCTTTTTCCTGTTTACATTTGTACATACAGCATTATAAAACACAAAGATACAGGGATATAGCAGTGTTATAAATATTTGGAGGGTGTTCTACAGCAGTAGTAATCAATATGGAACATTCATCAGAAGGAAAGAAAAATTAGACAGGAAAGGAAAACTTATTTGCCGATACGGAATGTGCTCAATTTTTAGTTTCATTTGTGGTATTTCATAGCTTGGTTCAGAAACCTTACTGCAAGTGAATGCATTTCGTTTTTCACTTCCTCAGGAGTGTGTCACTGTAAATGCACAGCCACAATCTTGCTGTTTCATCTGCTAGGTGAACAAATCTACGCTGTTCTTTGTAGCAATGCACATAGACAATATGGTTAGACAGAAGCTACACGCACTGGCTACCAAAAAATCCTCATTTCTATCTGGTGAGGGATGGAGAGTTTTATATAAAGAGTTGCTGCTCCATCACATTCCAATGTTTCTGTTGTTAACAATATTTATCTTTCATTTCATTGTTTGGGACACTCCATATATAGAGAATTTTTTTTTTGCAAGATTTAGGATGCTGTTTTGTGTCTGATTTAAGAACTCTGTGTATCAAAAACGAAAGAAAGAAAGAAAGAAAGAAAGAAAGAAAGAAAGAAAGAAAGAAAGA